>NC_051846.1:68783083-68802063 GCF_002237135.1 Teleopsis dalmanni | reverse complement strand
AGAAAATTTGTATTTTCACAAATACAGGTTTTTTGAACAGCAGTGAACTACAAGAACAAAAATTCATTTTATTCTGTTTGTAAAGGCATTATCTGTTGTATGACTTATATATTCATTACTATGTATAGAACCTAATTTAAAACCGTAATGCTGAGAAAGTCATACTAATGTTACTCCACGAGTCGCAAGGGCGATACTAATATTTTGTGAATATAAGTTGTAATTTAACGTCAAATTTTTAATAGAAACTAGTATATTTCACATGTATATATAACTATGATCAGATAAATCTTATCAAATTCGCCCTCTATTTATAAGAGAACAAGCATTACATTATAATTTTGACGTAAAACCAAAATAATTACTATAACTGCCGGCAGTCCTAAATTTTTACGTTTCATCATTTCAACTATAAATGTATTTATGAAAGAGTATTTTTTTTTTAATTTTTATTAGAGAAACCCCCACTAAAAATGCACAAAATTCATAAGAAACTGATGTAATAGTCTGAAAATATTTCTAATGAATTTCAGGCAAAGTCCCTACCTTCTATTCCAAGAAAAAAAATTCTCCCTTGCTGGGCTTCTGTTAAAATTGAAGGCGTGCGACAAATTTCTACTTTGAGTGTTTTCATTAAAAACCGATTGTAACTGAATTGCCTTTTATCGCCAGTGTCAATAAATCGTATTTACTTTGCTGTCTGCTGCTTGGGTTTTCAAATACATAATTTCAGAATAGTTTTATCTTGACACCTCGTGCTGCAATAACATATTTGCTATTCGAACAAAAAAAACCATTCAAAAGAAATGGAAAAAAAACGTACCAATATATTTTAATTATAGAAAAAACTTTCATATATTTGGTAAGTAAAGAGTGTAAATGGCTTAATTCTTTTAATGCATTGCATCAGCCAATTTGGAATTCATTATGACAATTTGGTATTCTGTTTTCTTTTGCTCTTCCAAATTGTTGTTTTTTTTTGTTTCTTTTGCGTTATTTCTGGTAATTCGATCGACCCAACATAATCAAATGACAAGCGTGCATAAAGCGAACCGTAACATTGGCAAGGTGTCATAAAGCCATATTTTTATACTCTGCATGCCAAAAAAGAGCATGAGCACGTTTTACCCACTAGAGTGATGACATTCAAAAACAAGAAACAAATACACAAAATATAACACACAGTGCACTTATTGTGAAAACCCATATGTAATTGTGAGTAATTATTTATGAGTAATTTACATTGTAAATTGAGCGTGAGAAATGAGTTAAAATATTTAGAAAAAAAAACAAATTTTTTAATTATTTACATAGAATGTAAGAGCAACATTTTAAATTAGTTTATTATTGATCTTTTAATTGTTGAGTGACGATAGCGTTGATATGCAAAACTGATTTCATTAAGAAAAAATTGATACTATAACAGCAAATGTTATTTAAAATCAACAAGTTAATAAATTTATTTTTTTGTTATTGTTATCGTTTAATATTTCATGAAACGCAATTTAAAAATGCGAATAAACAAAAAAGAGGGGCTCGTTTCAAACACATACATTCCTACCTTACGCATAACAACGCACACACACACATTTATTCAGATTGGATTTGAAAATACGATATGTTTTTAATTGAAGTCAACAAAAGTCAATATAAAATCTTACATAGTATATAAAAGTATGTTAAAATTGATGTATGTATTTAAATGGTAAAATGTGGCTTCCCTTTCGAAATTGTTTATGTTTTTTTTTCCTACTCATTATATTTTAATTATGCAAATCACAATGACATATAGAATTTAATACTCCCCAGTGGATAAATTCGGATCATTTATGCTTATAAGTAATATACGTACATAATGTTAGTTTATATAAGTTAACATAAGCAAGGTTTTAATTAGTTTGTTTATTATAAACTTAAAATATTTACAAGATGATATATAAATTATATCTATATATAATATGTTCGAAAAACCTCTTTAGGATATATACGATACGAAATACTATACTAAATTTGACGTTAAATTACAACTTATATTCACAAAATTTGGTCTCTCCTGTACGACTCGTTAAGTAACATAAGCATGACTCTCTTAGCATTACGTTTCTAGATAAAGTTCGATACATAAAAAAAATATATAAATCATGCAACAAATAATGCCTCTACAAACAGAATAGTATTGAAATTTAATAATTGAAAAAAAATATAATTAATTATAAATCAATTCTATTTTTATAATTATTATATATGTTATTATTATATAATTATAATTATAAAATTAAATATAAAACTTTCACAGCAAATTAAAACTCCAGAAAAAATGTGCAAACATAGAAGTCAAGTACGGTTTTTTGTTAGTTGGCTAATGAACGCAGACTCTGAGCTTCAAATTTGGCAGGGCACGAGTTCGATTCCTAGTACCTGCAGTTTCAAAAAAATATTATTTGCGAATAATTAAATATAAGAATTATTTCCAAGACCACTGATGATGAGTATTTGGCAATACTCGAAACAGCTGTATGGTCAGCCAAAAATTCAATTAATTAAAAATAATATAAAATGAATTTTTGTTTGTGTAGTCACAACTGCTTGAAAAACCTATTTATTATAAACTAAAAATATTTACAAGATAATATATGAAAAATAAACAAAAAATGTAAGACAGGAATTTAAAGTTTACAAAAACAAAATTTATATTGTTATTGTTATTAAATTTTTATTTAAAAAATTATACTTGGATTTATTAAATATAAGTTTTATGCAATATATATATACACATTATTTCAATATTTATGAAACAACCCACCGACCAAAAACCAATCACTTAATTGTAACATTTTCTAAACTTTTATTTCAAGTTAAATTACTCATAATTTTTTTTTCGCGTTGGCAAGTTGATTTATTTATAAATTTATCTACAATAAAGTGAATTTTATCACTGAAAATGAATTCTTTTGATACAAAACATTTTTATTTTGATGTTCCAACATCGAATCAAGCAAACTCAAACGATTTAAATGAATACATTATTTAAATTCCTGCGTTGAATAGTCTCCAATATAAAATATCTTTTGTATCCACTTCTGGTTCCGAACCGAATTATAAAATGAAAACATGCTTACTAAATGAAGACAGAAATATCTTTTGTCGAGTAATTTCTGATTACTGACAGAGGCAGGCGAATGCAACAATGGTAGGACAGTCTTATATCACTCTGAAGTGAGCTACATACATACTTTCATTTACGATGAAAATACATAAATTTGTGTTTTAATTGAAAAAACAATAGTTAATGTTTTTCAACGACAAATTGGTAAAAACAGTGATTGGGTTAGGTTATATTAGGTTATACCGGCGACCGAAGGAGGATCCACTTATGCCTATAGGCCTATTGTGCTACCGTATTATTAAAACCCGAAGGGTTAAAACCATCCAGAAATGTTGGCAAAGCTTATGATGCTATTTAAAGGGGGGTCCTGAAGTTCGCCAAGATTCTCAAAAAAGAAAGCTCCTAAAATGTTAAGATGGCGTCGTGCATGTGCCGGACAGAAGGAAAGCAGGTGGGAAGCACTTTCATCTTCCTCACCACAACTGCGACAGATATAGTTGAAAGGGAGATTTAGTAAGTTCTACCTGTAAGTAAATCTACTGCAAGACTGATATCTCTACGGGGAATCTCTATGAGAGAGTTCAATTTTCTTCTATTGGTGTGTCGCTAAATTGCTTACAGATGTCTTCCCATCTTTTATTAAAAACTCAATGCAAATTTGCATGATGTCAACAATATGCCCAGATTGTTTCGGTGCTCCGAGTGGTTTCCTGAAGTACCCCATCTGGCTAGCTCGTCTGCTTTGCAATTGCTAATGACTTGATTGATATCAAATTCATTAGCAAAAAAATATTTGCCAAATAATATATGAAAAATTAACAAAATAAAATGTCTTCAAATATTTTACGAGATATTATGTTTTCTAAAAAAATGTCCAAAAGTTTACAAAATAAAATTAAATATCAACTATTATAATTGTAGCAACTTTTTATATATAACAATATATTAAAAGTCAAGTTTACATAATTTTTAATTAACTAAATAGCGGTATATAACTTCTGTTTGGATGAAACGTTTTTAAGACATAGAGATTTTAACGAATAATAATTTTTCTCTTATACAATTTCCTATGTATATCGATAAATATTGAAAATAGAACCCATCTCCCATACGATATTTTCCATTCTTTGCAGAAAAAAAAAACACCTTACGAAATAAATGCGCTTTACAACGAAACATATGACAGTCATTTTAAACTTAAATTAATTTGAAACCATTTATTATTTTTTCCATTACAATTTATTATTAATTTAATTAACTTTAAGTTAATTTTAAAATATAAATTGAATTTTTTTAATATGAAATTTTTTTCTACATACATTAAGTTTTGCTTGTGTCGGTATATGCAAAGTGATAAGCTATTTATACTTGTGCTTCTATTATATTATATTTTTAACAAAACATTCTATTATTAAAAATAATTTTCAAAAATGACTTGAATTACTGACTAAAATATAACGTGATAAGGCAGCTACATTATAAATACTATTTAATGGTCTTAATAAATGTGACAATCAAATAATAAAAAAAATTTCTACTGGAAAAGTCGTTAACCAATCTTCCTAACCTTCATCAACACAAAAATTTTTCACTGGGTTAAATTTATATGTACATATGTTGTGTTTTGTGTATTCAATACATTGCAGCGTTTGCTGGTTGTGTGTGTTCAATGATTTTTGGGGGCTCGTTCGTTGACTAAGTATGTATGCGTGTCCTCACTAATTTATGATTTATTGTGCTACGTTATCTTTTTCTACGTCAATAACATTGCAAACAACAAGCATACGTAATAATGAACGATAGTAACAATTAAAAACAACTCCTCGTCAATCGTTCGATGCACTACATTATGGTTTGGCATGCTTGGTTTTATTAGCTTCATGAACTACGCATAAATGCATTAATTTTTTTCTAATTATAACTGCATTATAGATTAACAAATTTATATATATTTATATATACAGAATTTTGTACGAGACTATACTTACGTCCAATATACTAATTTGGCAGGTCATAAAATATATTATTTCTTACATAAATTTTCAGTTAAATTATTTTTTTGAAAAAATATAATAAATATATATAAATATTTTAAGGGATCGAAAATTACATGAAGAACGAATGAGGCAAGATAATACAAAATATAATATTTAATAAATAAATATTTAATATATTGTTTTTTAAAAATTTAAATATTTAAAACTCAATTTTTGATATTATTATATTTGAAACTCAATTTTTGATATTAATTATAATTGAGAAAAATAAACGTTTCATTATTTTAATTCAAAGGTAAATAATGAAATATCTAATGTGAACTAGATTTACATAGAACTGGAACTTTAATTTTTTAAAAATGGGTTTTTGGGCTATATTTTAAACATAAATTTTAATTTTTCTATTTGATGCGCGGAAAAGTTCGATAATAAAGCTTGAGAAGAAATAGTAAAATGAATGAATAATAATAGATATATAACATACAGTAAACTCTCAGTATAACGAAGGAAACGCTGTGAAACCTTTCGTTATATTTGAACTTATCATTAAGTCCAAAGTATTTCTATATGTTTCACATCAAGAAAATATACAAAAAAAAATATTTTAAGATAATATCTCTCTCTATTTGCCAAACTTTAATAGAATTATTTTGAATTTATCTATATGATAAATGAACTAAATGCTAATATTAAAACTTATCATTACACCGTCGTGCTTATTTTTTATTTAAATATATAATGAAACTTTATAGAGTAATAATTGTAAATAAAATTAAATGTGAAATAATTTAATTTGGTAACTACTGAAATTTTAAAAACTTTATTTTTATAGTAGATATACTTAACAATATCCTATTTTGCCAAAAAGAAATTGTTAAAATTTTTTTTCTTTGTTAAAAACTCAAAATTTATAAAACATATTTAAATTAATTTGTTTGAAATAAATTTAAATGCTTGCAATATCGTTATATCATTTCAAATAAATTAATTTTAAAATGCTTTATAAGCATACTAAGACAACTTAGGTAACCGATTTAATTGCTACGATTTTAATTGATATTAAAAAAAAACTAAATTTTATATTCATGTGCGGTTAAAATCATGTCGATCGATACCTTCGTCACTTTAGCTTGAAAATTCAAATTATAGGCTCGCTGCTTATCGCTCTCTCTCTCTCTCTCCCTCACGTGTTGCACTCTTGTCGTAACTGCGTCCTCCGTCAACAAAAATCATAAGATTCGATACTGTTGCTTAAGTTGGAAATCTTTTGACGCACGTTGATCGTAGCACGGAGTTACGAATTGAATTATTTAACACATTCAAATGGAATATTTTTTCGTCTTCAATTCTTCTCCTTATTAAATGAGTTAAATTGCAATTTATTGCTCTGAACTGATTCATGGATTTTAATTAAATTCGGATTGAACATAGACTGTGGCGATCAGCGATCAACCACAGTCTCAGCCAGCGATCATTTCAATGCAACATTTTGAAATAAATTATATGTGCATATAAACTTATGATTATATAGTATACGTTGTGAACTGCACGTAGTCATGGAATTTTTTAGGTTTTAAACTATAGTTTTGAATTACTTATATCAATATCAATGTTCAAACATATGTGGAACATTTTTTATTAAAATTCAATTGGTTTTATGCAATGTTATAGAATATTAGCCATATGTGTTGCTATGATAGTTGTTTAAAATATGAGTATGAATAAATTCAAAAAAAAATTTTTTTATAACAAAGCAATAACTCTATAGAATATTTAAAGTAAATTTTGTAGTTAGATTTTATATCAACATGTAGGAAATGGTTTTATGGTTGTCATTTCATATATATTAAATCTTCTTTACAAAACAAAAAAAATAAATTGAAATCTTAAAAAACTAAATCTCGATATATCTAGTTCCCAGTTCTAAAGTCTGGAATTTGAATTTTTATTATCATTAAAATTATTATATATTTTGAAAGCATTGGGAAGAATGTAGGCCTGTGCATAGTATTTTACATATAGTGTTGATATTTCTATAAGATTATTATATATATATATATATCTTTTTCATATAATTTTATTTAACAATTAATTTGTTATAAAATAAAAATCTAAATTTATAAACATACAAAAGTTAGATCCTGATTTTGTCTTATTTCGAATGATATGTAATTTCGAGATACTAGTTTTAATGACTTTTCTTATTATTTAAAGCTTTTATCACGAATATCACCATACTCTTTATATGAATTAAATTAAATTGATTTGGAATTTAATTGAAAAGTTGATAACTTTAGATACAATTTTAAAATAATACAGTAACAATTCTAATACAGTAGATGACAAACTATTTTCCACTGTCCATTTGTGCAATCAAAAACTTTGTTAGATCTGATGAATACGTGAAATATAGTTTTTAGTAATTTGATTATAATTTCTTTAAAATAATTTTTCTATGAAACTTAATTTTATTGGTATTTTGGTACTCTTTATTAATTTTTTATAGGTTTCCTTTATTAATCATTCTGAAATTATGATTGTGATTTAAAGTCTATTAAATTGTTTGTCCTATTATATACATAGAAACCATTTTTTGTGTCACAGTTTTTTATGTTGATTTAAAATAATACTATAGATACCTATTTTATTCTATAGTATTCGATTAGTCGGCATTATTTGTTATATAGTAGTAAGAAATAGCAACATTTTATCGTTTATAAATTTGAACTTTTTTTGAGTTAAGTATTCTTTATATTGGACTACTACTATAGAGTAAAGTTATGAAGTGATAAATAATATTTTGAAATTATGTAAAAAGTATTGAGATGCATTCGATTTAAGAGTTATCAAGGTATAAAGCGTGATAAATTTTTCGGTATTCGGTACAACATCAGCTAATTCATTTGATTTTACAACAAGTAAAAAAGGTACATCTTGCTTTTATTTAGTACTTTTTATATTTCACAAAAAGTAATTGAAAAGGTTTGTTCTGACGTTCATCATTTTAAAACACATACCTGAATTACAGATTTACTGTATTATGTTTGAAAAGTAAAGTATTTATTTTTTTCAATCAAATATAACAATGCAAAATGAAGAAATATTTATAATTATTAACATAAACAATTAAAAATAATTTGAAATTTAACTTAATTTGAAAAGGCACGAACTCAGTCTTTTAATTTAAGTTATAAAAAACCAACCTCACTGGTCTATAAACTCAACTATATCTCTAATTTTCTAATCTAATCCATTTTTAATAAAGCGATTTCATTACTTCGTCATAATTTGATTAATTTAGAATTAATTAAATTAATTAACTTAATTTCCTAACTTTTAAACATTTTTTATTATTAAAACTATGTAGAAAAAATTAATATCATAGAACCACCCGCCATATCTCAATTATTTTAAAAACTAAAAAATTAATTTAATTCAAAAAAATTACATATTTTTAGGAGGCTGTGTATTACTGATTACAGACTCATGCACCTTTTCATTTTTTTAACTCACACTAGCACATAATACACTTTTTAGTGCAATACATTTATTTGTGACAAATCAAGAAATTATTTTAAAAGAAATTATCTCTAATATTATAAAGTTAAATATTATATATTATTATAATAACTATTATTTATTGTATTATTTTATCCTCTCTAATATATATACACATCTGTATATGTGTATATACATATATTTCAGTCTATATTTTACTTTATCTTCTAAAACAAATTCTATATTATTATATTATGAAAAATATTTTTTTGATTAAAAATTATATATTATATTTAAATTAACACAAAATATTACTTTTAAATTTGATTGCAAGAGAATTTTAAATTTGTGTATAAAAAAAATACTAACGTTATTTTTTTTTAACAAAACACGAAATCTACGAAATAGACTGAAATATCTGTATTATAAATATTTTTTATAAAAAAAATGAATATGTAATTAAAAATATATAATTCAAATTAATAAGTTAAATTTTTTTTATTATTTTTATGTATCAAATAAAAGATAAGTTCATTATTATTAATATTAATAATAATTTTAGATTATAGTAGTAATTATTTTTATATTATAGTATTAAAAATTTTTTTTTATTAAAAATCAATTATTTTATGTAAACCAAACCTAACGGTGAACTATAAATCTGAGCTATACTAACCATTTTTTATTATAGGGTTTTTACGTTGTTTTATTATTAATATTAATATATTTAACAAGCAACTGAATTCTTATATTTTCCTAAATTTCTATATATAGTACTTTATATGCTTTATATTTTAGTTCAATAAGTTTATTCGTGTTAATATATTTTTTTTTTTTCTTAAAAATTCATGTACTAAATTTTTTAATATTTATTATTGATCCAATTAAAAATTAGTTATAAATATTTAAAGGAAAAAAATAATTCTTCTTTCTACAAAGATCTAAAGATATCGTAATTAAAAATTTAAGAAAAGAAATTAAACTAATCAATGTTTCAGAAGTGCATATTACTCATATTAAGAACAATTTATAAACAATTAAAAATATATTAAACTGCTAACTGCTAACCCAAAAAAAAACTTCATACAATCAATTTAAAACTTACCTGACACATTTTGTATTAAATCCGGTTAGATTTTCGTAATAATAAAGAATAAATATATAATCCTTCTAATGGCCTAATGTCAGCTTTAATTATCAGCGATTAAAACAATAACTGCTGCGATATTAAAGCTGAACAAACACTTTTCGATTTTTATTGAGAAATAAATATTTTTATTCACTTTATTTTTTTTAATTCAATGACATAAAGAATTCGAGCAAAATATATTTCATATAAGGACCGACCCGAATTCCCGTATTCTTCTCGACCAACTGTTGCCGAAGATAACTTCTCACCAATTGTAGCCATCATTTGGCGAATGTTGCCTTTTTATACTGGAATCAACAAGTATTCGCCACCTAATCAACGAGTAGGAACTCGATTACTTGACTCAGTGTGTGGCTCGTATGTGGTCGGCGGATACTTGGGTAGCTGTAGTGGGGTTGACGACGTTGCGCGTTTCATTAGCGGCAACTCCATTGCAAATTACACAGTCACGTGTGTGTGTGTATGTGTGCGTACATCTGTATTCTTGCAACCTTTTATGCATATGAGTTTGTGTATTCATTGGCTTTAAATATACTTGCATAGAATTCGCGCCTCCAAATTGAAGATATTGACATTTTCTTCTCGCTGATTTGATGTTTTGACAGTTCTCCTTTCTCATACTCATAAGTATTGTATACTTTATTATTACTACTTTTTATTTGTATTGAATTTTTTTTATTACTTCTCGCATCACTCGCTTGACGAAAGAAATGCATTTAAAATAAACGAATTATTTAGAAGCTTAAAAGTATCACAAAAAATGAACTTAAAATTTTATATATACAATTTTTTATTCTGATAT
Organism: Teleopsis dalmanni; assembly: GCF_002237135.1. NCBI lineage: Eukaryota > Metazoa > Arthropoda > Insecta > Diptera > Diopsidae > Teleopsis > Teleopsis dalmanni. The sequence goes on along the minus strand of NC_051846.1, from coordinate 68,791,510 downwards.
ATGCAAATAAGAAAACAAATCAATTCAGTATTAGAGAAAAATTATTTTTATTCAGAGTAATATCAAAAAATCAAGAAAAATATTTACTTGGACTTTGCCGATGCTTTAATACTCTTCATAAACGGTTACGTTATTATTTAATTATTATCTTATGTACTATATATAGTACATTATAATTTTTTAATATAATAAATAATATATTTTTAATATATATATATTTATATATATTTTTTTAATACTTTTATATATTTATATTTCTATTTTTTTATATTTATAATGTAATATATATTTTTATACTTTTATAATATAATTTTATTTTATAATTTAATATAAAGAGGTTTTTTCGAACAGTAGTGAACTACAACAACAAAAATTCATTTTATATTATTTTAATTTTCAATTAATTTTTGGCTGACCATACAGCTGTTTCGAGTATTGCCAAATACCCACCATCAGTGGTCTTGGAAATAATTCTTGTATTTAATTATTCGTAAATAATTATTTTTGAGACTGCAAGTACCAGGAATCGAACTCGGGTCCTGCAAAATGTGAAGCTCACAATTTAATATATAAATTCAATTTTTCGAATGAACTCTAATGTACATATATGCTAAAATAATATTATCCACCTGTAAAAAAGATATTCCTCTATTTCCAAAAAGTCTTTTAGTTGATCTTACTATACTCTTACTAGGTTCTTTTACCGGTAGGTGGAAAGCATCGTAAGCCACAGTTTGAGACTTGAGCCTACTCATGGGAATGAATGGAGAAGAAAATTTCAACAGCAATGTTGAAACTTCATTCCAGTAAACTGTGAAGAGAGAGGCACGCTTCTCCGCCTTATGGCTAAGATCAAAGTGTAGTATATGTTCTTATATACATACCATCTGATTGAACCTACATCGAAGGACAACATATGTTAAACTGATTTTTGGAAACAGGCGGAGTGTTTAGGATCTTTCTCCACCTCTGTAGAGGGTTGGCTCATTATTGCTATGTTGTTTAGAAACAAATGAGCATACTATTTATATAGTCTGCGACGTCTCTGTCACTGGGTTACAAAAAATAGAATCAAATATTCCCATTATTCAAAAATGTATAAAGTGTACAAATATGAGTTGTGCTTATATGTATAATGAAATATTATTTAAATTTTTTTTAAATTTTTTTGGAAAAAAAATTATAAATTATTAAGTTTATCATTGGCACAAAAATTAATAAGAGAATTGTATATTTTGAGTTTTTAAATTAGCATAAACAAGAAACTGTTCAAATTTTTTACACTCAAAAAATTGAGTAAAAATGGATTATTCTTTAAATGAAGTTTAGGAAGACTCCCTGTTATGATGAAATTTATTTTTACATTTTAAATTTATTTTTTTATCCAAAACTTATGGGAATTTTTAACTTTTTATTTATGGGTTGTTGAACAGCAAAATGGCCTTTTTTATAAATTTTCAACGAAAAAAATGTTTGTTAACTTTTTTTTACCCACTAATTATTTTAATTTGAATGAATGAAAATTAAATTTGATAAATTTCACATAATTTTTTTATAATAATAATAATATTTAATTATTGACATTTTGTTATAAAAAAAAGGTACCCAAGAAAATTGAATAATAAAGGTATTGATAAATAAGACACGTTGAATTTAATATGCCATCTATTTTAAAAAAAATGAAAACCTCAAGTAAGACATGTTAAAAATGAAATACCGGAAAAACGTACAATCCATTCAGAAGGTATTGGATTTTTATTCTTCACAATATCAATTTTTTTATTCATTTGTTATAATTTTTAGTAATAAAAATTAGGTAATTATTATTTTATATTAATTTGTTTTAATTTGTTTTTAACCGTTAAGAAATTGGAATGGAATCATGACATGGGATACAATGTATTATTGAATCGCTTTAATAGTAGAGCATGATCATTGGTATACGCTGTACAGACAACTGAACTTGTCACTCGATATGGCCAACAACAAGTCATATAAGTGTATTGCGCAATCAGTAAAACTATATCAATAATATGTACTATATACAGCCACATCTATCTAAGCCCAAAACCATCACATCAAAAGAATTTACGATATATCGATATATCACATCGCAAGTCGATTACCATTATGTCTAAGCAAATATCAAATCTCAGACATAATAATCGTATTTGCTCCAATATATTTTAAACCAGATTTAATAAACTTTACACTAGTTTTTAACTCGCTAAAGATGACCTCAATTTTAGACGTTTCGGTCCCATTTATAATACATCCGGCTGGTTACAAAATACTAAATCTTTCTAATCAATTTTGAAAGTATTTTTAATCTGATTGAAATAGGTTTAGGTCTACTTGACTTCATTTACTTTATCTACTTAATTACCATAAAAAGATATTTGTTAATTATTTTGAAATAATATTTTAATATATTTTTCTTATGCTAAAACATTATTTCAATTTTTATGAATGAATTATTATTTACAGAATTAAATCTTCTTTACTGTTTTACTCTATTAATAAAGTTTCACGAGAAAGGTTGTAAAAGAAATTTATTAATCTCTTACTCATACTTATAAAACTTTCTAGACATACACGTGCATTTTCAATCAAAAAATGTATTTTGTTTGAAAAAATTTCTGGTAACTTTCCTTAACTCTACAAGAGCTGTCTACTTAAGCGAACATATAAGTTATATGAATTTTTCCTATATTGGAAAATGTCATAATGACAACCTGTTAAGTATAAAAGTTGTTTTTATATATTCAGAAATTCGCGAATCATTCAGAAATTTATGACATTTTAATAAGCAGTTGGGATAGGAATAGGATGGAATAGGTCTACAAAGTTTTTCCAGTGACCAGTGGTGCTGCTCAAAAAAGAAATTTGAATTTCTCATTTTGCAATCCTTTTTACGAATGATGTCAACATCTTTTATTTTTGATTGATTATCTTAAAAAAAAAATTATGAAGCAATTGAAATGGACAGGTAATGCAAAATAATTTTTTAATCAGAATAACTTTTCAAATATTTGCTAGGACATATCAATCATTATTTTCTTCCATGTTGCAAAAAAATTCCAGTTACTTGTCATGCAAATCAAGAATAAAATCATCTTATTTGAATTATGAATTGCTAACAAATCAAATTTATAATATCTAAATTTGGTATCTTATGGTCATCAATATTTTGTCCAAAGTTTTGGATATTGCGTGGGAATAGAATCAAAGATTTTGCAATTCTTATATTATAGGAAAATAAAATGCTTTTCTACAGAATAAAATAAAGCAATTAATTTGTAAATCACTATTATTAATTATTAAAGATATAGAAGTAAATTAAAGAAATAAATTGAATTTATTCTAAGAATTGACTAATTAAACAAATAAAACATAGGTATTTTTAGCATTTGTTAATATCTAACTTACTCTATTTATTTGCCGAACTAATTAATGATACCTTTCTTAGATAATTATGTTGTCGTACTTATTTTTTGTGTATAAAAATATTATATAGAAAGATACATAAAAGTATTTTGATGATCGAGAACTGAAATACCTACACGTACGTTCATTTTTCTATACATATTTCTAAGGTAGCTCCTACATATTCTATGAGGTACTATATAATATAAAAGAATAGTATATTAAAATTTTTCTTATTAAATGCTTCAACAGCAAATTTTTTCAAAATTGAAGATGTTGTACGAAGATTTTTATAGAACCGTATTTGAAAACAATAGATATCTTCCTTTATTGCGTTATAACGAAATGAATATTTGTATATATTATTTGTATACAAATTTTCAATTTGTATTGTATGTATATAAAATATATAAATGCAAGTAAAATTAAACACATACAGACATAAAAACGAAAAGTCCATACAAAAAACTTGTAATAAGTTTTCACAATTTTAACACATTAAGCGGTTGCTAAGTGGTTCAACTTATAAAATGGCAAACCTTAAACTGATGAACATATGATATCTTTAATTGTAGTTGCAAAATTAGAACTTCGATATTGATAATCCCTTGTTAATGAACAACTATATACATACACTATATATATACCAGGAGTATTGCATCAATAATAACTTCTATTAGTTATAATCATCTTTTGTATCTGTGTCTTAATTGTGGACGAATTTATCCTACTATAACTCTCCGGTTCACATAATTAAATGGCTGATTCAGCCCTTACTAGCATCTTTACTTGTGAGCTATTAACAAATAATAATTAGGACACTCATAGCAATGAATCAACAACAGCTCTATCCATATAATGTCTGTACCTTGGTAAAACTCTGAAGCAATGCTTGGGTGAACATTTATATTGATTTTGGTAGGGGCATCAAATTCTCTTGAATGTTCAATAAAAAATATACAACTATTCATGATTCTTCAATAAGTTACATTGACTAGTTTAATCAAAAGAAGTAAAATGATATATAAACTATATAAGAGGTGCTTTGTGTCTATAATATAAATATATATTTTTTGCTATTTTTATTTATACCAATAAGAACTATCATGTTACTGCGAAGAAAGGAAATGCTATCATTCTTTTTTTAGCTTTAATTTCAAATTGAATTTCATTTATAGTACTTGAATTCTGTTTTAATATCTGTTAAGTAAAAATCAACTAAAGTTTATATATACTCGTAAGCTCTTTGCTAGCTCCTGAGAACGTAGAAATATTGAAAAGTAACAAACTCCTTGCTGCATCAGAAAGTCTTAATGAAAAGTGTTTATAATTTTTAATTAATAATTGAAAGAAGACATTTCAATAAATCAAATAAAAATGTCAGTTTATTGTATTGAAAAAACTAAAACATAATTGTTCAATTAATAAAAAGGCACGTTCGGGGCTCGATTCGCATAAAAACACACAAACAACTGTGTGTCTTATAAATAATAAAAGATACAGACATACTGCACTCTATCACAGACCTCGTGCCACCAACTTAATTAATTGTAAAAAATTATATGAAAAAAACTTAAAAATCGTCAGAAATCAATTCAGTAACTAAAAACTCTCGCTGATTCAACAGAGGAGCCGCCTTTCAATTTAAATTCTTAAACAATCGCGTTATGACGCAAAAATCTACAAACAGAATTTTTTTCAAATTTGCTTAAACAGAACAGCGTAACTCTATTAAAATCATAATTATTCAAATTTAAATATCTTATTTTATTTTTAATATTAAAAAGTATTTATATTTATTTTAATGTTAATATATAAACGCAGCAATGTATTCACAAATGTATATGTACATATATGTATATAAATATAGTCGATGTTGGTGGGTGGCTCACACTCCCTCAACAAGAGCTACGGGGTACAGGAGACAGCAAGCAATTGTAACCAATTTTGCCAAGAGCTAATAAGGTTTCATTTTGTCTGTCAGCATGTCATCATGTCACCAATATACAGAAATATTCCCATTCATTACTCCGTCAATGGACCATGATAATGTCACTCAATTGTCACTTAATAAGCCAATATCATAATTATTCATGCTGTGAAAAATTGTCAACTTTAATCAGTCCCATTGAACTAATTTGTTGCAATTATTCATAAATAAGTTCATTTAATCAGTTTGATTATTAATAAATGCGTATATATAAAAAAATTATGGTTAAAAATGTATCCCGATGAGTTGCAATACAAGGTGATTGTTAGCTTGAAAAATACATGGTGGTTTTTTATAATAAATTTTAAAAAATTTAATTTATTAAAAAAAAATTTTTATTGTTCTGTGAAAGGACCTCTTTTTCTTTTCAAATGGAAATAAAAATGAAATTGTAAAATTTTTAATTGTTTATTAAGTGATTTCTTGTGTTAATCGAATATCCATTATCACATTATCAGTGACCTTTTGGAAATATCTTTTGATTTAATTGTCCGTAAAACTTCCACTACCAAAATTGTATATAAACAAATAAATCTATAGCTAAGAAAAAAAATTCACTGAAAAAAAATTTAATTTAAAAATTGTACTCACTAATACCCCATTTACTATTTATAAAATTTTTCAAATAATTTAATTAAACAAAGAAATTATATTATTATATGCTAATTAATTTGAATTTAATTATAAAGCTTTTATAATCAGCTTTTAATATATTATAGAAAAGATTTTCATAACATTTCATTGTTATTTGAAAATATAAAAAAACATTCTCTATTTTTATAAAAATTTATTTACAATCTATAAAATACAGTTTTTTAGCAAATGAGTTCAATTTTTATGTACCACCCATGTATGTTGCTATATAAAATAATATCCCATACATCCATTAAAATAAAAAGAGCACTAAACAACGACAAATTATATACTACAAATATTACTGAAATATTACAAAAATGGTGTGTCCTACTTCTATAGTGCATACACTTCAAGCATATTTATTTTATTCTTGGCACTTTACAGTGTTATTATGTTAATCGATTGCCGAGGTCGTGAACACCCCTAAAATATTTTATTGTTACATCATTATCCTTCTTTACTGAAATTAGTTAAATAAACAATTGTCTTTTGTTAAACATATCGGGTACATTGTGCCTTTACATCTTCTTGTTTCGTTGGTTGTTTAGTACAATATTTAGTATAAGATAACATTCATGTCCAGCACAAAAGATCAATCTGGTCGCAGTGCTCTGCTTCGTTGGGAGCTAGTACCCCGTATATTTCTATTCTAACGTTCATGTCACATAATAATGATTCATTAGGGATACGTGAGGGGCATGAAGAGTTTTTCAATAAGCTGTTGAATAAAATCTCAAAAAGATTTATATATAATATATTGTGGGGATTATATTCCTTTAAAATTATAAACAGTTTTCTACAATTATATTTGCAAAATTAACTTAAATATATTCAATATTTTTGTCTCAACATTTCATCAATCTTAATTTGGCGTCCAGACCTTCATCCACTAATTGAGCTCAACACACTAGAGCGTCATCACCATCTTGGTTCCACAACCATTCCTATGGCTACAAGTACATGCCTTCAGTGTACTATCAGCATATTATCTATTCCTAAAATTTACAATCAAAAACTCAAGCAGACACAGTGAATTCACATATATGGTAAACCTCCTGAGTGTGTCACCTTCTTCATTACAGGTATTTCGCGCTTTCATTACCCGTAACTTCACATTTATTTTTCAGAGAGAATAGCTTCAACTATTGACCATTCAACATAAGTAGCTGAAATGATAGAATGAATTAAATAAATGATGTCTTTAGTTTTTGTAATAAAAAACTAATGTTCAGTTTTTAAATCTACAAAGCTTTAACCGACTCCTATAATATTCGAAAACATATTACACATATTAGAAAAGTATTTATGAAAAACGTCGAAATTAGTCTAACATAACTTTTTAGTCTATGCAACATCTAATGGAATTCTCAATTTTTAGGTGCAATATTTTATTTATTTTAGTGAATTTTTCGAAAACATTAATATTAAAATATTTAAATTTTAAAAAATGCATTAAAAAATTAATTTTTTACCATAAAAAATAACTTTCAGTCAGACTGCCTTGCCTTAATGTTTTAATGTAAAGATACTAACGTTTTTATTTATCTTTTATTTTCAAAAGGTAAAGACAAATATGTTATTTCATATATAGCAAGTAACATAATGCAAAATTATAAACTGTTATCCAAAAGTGATACCATGTTTAACTAGAAGATAGCTTGAGAGAGCCTTTCATAAAAATATATTATGCTCTAGGTTACAGGCAGGGTGTCAGCACCTGAACTAAACAGGAAAACAAATTATATATAATTCGGTATATCAAGAAGAATAAAAGAAATTAGAGATTCTACATAGACAATTCCTGATTGGATATGGTTTACTTTTATATAAAAAAAATTAATAAAAGTAACATCCAAAATTCGTTTGTTTCTTCTTCAACTAAATAATATATTATTCCTTGACAAATTTATAAGTGGAATCAAGTGGTAATAAGGTATCACCTTGACTATTCTAAACTTCTGAAACGAGTCTTAAGTTTGAAGTTCCCATAACATACAAAATTTTCCTTCCTGAAGGCGTCTGCATTTATTATTATTTATGTTGTTACAAGACTTAACTATAATATTTTATAATGCACATCTTGTACACTAATAATCATAGACTAAATGTGTGCTGAGAGAACGGGCGTGTATCAAAGTTTCTGATCATTTTATATACCAACTGAGATCATTAATATTATTCGCAAGATATGTTCACTAGTCTGCATTTTATTAAACCAAAATCAAACTCGAACAAGTCATAAAAAATAAACGAATGTATGTCATTTGATTGAAACTAATGCTTTTCGCAGAACAAACATGAGGTGATGTCATGCAAATCAAATCAATCTTCTATCGCCTTTAACTAATACTACAACCGATGTAAAGCGATAAATC
>NC_051846.1:68767723-68782983 GCF_002237135.1 Teleopsis dalmanni | reverse complement strand
GTTACCCACTGTTAACTGCTTATGTCCTACAATTGTCAAGAAATATTTACAGTACTAACTTTTATTAAACCGAATTTGATATAGAGCTCCGAATAAGTAGATCATATTAAATATAGAATTAGTTTTAATATAGCTTTTGGACACTTTCGATACGATAAAGATCTAATAGATCATAATGTATAATTGTTTTTTTTTAATATTAATAATACTTTGATATAATAAAACAAATAGAAATGGTATATTCGACTGTCTCTCAATAATACAGCAATATATGAGCTCATGTTAGAAATCTTTCCCCAATGCCTAAAAGTCGTGACACATATTTTTTAACTGATATATTAAAACCGAGTAGTTTAGTTGAAAATTTTTTCTATAGAAATATTCCGTATTTTGAAATATATTGTATTTTAAATATTTTGTATTTAAAATATTTTGTATTTATTTTGTTTATGATTCTTTTTGTTTTTTATATTTATTATTGTTTATTCCAAATAAACTTATATTGTGTTATAAAAAAAAAAATGAAATCGTTGGTTAGGATATAATTATAATTTTTGTATGAAATTATTTAATATTTTTATCCATATTTACACTATATCCATATATATTATATATATGTATATAAAGCAAATCTTGTTTATTTACGAAAAAATTGATGACCAGTAATTAAAAAGATATAAATCAAAACTCATAAAGAGGGATTTTAAAAATATCTCGAGTTCAGAAAGAGTAGAAATTCTCAAGTGCACTGGCTCAAATAGAAATAAATAAATAATATATATTATCATTCTATACATTATAAACTGATAAGCTTTTGCTAATAAACTTTCATCCTATTATTACTAGAAAAAACTCCTTTTTTAATTTTTCATTATTTAAGGTTCTTTGTATTTAAATTAATTACTTGGAAGTTCTTAATTTAAATTACATATTAATATTAACATCCATGATGATGTAGTAAATTTTGAAAATGATTTGTTTTAAAAACTTTTTACTGCAATATGTATGTATAAAATATAAATCGCTATAACTGATCTTTCCCAAATGAAAACACTCGATTTTTAAAATGTTTAAGTATGTATGTAAAACACAATTTAATTTCGAATATTGATGATCATATAACATAATACTATATTGTTTAATTAGCTTTTGATAAACACAATTACATATTTTTTTAGGATTTCTGCGTATTGTTCTCTGTATCTATGTTAGCTATATTTGTAAGGCTACCAATCTCTTGTATTTAGGTCCATTGACGAATGTTTCGCAGTCATGAAAATTGTTTCTTACCAATACCGCGTTTTCGTTCGATTTTTTCCGAAATAATCAATTAGAGAGAGAAACAAGTATTATATATTATAAATTAATAAAATGGCAATAGTGTAATGAACTTTTCGGTGACACAATAGAGCAATTGTTGTTTCGAAGTGCAACAGACGCATTATGAACCTAAAACTTAATAAAGTTTTAAATCCGTTATATGTTCTTTCCAAAAAGCTTATGTAATCTGACAATATGATTAAATATTCTTTATTACTTTTAATTTAATTTAAACATGTTATTTTTAAATATGAAACTTCTAAAGAATAGAGATGATATCGTTATTAAAATAAAGTATCCTGAGGCAGAAGTTATAAGAGCAACGAAACGTCGGCGATATAAATCAAATAAAATAATTTTTTCGCTCTCTCCTTAACTAAACTGACTTAAACTAATTTGAACGCTTTATAACTTCTCCAACAATTTAGACGTCTTAACGCTTTGCAAATGGTTTTAACCAATTTTATATAATTATCTATACAATGTATTCGCCAAACTATCAAACCAAATTAATCTCTTTATACACCATCTGATATTCTGGAGTACCAAACACTTCTGTTCGGCAAAAAAAACAAAAAAAAACTTAGGAGTACTAGCTAACAACTAATATTAAATAAGAATTATTATCTTACGTCCAATTGTCTACCTTATACTTTATCTGTAATATAATTAATATTATGCCGACACTTCTCTATAAAAATAATTATATAAATATACAAACATACACCTGCATATAGATCCAATCGCGTATATTTGGATAAGTAGCGTAACATTAACAAGCCATTAATAATCATTGATTTATTAAAATGTAATCTGCCGGCATATATATTTTGTGCGGTGTGTATGTGCAGTGCTGCAGTGCTACAGTGCTACAGTGCAGCAGTCTCACTGCAGTACATTACACTGGTACAAGGTTTTTTCCGCTTAGTTCATTTTATTTCAGTTAAGGAATCCGCCAGTGCCAGTTTGTCTGTTCAGATCTGATGATCTTAGTATGTTAAACGTACAAGCTACAAAAAAAAACGTACAAGCGCACACAACCACATATTCACACACAATACTTAAAGTCTCATATAAAAAAGCCGCAATACAAGTCAAACACTCGTTTGCACGCCTTTATTAAGCTATCTGCAGCACGATCACTTGTTCTGCAACACACCTCCCGACCGCCCAGTACACAGACCACAAGGCATTTTTAAGTGTACTCGTAGTGCCCGGTTGTCAGACGACGTCAAGCATGACAAAGCAATGGCAGACAGAATGGCAACACGAATTACAATTTATCGTCTTGTCACTATGTGCAAGCGGTGCGGCTTATGTTCAATACGGCCATACGGCAATACGGCAGCCGCGGTGCGCCGCAAAGAGTTGCAATTAGAATGTAAATTGGCAATATTTATACATACTCGTTCGTACATTATATACTACATTACATATAAATTGCTTGGTTTGTTACCAGTGAATGCAATTTATTAGATTTTCATTTATTTCATTTCGTAACGTAACGATCTAAACTGCATATTCACTTACATATTCACTTACATATGTACGTATATACGAGCGCAATGTATGTTCGTATGTGCTTGGTCGGTTTGAATGAATCAAAGTACATTTCAATTGCATGCCCTGTCAACGTCCCTTTCACATGTGCTGCCAAATAATAAAATTTTATTTGTTTTTTTTTTTTTTTAATAAAATTTTCTTTTCATTTACTTTTTTTTTTACTAAATTCACTTTTGTTTCCCCAAACATAATTTTAAGCAAAACTTTCTCTTTTTGTTCCACATTGTTGGGTATTTTAATGCATCAGTTGGTATTGCAACTGTAATTTGCGGTTGATATATGCGATCTAGGATGCAGCGGTCCGATTTGAAATTTTAAAAGCATTTCAGATATTATTCTTTTGCCAAATTTTTTGAAACAGCAAAAGAAATTTTTCAAATTCATTCATAGGCAGACAATATTATGTATAGAAATATATACAATAATTAATATTTAAATTAAAAATTGTGAATTTAAATCAAAAATAATTTCTTTCTGAAATTATTTACGAAAACTGACAGGATTACCAATACCGCGTTATCGAATCTCAGAATAGTTATAAGTTCCTCAGGGAAGTATACAGATCTGAGGGCAGTTATTGCTTAGCCTGATGAAGTGTTAAACAATAATCCAGTCAAGACGTAGAGAGGGGTTATGAAAAAACCTCGCAGTTAATAGAGAGTAAAAGTTCTCAAGTGAACTGACTCAACTATAGTTAGTATCATTCATTTATGTTACATACGTAGATGGAAATTACTTTTTTAGAACTTCTAGCACTGATAAAAAACTTTCATTTGAATTATTTAAATATAAATAAAATCCTTTAACATACAGTTAACGTTCAATGTAGCAAATATTAAATTTAACGAAACTTAACGAAGGACAAAATTCTGTCAATGAAAAACGAAAGTATACTTTGAGAAATAATAGAATATTATAAAAAACATCACGTATAAATAACACCTGAAATGCCATAAAAAATAGTGTCAAATACTTAAGGCTTTATTAGAATTGGGTTTAAAAAATAATATATATTACGCCAAAATCATGATTAAACTTTACCTACAAAAGAAGGTATATAAATAAGGTTCAAAAGAGATAATCAAGAAACAAAGGAATTATAAAAAATTATAACTCAACTATTAAAAGCTATCTACAGTTCTTTGGGCTAAAGCTGTGAAAGAAATTATTTGCTAAATGAGACAACTACTACATTTTAATTTAATTTAATATTAATTTATGTTAGATCCTAATCTTGATGATGACTCTCAAGAACAGTCGAAATATATAATATATTAAAAATTATTAAACAAACTTTTGATTTCAATTTTAACAAAAAGTGACCTATAGCGGTATATAAAAAACATAATTAAAAAAAAAAATTTTTATAAATATATAAAAATTATGGTTAAAATATTTAATACATCTTAAAGAAGACTGTTTGATGAATCAATCACAATATATAGTATTTATAATTTTGAATTATTTAAAAAGTGAGAAAATGCAAATTATTTTTTCGGAGTTTAGAGCCTATTAAGATTTAGGACATGCACAACTTTTGGTAAACTTAAAAAAATGAAGAATAAATAGTTTCTAAAAGAGTTCTAAAAACAAACAAAACCAATTGAACAAAAGAATACTTAACCAGTGCTGTAGAAACAAAAGTTTTGAGCAAAATAAATGCTTTTATTATTTCTTAAATAACTTATATATCCGAAACCTCAATTTTAGTTGTCATCCGAAGCAAATGTAATCTATTTTTCGTCAGCCATAGAACTCCGCAATGTATCCTTTATGTATTTTAATCTCGTTTAGCCTAATAAGGTTGTTTTATACATGGTTGATTGAACCCGTAATATACTAATTTAAAGATAATCAAAAGAACGTGAGATGAAAAACGTGAGGTGGAACTATTAATCACAGACATATTTAAATGGGTTTTATAATCTTAAAATTTTAAAAAGTCGATACTAAATAGTTGTAATTTTTATGAATTGTAATTACAAGATAATTCTTTGTCATATAAATATTTTTTAATATAATATATAAGCTGTGATACTGCAAATTTATATTTATTAATATTTTGTTGTTTAGGAGTAAAATTGTTTAAAAATAGAGGAAGTTATAACTTCCACATTAACCTACACTCGATTTTTAATTCTATTAATCTCCTATCTTATATCTTACAGGTTTATGATTTCATTTTTAGCACTCTCCTAGAGTGTATCTTTTTTCCGTATTATAAATTTCAAATATTATATTTGCCATTGATCCTCCTTTGTTAGAAGTGGTTTCCATTAATCAACCCCTCTTCTCACCCTTTAAAAATAAAATGCCTTATAGACAGACAACATCCCATACCTTATAAATATATTATTACAATTAATTTTTATAGTAAACATAATTAATCTTTATTTATATTGTTTATATAAATATATATGTGATTTGTTTAAATACATCTACATATTTACCATACAAAGTAAAATATGTAATAAATTAATCCATTAAGATTCCAGTTCCGAGTCATGTAATCACTAGTATAATTTTTCAAACTTCTATTTGTATTATAATAATATTTTTTTTTCTTACCAAAGTAGGAAATATATTTCTAAATTGAGCTTTTATAAACAATTTTTAAAGATCAGAAAAGTTATATACGTATATGTATCTCATGAATTCTTTGTTCATTAGCATTTGTGCGAGTAAGTCATAAAAAAATTATTATATAGAACACACTAATGTCAAAGCATCAAGGCTAGAAAAATGAGGAACACTGTAAAAAAAATCTTTCAATCACTTTATAAAGAGTGTAATAATGAAATTTTATTCAATATTCATTAAAATATTTAAATTATATTCTTTGCACTGCGGTAACAATACTAAAAATTTATATGCGGATGTTGATATTTACATTTCTGTGAGAGAATATTTTTTCAACGAAATTCTAGAACCGCACATCTATCACTTACACTCGTCACATCGGAAAATTTCCAAAAAAATATTTTTTATATTTTTATTCCATATAATTACTGATCAAAACTACGTCGTCATCAAAAAATATTTACGATTGATATGATGATAATAAAAAATTTATTATGTGAAAAATATTCGCAATGCAAAATCATTCAATCTGAAATAAAAGAAGTTTAATGAACTGCAAATGCCTTTAAAGTTAGTGATTCACTCGATTTTAATTCTATGACGTGATTTCACACTTATTAGTAAATTTTAACTATATTGAGGAATCAAGACTTAAGCATTAACAATAAAAGTAATAACTCATGTTACAAAATATTATTAACAATATTGCAATCGCATATTTATAATATACATATATACTATATACAATACATACATACATTATGTAATCTAATTTTTTAATCTTCACTCATATTTCGTATTTGATTCATTCAATTCAAAAAATTTCTATGTAAGAAATTCGTCACATTTGCAGAAATACGAGTATTTTATTAACAACTAAGTCGATTAAAAATTAAAAAAAATTTTTGCTTATAGATAAATTCAAAGTGGAAATTTGAAATACTCGCAAACGACATTGAATACTTAAATTTCAATAACACCAACTACAACTATAGTAACCTGATATTGTATACGACATCTTTATTTCGGCAAGGTCAGGACTGAAGCATACTCAGTTCAATGTAGCAAAACTTCATGTTTCATGTTTCAGAACTAAATTATTATATCAAAAAGTAACTTTATTGCATCATTCAATACAAGACTGAGATCAAATCTCGTATTCAGTCCGAGTATTTGCGTAACTATTTCATTGAGAAATTCAAATGAGAAATTCAGAGCACTTTTTGTTGGAGTTGTTTGCATATCTCAGCGAAAGTCGTTTGACCCAATTATCATCATAGTGTTTTAATAATTTCGAGTTAATAAAAAAGTATTTTACATTTGAAACTTGTAATATTTTTCTTATAATTAATAGGTATATACATGACCGGATACATTACTCAGTTACTGAGTAGGATTTAATGTTATATGTAATACATTAATAAGTAGAAAGAATTCTGGAATGATATCACTATATTAAACTTAAAGGAGATTTATATTGAAATAATAGTAAAAAGAAAATTTAATAAAAAAAAAAAGTTTTATATATTCTTTTTTGAATAGTAAAGAAATGTGTGAATTAACACCCTGTTGGGCACATGTTTTGATAGTCACATTCGAGACTCATATGGGTTAAACGTCTTAAACGTCGCAAATTAATTAAACGTCGAAAATTAATTTTTGCTTGTTAAAGATAGTTGTACTGATAGATATTTAATTTTTTGTTTGACTGTTGAATTTCAAGTGTTTCTACTCCAAACTTAAAATGAGGGTTTATCAAATTTTTCAGAATATATAACCCAAATCTTACATAAAATTCTTCTCTATGATTGGCTTATAACGTAAAATTTAATAAGAGCATATATGTAAAGTGGAATGGTTCCCATTCCGTGGTCTTCGGATTAGATTAGACTACAATGGCAACATTAGATATCCTCTTCGATATAGTCATATATTCTATTGTCGTATAAATTTCGCAGGGTTTAAAACCATATCTAAGTTCCTTTTCTATTCTCGTATAAATCTACTAGAATTTAAGACCATTTAGAAATTTGTTAAAATCTGAAACGCTTCTGAATATGTGGTCTGGAGGCTAATTAAGATCATCTATAAAGTAAGTTTCTAGTATATTTAACTTACTTAAGGCTGGAGAACTTATACTTTCTATAACTTTCTCCCAATTACAGCATGACTAATTTTCAAATTAGAAATAATTGTTAGTTTAACGGCATGGTAACCTTAAGGATATCACAATACGCAATGGTTGTCTCCGAGTGTAAGAATTGTAAGAAGTGTAAGATATTGACTTATTGACTTGAGTCTTATAAATCTAACCTAAGACTAATGAATAATGAGTAATGAATAAATTGTTTAATCTCCTAGCAAAATAAATCTAATATTTCTACAGAGTACCTTGAATGAGATAGGCGGATATGATCTCATAGGGAGGACTAAAGTGCACACAGATATCTACATATTATTAATCTTTCCTCTCTTGTATTTAATTATTAAAGATGCTCTCATCTTTAACGAAGTAATTTCAAAGTTTCCATTACGCAGATATAAAAACTGTTTTAAAACAATACAAAAAAGTTAATTATTAATAGGTCAAATCATATAAGATTTAAAAGATAATTTAAAATTATAAAGCAATCCGTGCTACCAAAACTAATACGTAGTATGGAAATTCAAATTAAAACTAGAAAAGAAAACAAAATAAGGTTAAATACTTAGTAGGACGTCTTTATTAAAAAATATTATAAGCACGTTTTGGTCTGATGGTGACAAATATATTATATGATATGGATAATTTTTTGGCTTTAATAAAAATAACTATTTTGGTTTTATATTGTTTTTATAAACGGTGGCATTTATTATACATATTCACAAAAAACTTAATTTGCAACAAAAACTATGTTGTCTTGTATACTACGGGAGTTTATTTGTGTGTATTAATTTAAAGTGGAAGCCAAATGTAAACTATCCACTACTAATGAATTATTTAAAATTCAAATTTCACATCCTATTAATTGATTAGCTACATAAATACTTTTATTAGAAATATATTAATTAGGAATTAAAAGAATATATGTTTAATGCTCGATTAAATAATTTTAGTAAATAATATTGAAGATTTTTCTACCTGTAGTATGGCGCCGTCATTTTTTGTATTTTTAAATGCTAGTAAATAAAGATGTTAAAAGATTTAGGTATTAATAATATTACGCTTCTATTTAATATAAATAGGATATAATGTCCATTATTAATATTTCAAAGAAAATATTGTTCTTTTTTAAGCTGAAAGAAAACTAACCTAATTCGACAAAATTATTATTAAACGTTTTGTAATTTTACTAATCCAATGCTGTTGCAACATTTAACTTAAAAAATTTTCAGTAATTTTCCATTGCAGCAATATCAAAAAAAAAGAAATAGACTCTCGTATAATGCCACCTTTCATTTCTGAAAAATTTCTAGTTCTACTAAGCAGCACTCTACAATTTAAAAGCACTTAAATAAGAAAAAAATCTACAACAAGATCACATGTTCACATGTTCGCATACGTCAGTTAAGTGAAGTTAATGTAAAATGCACCGACGTGAGTAAATGCATGCCACCACACTTGCTGCAGCCAAGCTTATGCAGCACCACCCGTTCTCTGCATAGCAACAAAATTAACTGTCGGCAAATAAAAAGCTGAACGAGTGCTTCAATCTGCCTCTGAACTGATCTCTTGCTGATCTCTGTAAAAGTCACGCAAATGTGTGTATTTCTGCCTTATCACGCACACATTTCCTCATAAACGAGTCGACTAAACGACCATTCATACAAAAATTTATTTGAGCTTCATTCATATAATTCTTTTGCTTTAGCTTCATTTGTTTGGATATACAATTTGATCTGGCAATGGCCGATGCCGAAAACTGTGCCTTCCCGTAGACAGAAGCATACGTGCTATTAGCTCGGTGCGATAATTCATGGAACCAGCAAACAGGAATACGACTAAAATGCTCTACTATATGCTCTACTCGTATGATGCTATTTGATCTTTGCTGTTAACTGTTGCTATACGAATACGAATACGATCAATTAATTTTTTTTTTTTTTTGATTTGTTTCATTTTTTATTGCAACTATTATTGTTTAATATTTTAGATATCTCAAAGATACATATGTGCAGAAATTCCTTTTTACTACTTACCTGTATATTTAAGAGATTTAAAAAAAAAATGTTATCGTGTATACATGACCAAAATTTGCATGAATTTTTACTAGAAAGCTGGTCAGTAACAAACTTTAACATAGATAAGTATGGAAATAGTAATGATATCATCTCAGCATATATAAGCTTAAATGTTTTTAATTACATATAACTCTTTTTTATGGATAAAAAAAGAGAAAGAAATTATTTCTAAGAAAACTCAAAAATTATATTGTTATACGAATATATGAACGGGAAAAAAAATCATTTAAAATGAATAAAAACGAGTAATAAAAATTTAATTTGTTTCAATCTTAAATTTTAAACCAAATTAATCTGATCATTTGAAAATAAATGATGGAATTAAAAAAGTTATTATTCACAAACGACATATATTTTTTTAATTATTTTAACTGTATTAAACCAACCTAATTTATTTGTATTTATCACATTCCCTTCTATTTCAAACTTGTTTGAAATAAACAATTGAAATTGTTTAAAAATATTCATATTTTTCGCGATAATCAATTAAATATCCTTTAAATGAAATCTATGACTAATACAATTTGAATTATTCAATATATGTTATCATCGTATATCAAAATCATTTAATAATTTTATTAAAGACAATTTCACATCATCGTCCATTCACGTCAATAGAAATTTTAATTGAACATTAATATTCAAATGAAACAGCAGATAGTATCTATACTCAATTCAAGCAATTCATAGCGTTTCAGCGAAAAATATGTATCTTATTATTAATTAAGTTCACATTTCCATTGATAAATTGATACGTAATAGCTTAAATTATAACGAAGGAATTCTAAGAAAAACGGTTTTGAACTTAGGGTATCTTAATGATACGTATAATTGACTAGAAAAAATGTTAACCGACTGGTTTTAAATAGAGTAATCTCATTTTTAAATTATGAAATTCTTAATTATTGAAGTGTTTAAGTTTTGAGGTCATTAATCTATACTCTATTAATTAGTTATCGTGCTCGCCAAATATTTTAACACTAATTTCCATTTCAAACACATTTTGAAGAACTGTTCATATATAATACTTATTAAACGTTTTGAAATCGTTTAAATATACAAAAATGATTTTAGTTAAAATATATGTTGCCAACCATAAATATATGAACATAAAAATATACATGTCTATCAATGTCAAAATATTGAAAGACATCTTAAGTAAAATACCAGCAAAATTAGAACAAATGTTTTTTCCCCCAGTTAAAGCAATCTTAGGAACGGTTCCACAATATTGGGTTCAATTTGTTATTAAGAAAATCTTGTATAGCTCAGTTTTTTACATTGAAGATACAACGTCTTAATATATTTTTGAAGCATATCATTTATAAAATTACAAAAATTAATATCTGCTATCTATTGGCACAATTATAATTTCTTTTATTTCTAAATATTATTTTGTTCAGTATAGAATTTCTTTTAAGAACAGATTCTTTAGTTTTGTGCTACATATATACAAGAAAATTAAAAAAAAATAATTTTATCTAGTGGGAAAATGGTGCGATTTTAGGGAGAAATGCTTAACCCCAGAATCTCCGTTTGTACGTATGCACTGCTGAGTTCTTTAAATGCTAAATGCTTCATATGTCATTTATGTATCAAAAGTCTATTTTTTGTAGATACATTTATATATGAAAGCATACTCAAGCAACTGATAATTAACGAATCAACTAACACCATCCTTTCATTAAATCATATTTTTGCTAAACTGTCATACAAAAACGTTCATCCGTGTTTATATATGCATCCGAAATAAATGTTTAATGAAAAGTATTTCAAAATGCTACATTAGTGTCTATATGGCTCACTTTTATTTGAAAAGATTTGTTAATAAAAAAAAATATACATAATAATAAAAGTAATCCATAACTAGTCCGAAGTACCCTGAAAATTCATTGCTTAATGCTATTTATGGACTGATTTGATACAGGTCGTTTCTGTTCAAAAATTAAGGTAAATAAAATGTCACCATCAATGACTATATTCTGGACTGCTTTTGATTTTAACAAAACTGTTGTACATTTTATATTAACATAGAAATCAATGGATTAATAAAAACAGGACTTCGATAATTATATTGTCTCGAGCAATAAAACTATAGTGTAATGTCCTAAATTGTATAATGTGACGCCGGCAGTGCAATTATTGTGAATATATTTGAGCTCCATTTCCTATACAGACAAGTTACGATTCGTATCAATGAATCCAAGCTTGGAAGCAAATATTTAGTGCATGAATCTTTTAGATATTACAGGAACGTCAATTATTTTAAAACGCTCACATTATAAAATAAGGCATGTGTGTAAGAAGGAATCGGGGGACTCCTTGTATAAGACAGCGGGAAGTTCGGAGTAACAATTTTAGTAATTATAAATTTTAAAAATCAAAATTTTTAAGAGAAACCACAGAAAGAGGGACATTTTTCCCATTTACCCAGTTTCCCATGGATTATGAAATATTTTTTGCGAACACACTTTAGGGGGTCCATTAGCCACCATGGGCGTAACCATGTATTTAGTTTACAAAATTGCTTCCACTTTCAAATGATCATTTTGAACAAAATGTGTTCGCTTTTATATAGAATTTGAAAGATCTTATTTTTAATATTCATCAACATTAGAGCAATTAAATTTTCATTCTAAAATTTTAACACGACAAATGCTAAACACTTAATTAACAAACAATTAATTTTATTTGAATTATAAAAGCAAATTTGAATTTATTATATGTATATTATCGGTATTTTAACAGTAGGTAGTTCCTTAATAATACAATTTAATTTGATTTGTTAACTACAATATATAATTGTCTATAAATGAAAATATTAGAACGTTAGCAGCCAATCAAAATTTTTGAACTTATCACTAAGAAATATACAATACAAAGGTGAAAAGAAATGCCAAATGTATAAAAGATAAGAATAATTTCATGTCCAATTAGAGAAAATACATTAACACACGTTATGTATAGGTAAGTTCTATAATAACATTTAAAAATTATGTATTTTTATATAAATCATAAGTTGTAATAAAAAATTTTTTATAATACATTAATAATTATTAATATTTAAATATATGTATATATATATGTATATATACATTTAATAAACATATATGTAAAAAACTGTTTTTGGGAGTCTTAACGTTATTCCTTGGTCTTAAAAGAGAGATGCAAAATTAGAACCACAAAAATAGGGGCACTATGGCAACAACTAAGTCGGATATTTAAACTAATGAAACAATGAAATAAATGAACTCTTTACACCTAACTTCTGAAATTTAATAAGTCTATTAAAGGCGGAGTTACATGATTATTAACGATAAACCTATTATTGGTCAGTTTTAGTAATTTTGTGAATGTCCGCAAATATGAAGTTGTTGAATAAGATTAACGAAGTATATGTGAAAGAAATTTCGAAAAAAAATCCCCTAAACGAACATAATTATTTATCTCAATATAAAAAATTAAGGTTTTAAATTGAAAAAAAAAATATGATTGATTTAAGTTTTTATTATTCGATAACAAATTGTCTAATTTTAAATTTAATTAATCGACATAATATGAATAAATTCGGATATTTGAATTTTTTCTGTCATATCCCGTATATATCTTAATTCAGTCGATATATATTTTAATTCAAAAATAATTTATAAACTAATTCGCTAATCAAATGATATTCAAACAAATGTACTCGTGTATAAATATCATTACGTGACTTAATGTTAAAAGAATTACAAGGAACATTACTTTAAAAATATAAGGTTGGTATCAATTTTTCTTAAGGTTTTATAATAAATTGTATTATAAATTGTCAATTATAAATTTTTTGTTAAAATTGTTTCTAGAGATATCACAAATGTGTACATAAAAGTCTAATATACTGCTACTAGTTAATATTTAAAAATATTCAAGTTTGCATTGAATACTTCTACTTTGTATTATGTATTATTCAATATTGGAGTTTTGTGAATTTACTGTGTAAGTTCCATAACAAATTCACTTATTCTGTTACATTAGAATTCAACCATAAACCAGCTGAAGAACGATTGAATTAATTAATTATTTTTTAAATCTTCAAATTTAGTACTATACTTTTTGTAGAGATATTTTTGAAGTATCAATTGTTTTATTAAAATATATATTAACTACATATGTTAACCTATTGTTTTAAACTTTAAATTGTATAAGATTAAAAATGTGATAAATTATGAAAAACAATTAAATGGTACTACTAATTATTTTATTTAAATATAAATAAACTATTTACGTTAACCAATTATTTTAAATTGTAATTTTTATAAGATAACCAAGGAACGATAACAATAAATTTTCTGGCAAATTTAAATAACTGGTGAATAAAAGTACCGATACGTTTGACATTTCTAAAGAAAATTTGTAGTTTCACAAATAGAGGTTTTTTGAACAGTAGTAAACTACAACAACACTACATTTTATTCTGTTTGTAAAGGCATTATCTGTTCCATGACTTATATAATCATTACTATGTATAGAACCTAATCTAGAAACGTAATGCTGAGAAAGTCATACTAATGTTACTCCACGAGTCGCAAGGGCGATACTAATATTTTGTGAATATAAGTTGTAATTTAACGTCAAATTTTTAATAGAAACTAGTGTATTTCATATGTATATACAACTATGATCAGATAAATCTTATCAAATTCGCCTTCTACTTATAAAGGAACAAGCATTACATTATAATTTTGACGTAAAACCAAAATAATTACTACAACTGCCGACAGTCCTAAATTTTTACGTTTCATCATTTCAACTATAAATGTATTTATGAAAGAGTATTTTTTTTTTAATTTTTATTAGAGAAACCCCCACTAAAAATGCACAAAATTCATAAGAAACTGATGTAATAGTCTGAAAATATTTCTAATGAATTTCAGGCAAAGTCCCTACCTTCTATATTCCAAGAAAAAAAATTCTCCCTTGCTGGGCTTCTGTTAAAATTGAAGTCGTGCGACAAATTTCTACTTTGAGTGTTTTCATTAAAAACCGATTGTAACTGAATTGCCTTTTATCGCCAGTGTCAATAAATCGTATTTACTTTGCTGTCTGCTGCTTGGGTTTTCAAATACATAATTTCAGAATAGTTTTATCTTGACACCTCGTGCTGCAATAACATATTTGCTATTCGAACAAAAAAAACCATTCAAAAGAAATGGAAAAAAAACGTACCAATATATTTTAATTATAGAAAAAACTTTCATATATTTGGTAAGTAAAGAGTGTAAATGGCTTAATTCTTTTAATGCATTGCATCAGCCAATTTGGAATTCATTATGACAATTTGGTATTCTGTTTTCTTTTGCTCTTCCAAATTGTTGTTTTTTTTTGTTTCTTTTGCGTTATTTCTGGTAATTCGATCGACCCAACATAATCAAATGACAAGCGTGCATAAAGCGAACCGTAACATTGGCAAGGTGTCATAAAGCCATATTTTTATACTCTGCATGCCAAAAAAGAGCATGAGCACGTTTTACCCACTAGAGTGATGACATTCAAAAACAAGAAACAAATACACAAAATATAACACACAGTGCACTTAT
>NC_051846.1:68760810-68767623 GCF_002237135.1 Teleopsis dalmanni | reverse complement strand
CTTTCTATAACTTTCTCCCAATTACAGCATGACTAATTTTCAAATTAGAAATAATTGTTAGTTTAACGGCACGGTAATTTTACGGGTATCACAATAGGCAATGGTTGTCTCCGAGTGTAAGAATTGTAAGAAGTGTAAGATATTGACTTATTGACTTGAGTCTTATAAATCTAATCTAAGACTATGAGTAATGAATAAATTGTTTAATCTCCTAGCAAAATAAACCTAATATTTGAACAGAGTACCTTCAATGAGATGGGCGGATATGATCTCATAGGGACAACTAACACAGATATCTACATAATCTAATCTTTCCTCTCTTGTGTTTAACTATTAAAGATGCTCTCAATATTTTAACGAAGTAATTTCAAAGTTTCCATTACGCAGATATAAAAACTATTTTAAAACAATACAAAAAAGTTAATTATAATTAGGTCAAATCATATAAGATTTAAAAGATAATTTAAAATTATAAAGCAGTCAGTGCTACCAAAACTAATACGTAGTATGGAAATTCAAATTGAAACTAAGAAAGAAAAGAAAATAAGGTTAAATACTTAGTAGGACGTCTTTATTAAAAAATATTATAAGCACGTTTTGGTCTGATGGGTACAAATATATTATATAATATGGATAATTTTTTGGCTTTAATAAAAATAACTATTTTGGTTTTATATTGTTTTTATAAAGGGTGGCATTTATTATACATATTCACAAAAAACTTAATATGCAACAAAAACTATGTTGTCTTATATACTACGGGAGTTTATTTGTGTGTATTAATTTAAAGTGGAAGCCAAATGTAAACTATCCACTACTAATGAATTATTTAAAATTGAAATTCAGCATCCTATGTTAAAAGATTTAGGTATTAATAATATTACGCTTCTATTTAGAATAAAATTAAGAATAACTAATATTAATAGGATATAATGTTCATTATGAATATTTTAAAGAAAATATTGTACTTTTTTAAACTGAAAGAAAACTAACCTAATTCGACAAAATTATTATTAAACGTTTTGTAATTTTACTAATCCAATGCTGTTGCAACATTTAACTTAAAAAATTTTCAGTAATTTTCCATTGCAGCAATATCAGAAAAAAAGAAATAGACTCTCGTATAATGCCACCTTTCATTTCTGAAAAATTTCTAGTTCTACTAAGCAGCACTCTACAATTTAAAAGCACTTAAATAAGAAAAAAATCTACAACAAGATCACATGTTCACATGTTCGCATACGTCAGTTAAGTGAAGTTAATGTAAAATGCACCGACGTGAGTAAATGCATGCCACCACACTTGCTGCAGCCAAGCTTATGCAGCACCACCCGTTCTCTGCATAGCAACAAAATTAACTGTCGGCAAATAAAAAGCTGAACGAGTGCTTCAATCTGCCTCTGAACTGATCTCTTGCTGATCTCTGTAAAAGTCACGCAAATGTGTGTATTTCTGCCTTATCACGCACACATTTCCTCATAAACGAGTCGACTAAACGACCATTCATACAAAAATTTATTTGAGCTTCATTCATATAATTCTTTTGCTTTAGCTTCATTTGTTTGGATATACAATTTGATCTGGCAATGGCCGATGCCGAAAACTGTGCCTTCCCGTAGACAGAAGCATACGTGCTATTAGCTCGGTGCGATAATTCATGGAACCAGCAAACAGGAATACGACTAAAATGCTCTACTATATGCTCTACTCGTATGATGCTATTTGATCTTTGATGTTTGCTGTTAACTGTTGCTATACGAATACGAATACGATCAATTAATTTTTTTTTTTTGATTTGTTTCATTTTTTATTGCAACTATTATTGTTTAATATTTTAGATATCTCAAAGATACATATGTGCAGAAATTCCTTTTTACTACTTACCTGTATATTTAAGAGATTTAAAAAAAAAATGTTATCGTGTATACATGACCAAAATTTGCATGAATTTTTACTAGAAAGCTGGTCAGTAACAAACTTTAACATAGATAAGTATGGAAATAGTAATGATCTCATCTCAGCATATATAAGCTTAAATGTTTTTAATTACATATAACTCTTTTTTATGGATAAAAAAAGAGAAAGAAATTATTTCTAAGAAAACTCAAAAATTATATTGTTATACGAATATATGAACGGGAAAAAAAATCATTTAAAATGAATAAAAACGAGTAATAAAAATTTAATTTGTTTCAATCTTAAATTTTAAACCAAATTAATCTGATCATTTGAAAATAAATGATGGAATTAAAAAAGTTATTATTCACAAACGACATATATTTTTTGAATTATTTTATCTGTATTAAACCAATCTAATTTATTTGTATTTATCACATTCACTTCTATTTCAAACTTGTTTGAAATAAACAATTGAAATTGTTTAAAAATATTCATACTTTTCGCGATAATCAATTAAATATCCTTTAAATGAAATCTATGACTAATACAATTTGAATTATTCAATATATGTTATCATCGTATATCAAAATCATTTAATAATTTTATTAAAGACAATTTCACATCATCGTCCATTCACGTCAATAGAAATTTTAATTGAACATTAATATTCAAATGAAACAGCAGATAGTATCTATACTCAATTCAAGCAATTCATAGCGTTTCAGCGAAAAATATGTATCTTATTATTAATTAAGTTCACATTTCCATTGATAAATTGATACGTAATAGCTTAAATTATAACGAAGGAATTCTAAGAAAAACGGTTTTGAACTTAGGGTATCTTAATGATACGTATAATTGACTAGAAAAAATGTTAACCGACTGGTTTTAAATAGAGTAATCTCATTTTTAAATTATGAAATTCTTAATTATTGAAGTGTTTAAGTTTTGAGGTCATTAATCTATACTCTATTAATTAGTTATCGTGCTCGCCAAATATTTTAACACTAATTTCCATTTCAAACACATTTTGAAGAACTGTTCATATATAATACTTATTAAACGTTTTGAAATCGTTTAAATATACAAAAATGATTTTAGTTAAAATATATGTTGCCAACCATAAATATATGAACATAAAAATATACATGTCTATCAATGTCAAAATATTGAAAGACATCTTAAGTAAAATACCAGCAAAATTAGAACAAATGTTTTTTCCCCCAGTTAAAGCAATCTTAGGAACGGTTCCACAATATTGGGTTCAATTTGTTATTAAGAAAATCTTGTATAACTCAGTTTTTTACATTGAAGGTACAACGTCTTAATATATTTTTGAAGCATATCATTTATAAAATTACAAAAATTAATATCTGCTATCTATTAGCACAATTATAATTTCATTTATTTCTAAATATTATATTGTTCAGTATAGAATTTCTTTTAAGAACAGATTCTTTAGTTTCGTGCTACATATATACAAGAAAATTAAAAAAAAATCATTTTATCTAGTGGGAAAATGGTGCGATTTTAGGGAGAATCTCCGTTTGTACGTATGCACTGCTGAGTTCTTTAAATGCTAAATGCTTCATATGTCATTTATATATCAAAAGTTTCTTTTTAGTAGATACATTTATATATGAAAGGATACTCAAGCAACTGATGATTAACGAATCAACTAACACCATCCTTTCATTAAATCATATTTTTCCTAAACCGTCATACAAAAACATTCATCCGTGTTTATATATGCATCCGAAATAAATGTTTAATGAAAAGTATTTCAAAATGCTACAACATTAGTGTCTATATGGCTTACTTTTATTTGAAAAGATTTGTTAATAAAAAAAAATATAAACGAAGTCCGAAGTACCCTGAAAATTCATTGCTTAATGCTATTTATGGACTAATTTGATACAGGTCGTTTCTGTTCAAAAATTAAAGTAAATAAAATGTCACCATCAATGACTATATTCTGGACTGCTTTTAATTTCAACAAAACTGTTGTACATTTTATATTAACATAGAAATCAATGAATTATTAAAACAGGATTTCGATAATTATATTGTCTCGAGCAATAAAACTATAACGTAATATCTTAAATTGTATAATGTGACGCCAGCAGAACAATTATTGTGAATATATTTGAGCTCATTTTCCTATACAGAAAAGTTACGATTCGTATCAATGAATCCAAGCTTGGAAGCAAATATTTAGTGCTTGAATCTTTTAGATATTACGGGAACGTCAATTAATTGAAAACGCTCACGTTATAAAATAAGGCATGTGTGTAAGAAGGAATCGGGGGACTCCTTGTATAAGACAGCGGGAAGTTCCGAGGAACAATTTTAGTAATTATAAATTTTAAAAATCAAAATTTTTAAGAGAAAGCACAGAAAGAGGGACATTTTTCCCATGGACCCAGTTTTCCATGGATTATGAAATATTTTTGACGAGCACACTTTAGGGGGTTCATTAGCCACCAAGGGCGTAACCATGTATTTAGTTTACAAAATTGCTTCCACTCTCAAATTATCATTTTGAACAAAATGCGTTCGCACTTATATAGAATTTAAAAGATCTTATTTTTAATATTCATCAACGTTAGAGCAATTAAATTTTCATTCTAAAATTTTAACACGACAAATGCTAAACACTTAATTAACAAACAATTAATTTTATTTGAATTATAAAAGCAAATTTGAATTTATTATATGTATATTATCTGTATTTTAACAGTAGGTAGTTCCTTAATAATACAATTTAATTTGATTTGTTAACTACAATATATAATTGTCTATAAATGAAAATATTAGAACGTTAGCAGCCAATCAAAATTTTTGAACTTATCACTAAGAAATATACAATACAAAGGTGAAAAGAAATGCCAAATGTATAAAAGATAAGAATAATTTCATGTCCAATTAGAGAAAATACATTAACACACGTTATGTATAGGTAAGTTCTATAATAACATTTAAAAATTATGTATTTTTATATAAATCATAAGTTGTAATAAAAAATTTTTTATAATACATTAATAATTATTAATATTTAAATATATGTATATATATATGTATATATACATTTAATAAACATATATGTAAAAAACTGTTTTTGGGAGTCTTAACGTTATTCCTTGGTCTTAAAAGAGAGATGCAAAATTAGAACCACAAAAATAGGGGCACTATGGCAACAACTAAGTCGGATATTTAAACTAATGAAACAATGAAATAAATGAACTCTTTACACCTAACTTCTGAAATTTAATAAGTCTATTAAAGGCGGAGTTACATGATTATTAACGATAAACCTATTATTGGTCAGTTTTAGTAATTTTGTGAATGTCCGCAAATATGAAGTTGTTGAATAAGATTAACGAAGTATATGTGAAAGAAATTTCGAAAAAAAATCCCCTAAACGAACATAATTATTTATCTCAATATAAAAAATTAAGGTTTTAAATTGAAAAAAAAAATATGATTGATTTAAGTTTTTATTATTCGATAACAAATTGTCTAATTTTAAATTTAATTAATCGACATAATATGAATAAATTCGGATATTTGAATTTTTTCTGTCATATCCCGTATATATCTTAATTCAGTCGATATATATTTTAATTCAAAAATAATTTATAAACTAATTCGCTAATCAAATGATATTCAAACAAATGTACTCGTGTATAAATATCATTACGTGACTTAATGTTAAAAGAATTACAAGGAACATTACTTTAAAAATATAAGGTTGGTATCAATTTTTCTTAAGGTTTTATAATAAATTGTATTATAAATTGTCAATTATAAATTTTTTGTTAAAATTGTTTCTAGAGATATCACAAATGTGTACATAAAAGTCTAATATACTGCTACTAGTTAATATTTAAAAATATTCAAGTTTGCATTGAATACTTCTACTTTGTATTATGTATTATTCAATATTGGAGTTTTGTGAATTTACTGTGTAAGTTCCATAACAAATTCACTTATTCTGTTACATTAGAATTCAACCATAAACCAGCTGAAGAACGATTGAATTAATTAATTATTTTTTAAATCTTCAAATTTAGTACTATACTTTTTGTAGAGATATTTTTGAAGTATCAATTGTTTTATTAAAATATATATTAACTACATATGTTAACCTATTGTTTTAAACTTTAAATTGTATAAGATTAAAAATGTGATAAATTATGAAAAACAATTAAATGGTACTACTAATTATTTTATTTAAATATAAATAAACTATTTACGTTAACCAATTATTTTAAATTGTAATTTTTATAAGATAACCAAGGAACGATAACAATAAATTTTCTGGCAAATTTAAATAACTGGTGAATAAAAGTACCGATACGTTTGACATTTCTAAAGAAAATTTGTAGTTTCACAAATAGAGGTTTTTTGAACAGTAGTAAACTACAACAACACTACATTTTATTCTGTTTGTAAAGGCATTATCTGTTCCATGACTTATATAATCATTACTATGTATAGAACCTAATCTAGAAACGTAACGATGAGAAAGTCATATTACTGTTACTCCACGAGTCGTACGGGCGATACTAATATTGAATATATTAGTATATATAATATCAGTTGTATATAATATAAATTGAATATAAGTTGTAATTTAACGTCAAATTTTTAATAGAAACTAGTATATTTCATATGTATATACAACTATGATCAGATAAATCTTATCAAATTCGCCCTCTATTTATAAGAGAACAAGTATTACATTATAATTTTGACGTAAAATCAAAATAATTACTACAACTGCCGGCAGTCCTAAATTTTTACGTTTCATCATTTCAACTATAAATGTATTTATGAAAGAGTATTTTTTTTTTAATTTTTATTAGAGAAACCCCCACTAAAAATGCACAAAATTCATAAGAAACTGATGTA
>NC_051846.1:68748234-68760710 GCF_002237135.1 Teleopsis dalmanni | reverse complement strand
TTTGAAAGAAATTGCTTTTCTTTTGGTTTTAGTATTCCAATTTTAAGTATTTGGTAAAAATTCAATAACTATTTTAAAATAATTTTTAGAAGTAACTTATTTGTTGTCAAAACTATATAAACTATATATAAGATTATTTATTTTTTGGTTCTAAAAAAAGGTGCGTGAAATTTACTAGAGATAAAATGTTTAGGCCTCGCCACAAGCAATGAAATACAACATCATCCATTGCGGTCCTCAGACCAGCTTACAGTACTGGATCTTTTCGAGGTAGTTTTTATTGACTTATCGGCACATATCCCGACACACAATCTCATTCAAATGTCCTCCATGCCATATCTTATAGTATCGAATATTTTAGAGGATATTTTAAATGATTTATCGGCACATACCTTGGTTGGTTTTTCAAAATTTCCGCAAAAGTTTGAAGATTGTCCGCGTACACGTAATCGTTTGTATGGCACAAAAAAAATTTGGTGCTGAAAAATTGCAAGATCTTGTTTAATTCATATCACCAAAACGTAGAATTACTAGTCCAAAAAATATATCGAACAACGCCAGATATTTAATGTGTTGTAAGCCTAGTAGCACCGTTCCGTTTTCTTACAGTTTCTAAACCGCGTACTTTAAAATGGTCATTGTTTATAACAAAGTTTGTAAATTCTTGACCTAATTTCTTGACCTGCTGTAAACTTATAAATAAATAATTTTAAAAACTTCATAAATATTTTTACAAACTAATTATATATATACTCGTATATGATTTCAATCGAATTATCAAGTTCAATGTTTAAAGACTTATTTGTATATAAATATGGGGAAGTTACGATTTTTGAATAACCATATATATTCATACTTAATTTTTTTTTTGTTGTTTTTTTAAAAATTTTGAACTGCGTAACCCTAGCATTTATTCTGACTGTAATGTCATTTTCTATTTGAATTAAATCAAATAATGACATTTGAAAAATATTTTCTTCTTGCTTAAACTGCAGTGCAGCTCTAGTACTATTTCAATTCATTTGGTTTTGGGTCCTAGCAGTTTCGTAACATTGTTTTGTGTCCCAGTTCACTCAATGTAAGTAATATGGAATTTTATTTGCATTTAACATATTTAATATCTAAAAATACATGAAATGCTAACATTCGATATCGGCCGAATGCTGTCAGATATATATGCAGACTTTGTGTGATAGCTAAAATAAAAACCTATAATTATAATTAATATAATAATAGTCATAACTAATAAATATAGTTAAAATCTATTTGGGTTAATTTTGGTCATTGGTAAAAGGCTTTATAAATCTTTATAAATAGACAAGTTAATGGAATATATTATATGCTTTCCACATAGTCCCCATATTAAATTTATTATGCATATGTATTCAAAGCGGGTATTTCGTTATTTTACTTTTAGTATTATTTACTTAAATTAATTTAGTTAAGGATAGTTAATAATATTTTTTGTATAAACATACTTTTTTCGAATTTTCGAGAAGCGTAACCCTAGCATTTATTCTGATAGTAATGTCATTTTTTCTTTTAAATTAAATCAAACAAAAATGACATTTGAAAAATATTTTCTTCTTGGATTGTTTCAGATCTTCTCCTGATAAATCTTTTGTTCGAGAAAGCGGAGATATTTAAAAACAAATATTTTTCTTACAATAGGTAAGTCTCAATGTATTGTATATATTGTATAATAATCAAAAACGGTTAGCAATAATTTTATGCAGGTAGTGCGGACATTAACTTTAATTTAAGTTCATTTCAATTCATTTGGTTTTGGGTTCTAGAAGTTTCGACCATTCTTTTGCGGCCAATTTGACTCAATGTAAGTACCTTTACAACTATGTTGTAAGTTTTTATTCAATAATACAAAAATAAATGAATTTTTGACAATAACTATATATCTTCTTCTTTTTGTTGAGTTAGTGCTATTACGCACTTTTACTCTATAATGGCTGGGAGGCTTATCTCTACCCCACACTAGGCTTTAACTATACTGCAAATATTATCATTTATTTATCTTTTAGCTGATGGTGGACATAAATTTGAAACCATGGCAACCAAAAAGAATGCTGTCAAACTATTTTTTGACTTTGAAAGACGATTTTTAAATAAAAATAATTAATATTGCTTACTAATCTAAGAATCGACTCAGTGCAAAAATATATCAAGGACAGAAATCAAATCTTAAATCCACCTCAGGACGCACAGAAAGATATGCTGATCTACGGTTCGCCATCAGTTAGAAGATAAATAAATGATAATGATTCTAGTATAGTGTGGAGCAGGGATAATACTTAAAATCTATATATAGGTCAGATCTTCAATATATTTTCATATATATTAATCTATATATCAATTTAGTTAAATACAAATCAAAGATATTATGCATAAATAGCAGGATTTTTCATTAAGAATTTTTATTTTTAGTGTATTACATTGAATATGGAACATCAGGTTAAGAAGGAACGTCGGAATACATCTTCTGATGAGGAATCCAAGCATCGTTATATGAATAAAAAACGTCGCTATCATTCTTCTGATGAAGAACGCGAGTCGCGTTACGGAAGAAAGAGGCGCCGCCATTATTCATCGGACGAAGATAAATTCCGGTAATTATAAAGAATAATATAACTTAATATATAAATGAGATAGTACATTAATATTAACTTTTAAATACATAAACTAGTAGTAGTAGTTTAAATAATCCTATTTCTTAACGCAAAGAACTTAATGAATGAAATTTTTTGGAACAGTCATAAAATGGCTAAGAATGAAATAAAAAAGAAACATATTTCAATTAACGAACTGAAACATCCAGATATTCAAATTAGAATAATATCAGAAGTATGAAATACAAAACTTATATCCGTGTATATATATACTCTTAATATAAATTTTGATTATAATTTAGTTGAAAAATATTTTTATTTATTTAATTACATACTTTATTCAGTCATAGTTCCTACAAGCGTAGACGTCGCTCTGAAACTTCTTCCAGCAGCTCAAGGAGCAGCAGTGGTACCTCTCGTAGTAGGAGTCTGACTAAGAGCCGAAGTCGTAGCTATAAGTCAAGCTCAGTTTCAAGTTCAGAAACTAGTTCGGTGTCCTCAGTTACTTCCAGCTCCAGTTCTCGTACAGATTCAAGCAGTGGATCTAGGTACCGTCATACTTACTACTCACGAGGAAATCATAGTTCTGGATATCATCAATCAAAAATGTCACGACATCAACGTATACCTGATCGCGTTAGTATCTAGCAATACAATTGAATGTAACTTTATTGAATATAAAATTACTCATATTTTTATATAGTATAAACCTAGACCAAATAAATGCTTAGCAATATTTGGTTTAAATGTTAACACGGCATCACTCAAGCTTCGTACATATTTCGAACGGTTTGGCCCGGTTGATAAAGCTGAAATCGCAAGGGAAGCTAAAGTAAAAGCAAATCTTATATACAAGTTTCTCTAACATAGTTATTGTTGACCTTTCTTTTTAGACCGGCGTCTCCAAAGGTTATGGTTTTGTGTACTTTGCTCATTTGTGCGATGCAAAATATGCCGCCGAGGAATGTGAAGATGATCATATTGTTGATGGGAAAAAGTTACGTTTAGATTATTCAATAACAAACCAGAATCAGTAATCCATACATAAAATAATCGATTGTGCAACTGACGTTTTAGTGATGTTTGTAGTTTTTTTTATTGTATATTACTGAAAACTACTAATTTATGCTATATGAAAATTATCGGTAACCCTAAATACGTTTAGTTCACAATTGCTACCGTTCCCGATTATGATACTATTTTTCTCAAAATACTAAAACTTGTTGAATAATCTAGTAGCTCTAAAAATATAAAATTTTGTTAGTGGCCATTATACATATGTATGTAATACGTATTTATATTATAAAGTATTATAATAAGTACTTACTAATATGGCATTTAACAAACAACAATCAGATTCAATTCTTGTATGATTTTCAAAAATTTTCGAAAATAAAAATTAATACATAAAATCTTTTAAATTTAACTTTTGCAAATAATTAATATTATTAATACCATTATTGAACAAATAAAGACAATCCATGGAAGGCATTTGCTGTTCAGTGATTTATACAAGCGGGTTTGAGTCCTGCTTGTGGACTCAAACTCTCTAATATTTCGGATTTCATCCAACACTAAATATAATGGATTTTTTTAAACTTATTGCTTCTTAACTTTGAATTAGTATTCAAAAATTTTACTTAAAAAAGTATCTATAAAAAAGTATCTATAGTCACCCTGATGATGAGTATAGATTATAGTCGAAATATTGGTAAAAATTATATCAGAACAGATTAGTATTGAAATTTAACAATTGAAAATAAAATTATAATTAATTAATTTAATTATTCTACAGCTGGTTTATGATTTCGATCTAATATAAACACAGCAAGTAAAATTGTTAATAAAAACTTTCGTAGTAATAGTAACAAAACTCCAGAAAAATATGCGAACAAAAAAGTCAAGTACGGCTTTGGATCAGTTGGTTAAGGTGCAGGTCTGAGCTTCACATTTGGCAGGACCCGAGTTCGATTCCTGGTACTTACAGTCTCAAAAATAATTATTTACGAATAATTAAATACAAGAATTATTTCCAAGACCACTGATGATGGGTATTTGGCAATACTCGAAGCAGGTGTATTGTCAGCCAAAAATTCAATTAATTAAAATAATATAAAAATAAAATTTTTGTTGTTGTATTCTAATACGGTTTTAAAAAACCTCTTTATAAAAATAAAATCTTTAAAAAGAAATAAGCCCGTATAAAACAATAAACAAAATTATTTTAAAAAAAAATTTTTGGTCATTAAAACAATAAATTATTAAAAATGTATCTGAATAAGGCATATATGGTAGATCTTGAATATTTTTAAAAATCTAATATTTGTTAAAAAACTTTATTAAATAATTGTATAGTTTAGCAGATTAAAAATTCTTCCAATATGAATTATAAAATCCAAGTACATTTTTTTAAGTTGCAAAAATCTCATATCTGAATTGAATAGTGTGAATAAAAGAACTTCCCTTTACAAGATTTAGTATAAAATCCGGCAAACTTGCAAAATTTAAAATTTTATTTTAAAATTTAAAAGTTAATTTTAAAATTTAAAAATTTATTTTTAAAAATTAAAAAAAATTTAATATTCAATGTTAAATTTCGTTTTTATAGAAAGAGAGTACTTGCCAGGCCGGATCTGTACTTAGCAGTATCGATTAGATTTTGCTTAAATTGTTCTGAGATTAAATTGTTAGAGTCAAAACTCTAAAGCAATCGAATTAGCTCATTCCGGTTAACAATATATTCATATAATACTTTTTTGTTTTAGAATTATTATTAATTTTTGAATGCATATTCAGATTTAGACATTTTTATCAAGGATCCTACAGATCGTTCATATTTACATATATATAGTACAATATACTTCTTCACTATTGTTTTTTTCATAATAAGGCTCCGTGTTGTGATGTAGAATATAAAGAAATCTAATAACGATTACTAATTAATCATTTTATTTTATTAAATAATAAATAAAATAAATGAATACTCTTGTGTCCGCTGTGTTTTTAAAAATAGTTAAGAAGGAAATGACCTGAACTATTATAAAAAGTTCGTAGAAAAATCTGTGCTTCATAAGCTAAGATACTTTTTTCCTGTGGTGGCTTCTAAAATATTGTCAAGTAAAAGTTTTTATGACTTTTCACAAATTATGTGCGGAAAAGTCACTCCTCTTAGCACGTGCAACTGAAGCTCACCAAGTGAGTGATAAATATTTTAGCAGTGCATGTGATTTAAGATTTTCGTCTGCAAATGTTAGAAGGACTTTATTACAGCAGGATGTGATTTACACATACATTTCTTCTTTCGTAGTATTTGAGTTTTTATCCCACAAAAAGTGTTGGATGAAATGAAAGGATTTGGAATAAAGGTCACGTAAAAAGTAAACAATGATTCCTTTAAAAAAAAATCCGTTAACCTTTTTTTGTAGTTTTTTGACTTTTTTTCTTTCCCTTAAATTGAAATTGTTTTATTTAAAAAGTTAAATCTTTGGAAAATAAAATACTTTCGTTTTTTTTGTTTGAATATTGTAACTAAAAAAAATTTCATGTCAAGTCATATGAAGGAATTCGTTAAAAATAGGATGAGCAAAGTATCTAATTATTATGAAAACGAAAGTTACTTTCAAATCCACTGTCTTTGAACTCTGAAGTAAACATACAATAAACCAATTATATTTTACAACAATTGTACTTTCGTTTAATAATTTCCATTTTCAATAACATTTCTCATGTAATGAAAGTAAACTGAAGCAGCATTAATACTATAAACCCAATATGATGTATAATACCCCTTCATGTATATAGCACATTTTCAATACAATTAATACCTAAAATATATTATATCTAATGATAATATAATATCATTAGGGGAATGCAGATAAATTACATGTTATAGTTTACATAAAACAATGCATTCTGGCAACAAAATGTGCAATTGTTGATAAAGTAATAAGAAACTATATACTATAACAAATCGTCGTATTAGCCGTAATTTTTTCTTTCAGAGTAGCAAAAAAATACTCGCAACTTACGAAAGACAACATGTGAAGCAACAAATATGCTCTTAAAATCTTCAGAGTTGGTTAGGTTCTACTCGCAAAAAAATTTAAGTCTAAAGTATTAATGGGGCAAAATTCGAAAATTAGTCTATTGTGAATGTTTACTGAAAATATATTTCAAAATTCAAGTCGTACGTATAATGTCACATTGTACACAACACAACCAAAAACATATATCAAAGGAAAGCATTAAACATATTTTAGAAGTGCTGCCAATTTCTTTCAACCGGAGTTAATGTTATTTTTTTCCTGCTCTGAAAGAAAAAATTACGGCTAATAGAGTCATCTTATACCAAACTTAGAGACAGACAAATTTAAATAAATGTCACACCAATTGAAACAAAATTAGTGCTATGAAGTGGCACTTAGTCTGGTTCACGACATGGTTCGATATGGAATATATGTAAAAACAAAATTGGAAGATAATTATTGAAAAATGTAGTTAGCAACGCGATGTATTGATATGATATCAAAGATTATAATATATTCTTTGTATAATAGGTAAAATATGCCTCAAATGCCATCAATATAAGAAAACGTACTCATAAGGATCATGTTATGCCAACGATCATATGTAAAAAGGTAAAACAACATTTTATAAAAAAACAGTTGACAAATATTATACGTTCCCAATTACTTTAATTTCTGATAGATATTGTGTCAGTAAATACCTACCAGATCAGAGTTTGCTGAAAAATAGCTAATGAATAATAATATAAATAAAGTTTCAGTATTTGCATTTTACGAGTTTCTTTCTTAATTTTATTATTTTTATATATATAAGATATATATATTTTTATGTAAAATATGACTATTTTTATATTATTAATACTATTTGCGATAATTGGCAACGCAAAATCTGCACTGCAGTAACTGCTAGAAAAACTTTATTGCAGTTTTTCGTTCTATAGTACCCGAAGCCATACGAAGCATATAGAAAACAGTCTAGAATAACTGTTTGTTCGTTCCTCGTTAAGTGATTTTTTTTAGTGTCAAGACAATTGTTAATAATTTTCTAGTTTTAATATATTAAGCATAAATTAACTTATGCAAAATTTTTAAAAATTTAAATAAGTTTAATTATTGGATTATTGTGTTTTGGATTATGTCAACGCAAACATATTGATGACGTGACAGTAAGTAAAACATTGAAGTCGGTGTTTTTAGACCTTATTTTAATATAATAAAATATATTTTTATTTTGTGAGTTAAAAACTATTATTCAAATTCGTTTTAGTTTAAAAATCTATAGATCCAATACTCTAACCTCAAATGAGGTTGGCTGTTGAGTATCCAATGCAAGTTTTAGGTTATGTAGGTTTATATATGACTTTTTTTTGTATCTACAGTGGTCAAAAAAAGTATTCGTCATTAACTAAATTTTTATAAAAAGCTGTAATAAGTTGTTGCGAATACTTTTTTTGCTTTATTTTTGATGTTTCGCAATAGAATTACTTTTTTTGTTATTTTATTTTTAAATTTTTGGAGTAAAAACACAAAAAATAAACAGAATACAAACGTTGAAAATTGCATTATTTTTTTTTAATGTTTTGTTTCGTTTTGTTGTTATTACAGTTTTTTTATAAAAATTTAGTTAAGGACGAATACTTTTTGTGATCGCTGTATGTGCTTAAGGCAGCCAGTTTCGTCTTCTATACATGTCAATGTCTAGATATGTGACTTAGCTATTACCATTTAAATTTTTTTTAATGATTTCCTTTTTTCAATCTAAATCTAACGCGTTAAAAAGCTCTATAAATTATTTTGATCAAACTGAATTCAATTGAGACCATGCAAAACCCAATGTATTTGTGTATAAAAATCGACATATTTTTAGAAAAAATTTCGTCTGCTTTCTTAAACAATTTGGGGCGTGCAATCGACTGAGCAATATTTACATTGTTGCAGTTGCGAATTCATTGAAATTAATGTGCGGAATTCTGTTTTACGCAAATTGCAGCAATTTAAGCCCTGCGTCCAACAAACTTAATTTAACTTCAAACACTAAAAAAGCATTTTGGAGGGCAATTAAAGCGCTGCCTTCGGTTATTTTGTTAAATTCGGCAACTGCATATGCGTACGCGCTGCAGTTCGATACTTAAACTAATGCAATTTATCTACACTGCACTGCACTGCCACTAAGCAGCGAAATTTATGCGTTCTGCATAGGAGCACGCAACCGAGGCAATAAAAGCATGAAATTTGCAATGCAAACGCGATGTGGCAAAGGCCTTTAACTTATTTTCATGGTCCTCTGGTACAGGATATGAACATGCGTTGAAATATGATTTGTGCTCTTCCATGGTGTATGGTTGGTCTATACACTAAAGTTTTAAGAGAATTAATTATATTACGCAGAAGTAAACAATGATAAATTTTCTATAGTTTTAAGTAATTTGAAAGACTCAAAATGGGTTAATAAAATAACTCATATAATCAGGAATAGGTACTAAGATTGTAGAAATATCTTTTCTCCTGTAGTTGTTGGGTTTTTAATGCATTTATTATATATTCTTAAATTATTTTGATGATGTCAGAGATTCACTTAATTTTGTTAAGGGATGTGGCACTGCGACCGTCGGGTCTATTGTGCCCCCTTCTGGGTTTAGAGTAGGTCTCTAAGCCCTATTGCATCAATAAAAAGTATTATAGAACCTTTTTTAAATAGTTTTATTGTCTCTTCCGTAAGAATATACATTCTCAGGAGCTTATTCCGTGTGTGCATTAGCGCAAGCCATTCTAACAGCATATGTGTGGGCGACTTTTCATTATCTTCACAGAATCTGCAGTTTAGTATTTTGGTATTCTAGTTTACAGTGCCCTGTTAGAATTCCTGTGATGAACCTCAGTTTTTCTTTTGGTAGGTTCATACAATCCTAGTAACTATAAATGATTTGGATTAATCTGGTATATTATCCCAGTAATCCTTTTTATTCTGGTTCTCCAAAGGTTCACTTAGGTCATTTTTTTACTCCCTATTAGGATTTAAAATTTTTTCGAAGTTTAATTGAAATATAAGATACATTCTAAAAAGCGATTTCATAATTAACTAAAATCTTCTTAAAAGTTAGTCCGTTTCATGTTTAAACTGCATTGCATGTATGCCAGAATGGTAAAACAGATGTGGAGCAAAATTCTTATCTCTGTCACAACTGCAGTAAAAGTCGTTGCAGGGAATATTTAATCTTCCAACATGGTTTTCTAATCGATAGTGGCCCGTAAACATTTCTAATATAAAAATGGTGTTTCTGTACAATATAAACATATGTTAAAAATGTATAGAAAATGATTAGAAATTAAAAAATATGTATATACATCAAAATACTAGTTTGTTACACAAATAATACTAAATGGATAAAATTAATAGCTTGTCATGAGATAAGAAAAATTGAGAGCGATCATAAGTGATTCATACTATATAGATACTGTATAGATAATAGGTATGCGTTGCAACTGTATCTTTAACTTTAAAATATGTATTATATTATTATTTTGAAGCTGTTTTTTGAGCTAGTGCACTTAAGCACTTATACTCTTTTTTAACTCGAGGTTTCTTCAAACCCCTTCTCTACACATTGACTAGATTATTGTTTATCACTTCATCAGACTAAGCAATAATTAACCTCACATCTGCATATCTCCCCGAGGAGCTTGTAACCATTCTGAGATTTGATAACGCGGTGTTGGTAAGTCTGTCACATTTCGCAAATAATTTCAGGGCTCTATCCTTTATATTTTTTTTTTGATGGGATCAATCTTGATGTCCCTGAGGATGTCATTCGTCCTAATGTACCATGGAACTTTGAAAAGTCTTCTCAGATCCTGCCTTTGTGCAATTTCTAGCTGGTGAATAGTAGTAGTGTTTGAAGCTTTGCTAAACGCTACACAACCATATAGAAGTGACGGACGAATTATTTGGTTATACATCAGTTTCCTGTTCTTAGCATTGAGATTTTTATTTCTGAATAGCGGTTGGAGGTAATGAAGAATTTTGGCACAGCTAATTCTTTTCAGTTGAACATGTTTAAGCCATGTGAATCGTTTATCCAACGTGATGCCGAAATATTTAACACTATCCTCCCAGTTTATCACCATATCACCCACTCTCACTCTTGACGGAGAGTGACGTATTAAATACAATAATTATAATACATAATTTCAAAATTTGTTAATTATCAAAAGATGAAAAAAAAATTAATACTATTTAAAAATAAAAAAAAACAAAAAAGAAATATAAATCATTTTATCCAAACAATGATAATAATGAATCTTTTAATGCTTACGTTAGTAGTAGTCAAACATAGTTTAGTAACTCGATAAATAATATAGTGATAAAATGATGTAGATCTAAATACTACTTTTTAATTTTTTTTTAAATATTTTTTTGCCAAATAAAAACAAGAAAATGCTACATTTTTACTTTTTATAAATTAATTTAATTTCCGAATACCCGAAAAAATTAGATCTAGTCTTTTAGATACCAAGTTATCAAATAATAAGTGTTTTGGTGCCACAAAACCATATACACCCAACTCTTTTTTTACACGGTTTCTTTTTACACGGATTTGAAGTTACACGGTTGCAAAAAAAAAATTTTTTGTAAAAAAGGTTTAATCTACTATAGTCTCAAAATCGCTGTCTTGTTTGACACTTGGTATTTTTTTACACGGTTTTTTAATACGGATTTCTGAGGAACGTATCTACCGTGTAAAAAAAGAGTTGGGTGTATTCGTAAAATTTTATCAATTTTTTAAATTACCGAGCACGTCTGAATTCTTAATGTTTTTTTTTTATTATATAACATGTATATTTTAAATTTGAGTTTTTGAACAATAATCCTTTTTATGGTTTATTATGGAATATTGCAATTTTTAATTAATTTATATATATTTTTATTTATTTATTTTCTTTTTTTTAAAATTTCTAATTCACTACAAACAGAATAGTATTAAAATTTAACAATGAAAAATAAAAATATAATTAATTAACTCAAATATTCTACAGCTGATTTATGATTTCGTTCTACCATAAACACTGCAAGTGAATTTGTTAATAAAACTTTCACAGCAAAGTAACAAAACACCAGAACAATGTACGAACATAAAAGTCAAGTATGGCTTTGGACCAGTTACTTAAGGAGCACTGACTCTAAACTTCAAATTGTGCAGGGCACGAGTACTTACAGTCTCAAAAAAAAATTATTTAATTTTTTTTTTTATTAAATTTTAAAATACAAAAATTATTTCCAAGACCACTGACAGTGGCGTAACTACATTTTTTAGGCCTGTAAGCAAATTCTAACTAAGGGGCCCCTACCAACATACTAAGGGGCCCCTCTTTTTATACTCTTTACACGAAAAAATGTGAAAAGGATATATAAGGTTTGTCAAGATTTTCGTAACGCATTGAAGGAAACGTCGGAAATACCATTAAGTATATATCAGTACAATATATATATACTTTTTCAGTTCAAACTACTCTCTCAGCTTTTGAACTCTTCGAATGAAACTTTACACACATACTTTTCGGGAGCCGACCCTTTTCACCATTTGATTTGATTGAAATTGGACGTCTATTTCTTGTAGCTGTGATATAAACTTAACAATCGGATATGAGGTTTCTCCGTTTTTAATAAAGGTATTCAAATGGAATTTGGTGTATACAGTACTGATATTTGCAAAAGACAACGTACAAAATTATTTTTAAATGGGTTTAAATCTAAATATAGCTTCCATATAAGTCTCTCGATTAAGACACATATTTTTCTTAGAAAAACTTTTTTATTTTATAAATAGGTTTA
>NC_051846.1:68741920-68748134 GCF_002237135.1 Teleopsis dalmanni | reverse complement strand
AAAAGGCGAGGATCTTTACATTTCATTCGATTTCAGACAGCAGATATGCGTAATTTTTTGTCATTGGCCAGACAAAAGGGAATGGCTGAATTGCTAACAACGGTTTGTGCTACTGGTGGAGGTGCTTTCAAATTTGAAAACGAATTTCGAAAGGTCAGTTTTACAAAATTAATTAAATTTGTTTAATATTTTATTAATATTAATTTAAATCACGAATGAATACAGACGTATTCATCACATGTTTATTTTATTATAATTTATTATTTTCTTTTGTCTATTGCTGATAAACTTGATGAACGCAGAAAAACGCGTTTGTCACGATTGATTACTGATTAGTTATTAAACTTATAGTTCAAATAGCAATAAAAAAATTTAAAATAATTCTAAAGTGAATTATAACTAATAAATATTGTTAAATACAACAGCACATAAGAAAAATTGAAAAAATTAAGAAATGTTGAGAATCACTGGTAACTATTTATTAATAAGAGTTCAGAACCCAACGTTACAGCTGCTTGTTTTCGGAAATTTGGCAAAATGAATAAAGTTTTACCAGCCAATGGAGCCTAGTTTCTGATAGCGAATATGACAACGATATCATTACGATTATTGATATGAAAAGAACTAACGAGTAGATTGCCTTTGATGTCATCATATATTTTTACCAATTTAATGTAGGACCTTTAACTTTAACCATCAATTTAAATGACAATTATATGATGTAGCTTCTTTCGGTAAAGTCATCGGTATAGGACTATAATATTGAGAAGTCTGCAATATCTCAGAAAATTTTTAATCCGTTGAAATATGTTGATATTACATTCGGTGATACCGAATCAAATTTTTGTACCATAAAACCGTCTTAGTCTGATAAGCTAGCCTTTTTTTATAAACTTTTTGATTTTTTTTTTATTTTTATGTGCTTATTCATCAGAACTGAGCAACAAGAGAATGCTAAGATATTCCGTAGTATTTACGTATGGAATTGAAACTTTTAGTAGCCTTAATGGTTGAGTTTTTAATTGCATCTAATGGTTCTCTAAGTTTTTAATTGTATCTACCGCAATTGTTTTGCGGCCGCGGCTTCTCAAGTGTGTCCTGTTTGCTAAAGAAATGAAATGATGCTTTATTGTAGGGACGCCAGCTTTTGTTTATACAAAATTGGAGTACTTATTTTCTTTTTTTTACACAAAGTATCGTGCACCTAAAATTCAAATTGGTGAGTGTGGATTAGGTTACGAAATTCAATAATTGGTTTTATGAGATTAAAAATAATTGTTCCCATAGTTCTGTGATTTGCGGCAGAAGGGGGATTGTTTGATATAAAGAAACCATATGTATGCGTAATTTTCTTTTCAAATTTCACATGGTTGGTACACTAGGGTGGCTCACGTTATAAGGGGGAAAATTAAAAATGAAGTTTTGAATGAGCGCACCCCCTAGGAATATGCCATTGACCTTAAAAATGATATTCCCAAAGTTTTGGAACAATAGGATTAAAAATGACGTTGCGCCCTTCGAGCAAAGTTGGGTTTTCAGTACAAAAAACAGAAATTTTTCATTTCAAGGTCATTTTTTATCTTTGTTACTTGTCTCAACAGTTATTAATATATACTCATTTGATAGATAATTAAAATATTTTTTTAATAAGATACTGATG
This sequence comes from Teleopsis dalmanni, assembly GCF_002237135.1. Lineage (NCBI taxonomy): Eukaryota > Metazoa > Arthropoda > Insecta > Diptera > Diopsidae > Teleopsis > Teleopsis dalmanni. Next base: position 68,746,474 of record NC_051846.1, on the reverse strand, counting down.
AGCAAAATCGGTTAAAAATTATGCGCAAAACACAATAATTAGTTGAGCGACTGTGCTCTGTTTTCTATTTCATACCGTTTAGCTGGCATGCACAATGCAATCGCAAATGTTTACAAGAAACGGAAGAAACATAAATAAAAAATAAAAATAATACATTTCTACTTTATAATTTATATAGACATTTAAATAGAATTGAAAAAGTAGTCAAAACAAGAATTTTTTCGTAAGCAAAGAGAAAATGGTCGTACAGGGAGTATGACTGAAGTTAATATCCTTTTAGCAAACGAAGCAAGAGCGGCTAAAAATTTCATTGATTTTAATTGAAATGAATTCGAGGATAAATTTGTCTCAAAATGGAAGCTGAATCTTTAGTCACAGTTCAACAAAATTGAGATAACGCAGACAGAACGATTGAATTTATTACATCTAGTTTAGTTTCCGCCTTTGACAAATGCAAGGTTTCGGATCGCTACGCTATACATATTTTGTAGTTGTAGGTATGGTTAGCTGTGGCGCCCAGGTGCCATCCAAGATTCTCGATGGATGGCGAAAACCATGTACTTACTAAAATTGTATATTTTAAGAGATCAATTTACATATAACTCGGATGATTAGTACGAGATATATACATTTTTATGGTGAGCATATGTGTGAAAATTTTAACCCACACTAGGTTAGGTTATGTTCGGAAGGCACGTGCTGACAGTTGTCAGCACTTCTACTCAGAGACATATATTGCCCATTGCCCTCAAAAAATTTTACCAGGAGATGGGGGTTGCTAACTTTTGTTATCCTTGTTAAACCATTTGGTTTTCCAGATGAAGTTGAGGAGATCTGATAAATTTGCTTTCGTTATCTCTTCCAAGCCAGTAAAATAAGGATCCCCAAGACATTAAAATAGCCTTGTTTGAAGTCCTGGACAGAGACACAGGAAGTGGTTGATAGATTTTACCTCCTCTTCATCTTGGCAACTTCTGCATAAACCACTTGTTGGAACTCGCCACCATTGGAACATAGGCGCAATCGCACAGTGCACCTTTAGTACTCCAGAAAGCACACGAAATGCAGGTTTGCTGAAGCCTAAAAGCCTTTTCGTTTTATTTTTGTCCAACTTAGGCCATAAAATTCTAGCGACCTTACAGTCTTCGCAGTTAGTTTATAAATTGTTAGTCACCGTATTGATTTCCTCTATTATCCTAAACAGTTTACGTATCGGTGTGTATATTGAGAGGTCGGCCTCTCCGGTATGCAATTCAGAACCTCTTCTGGTCATCTCATCTGCTAGTTCATTTCCTTCAATATTGCTATGTCCAAGTATTCGAAATGTACTAGGCCCAACAAAGAGAGACCTTATGATGTTTGATGCTCATCAGTGAATAGCGACATTTTAATACTATCTTGGAATTTAGATTCTATTGCTTTCAGTGCGGCCTATCTACAAAAATCGTGATATTCGAAGGACGAATTGTACTTTGTTGTATAATGTTGACCACTTTTTCGATAGCATATATCTCGCCGTGAAAGACACTGTAAGTAACAGAGATTCGGTAGCACTGTCTTATCTGTATATCTTTCGAGAAGATTCCTGCTCCCGTACCGCCTTCCATCTTTGAGCCATCTGTGTAGATAGTAACTGTAGAGTTACCGGTCTCTCTGGTTAGATAAAGAGTGGGAATCCGCTAATGAAGTAATTTTCCTCAAAGAACCTTATTGATTTCGTGACAGAAGAGATAACAAATTTTTTGGATCGTTTTTGCCTATCTAATAGTTTTATTAGTTTCGATCCTTCGCCATGGATGGAAACGCAAGATTATAGAGATGCACTTGAATTCTGTGCCAGACTTCATGTGGTAATGATTGTATAGAAAGAGGAATTAGGCTTATGATGGATTATAATTCGATTTTGACAAAATATGAGGAGAAGAAACAATATGTTCTGCAAGTAGTCGAATATTATCATAAAAATTATCCTTCACATAGTCAGATTTATGTTATAAAACATAATAAACACAATATATTAATTACTGAAAAAAAGAGTTTTCTTGAAATTATAATTTTTTGTAAATAGTTAACTAAATTGAAGCATATACCTATTAAGTAATTGTGCATGCCAGCTAAAAGTTATGAAATAGAAAACAGAGCAACGTCGCTCAACTAATTATTGTGTTTTGCGCATAATTTTTAACCGATTTTGCTCATCAGTATCTTATTAAAAAGATATTTTAATTATCTATCAAATGAGTATATATTAATAACTGTTGAAATAAGATAAAAGATAAAAAATGATCTTGAAATGAAAAATTTCTGTTTTTTGTACTGAAAACCCAACTTTGCTCGAGTGGCGCAACGTCATTTTTAATCCTATTGGTTCAAAACTTTGGGAATATCATTTTTTTGGTAAATGGCATATTCCTAGGGGGTGCGCTCATTAAAAATCGCATTTTAGTTTTTCTGAGCCACCCTAGTGTCACACATTGAAGACAGTTTATTATAAGTTTTTTATTATAAAAATTATTTTATATTATCTAAATATTTTCATACATATGGTTTATTTATCCACCGTGAATAGTAGAATGATCTTGACCGCAATTTCGACTTTTGGTTTCTAGTGGTTTTTTTACATTATATTATATTGTTCTTTCCGCCGCAATTCACACACCTTGGTGTTTACCACAGTTATTGTTAGTATTTTTGAATGTTTGACAAGTAGTACAGTGTGGAACCAGATTCGAAGCTTAGACGGGCTCATTGGCTACAATTGGTTCCTATGCCTCCTTTACTTTCCATTTCAATTTATTGACAGCATTCATAACATTAATGTGTTTTTCTTTCAAGTCAGTAAGTCAAGTAAGTCAAGTAAGCTAACAATTCAGAAAAGGTCCTAAAGTTTTCACTATTAGTAATACTTATTTTATAAATAATAGTTTGATAGTAAAAAAGTTTTAGCCATCCTGGTCAAGTTACTTAGTTCTTAATAATTTGATATGCTTGATATCATTATGTGTAGAGCTCAAGACATACTTATGACTGCTATTTGCTGCTGTAATTTGTCCTATTTCAAGTAAAGGTTTTGTAATTCATGTTCCTGCTGTAACGAACCTTTCTGGCCGAGGTGTTGCTCGCCGGATTCCAGGTCCAGTCCTACAATAAATTTATTTGTTAGGAGCAGTGGTAAGTTTGCTATGGTAGGACGTATGACGTAGATAGAGGTTTTATTACTCAAGTCTAGGTTCCTCTATTTCTATTGCTACTAACGAAATGTTGATTTCGTTATCAATAAGTAATAGAAATGTATATTTCTATTCTACGGGACTGCTAGCGGAATGTTGCTTTACAAACAAGTAAATAATAGAAATGTATATTTCTATTCTACGGGGCTATTAGCGAACGGTGTGTTGTTTACAAGTTTTTATTATTGTTCTGGTGTTTTTTATTTTGTATTAAATTTGGTGGTGCGTTTTAATACTTGCTTTATCAATCTTGTTAGTGTTTTATAATATTTTGTGTTGTAAAATTTAAGAGCTATAAATTTTATGTTACACTACCATATCAATTTTAAATGGTATCTCAAGTTTTCGTTATTTATTTGAACTTTTTTCTAGAATGCAGTTGGTGTCTAACGACAATATTCTTTGTCGGTTTTATATTTTACTACATTAGTTAAATTTTGGCCTTTTCGGTTGCACGTAAGTACGGCAAAAAACAGCAAATTGCTGGCCTGTACTGGCCAAAATGTACGCAAAACAACAACACTATTTTCTCTACCTCGGCCAGTATAGTGCTACCAACGCAATAAGCGAACTATTGTGAAATTCCAACGAATATTACTGAAGTAAATACAACCGACAAGATTGACAGTTTATATTTAACTAAATTTTGTTTACATTTCATTATTTAAGATTGTTTAAACTAATGCAAAACATACTAGATTATAACACTTTCTCCGCCCTTAATTTTTGACAAAGTTCAAGTTTTTCTGAAATCGTCGGATTCAAATCGAATTACATCCTTCCGAATACGACCACTTTTTCGAAGTTGAACTACTTGGGTAGAACGTTCTTCACTAGGCATTAATGTTGATTGGCTAGATGAAGGCGGTGTGGCATTGATGAAATTTGGAGTGAATTCAAAAATTGGTTGTGAAGAGAGGTCAGAGCTACTTCTAGTTTTAAGCTGATTAACGTGACGTTTGATGTAACCAAAAGATGTGTTCACTCTGTAAACCATTTTACCAAGTTGTTTTACAATAACTCCTTTTATCCATTTTTCCCCTCTTGCGTAGTTTCGAGCGAAGACGGGTTGCTTTAGACTGAATTTCATTTTCCGTTTCGAAGCTTCAAGGTGCTTTCTAGGCGATTCAAACAGTTGACTCAACAGGGTACGAACAGGCCTTCCATGTAAAAGTTCTGCAGGTGATTTACCCTCAGCATTCGGCATTGCACGATATGTTGCAAGATATTTTGATACAGCGAATTTGAGAGACAATCCATCGTCAATGTTTTTCTGAACAGCAGTTTTAAAAGATCTGACGAATCGTTCGGCTAACCCGTTTGA
>NC_051846.1:68736124-68741820 GCF_002237135.1 Teleopsis dalmanni | reverse complement strand
TAAGAATTTAGTGTGTCTTGTATGATCACTCGGTGGCATTGTATGTCAACATATAAAATAAATAAATATTAAAAATTTGTCTGACACAGTGGCGGTTTTAAGCCTAGTGTATAATCTATTTAAAATATATATATAATTGTTTAGTGCATGGGCGGTTTTAAGTCCAGGCGCGGAGACACTTTATATATATATTCAATATAACAAGACATATATACATTCACTAACCCCGTTTCGTCCACTAGGTACTCATCGAGCAAAATAATCACCGAAATTATACTAAGGTACAACCACGAAACCGGATCAGCCACCACTGTGAACTCTACAGGGACAGCTTCCAAATACAGCTGGTCACAAGGAAACATCTCAAGTCATATCTAATTAAATTTAACCAATCTCTTTGAAATACGACTAAGAAAATACATTCAGAATTTGCATGCGTTTAAAATCTCAAGTTATTGAAATACGATTGAAGAAATAATAATATATATAAAGCTATCTTATATAAATCGTTGAAAATTGTACAAATAGTTAATCTCCAGGTTTATCTTGTTACGTTTAATTGAATTCTTTTCTTTATTACATATTATTTTAATGAATTATTAATATTTTAAATAAATCAGTATTTAAAAAATTAAACGCATTACTTTTATTTTGAGAAGTCCTGTCTCCGCGAATATAAATTTATTGTAGCGACCCCCTGGAAAAGATTGAGGATACCCCAGCATAAATTATAACGAAACGGGAAAATCCGTGTCGTTACAATATCATCAATGTAATTTCCACACCCTTCTGTACCATGTATAAGTTGTTCTAAATACTTCTGAAATAACACAGGTGTACTGGCAATACCAAAAGGTAGACGCTAATACTGAAAAAGCCCCAGCGGTGTATTGACAACTAACACATTTTTTGCTTCATCGTCCAACTCCATTTGAAGATATGCATCTTTCAAATGAATCTTAGAAAAAAATTTCCCATATCGAACCATATGAAATAAGCTCTCACGTGTCGGCAACGAATATTGAATAACATCGATTTGCTTGTTTACTGTAGTTTTGAAATCACCACAAATGCGAAGAGACCCATCTTGTTTTGTAACCAATACAATTGGCGAAGCCCACTGACTAAATTTAAAGGTTTCCAAATGCCCCTATCCGTTAATCTTTGTGCTTCTGTTTTAAATTTTTCTAATTGTGCGAATGGAATCGGCCTACTTTTACAAAACTTAGGTACAGCGCCTTGTTTTAAATGCGACCTGGCCTTAACTTGCTTAATTGTACCTAGAGCAGGTTCAAAAACAATTCTATGTTTCTCCAATACTTCATTTAATTGAGAATCATTGTTTATAACGGCAATTTGATGAATCTCAAATCCAAAAAGTTCAAATAGATCAGTGCCAAACAAATTATGACCATTCCAGACGCATACTACTATTAATGTTGCTGTTCTTTTCGTTTCTCCACACTTTAGCTCTGCACAAAATTCACCAAGTGTCTTTACTTTGTTTTTTCCATAATCAAATAGCTTCTTTTTACATGTATACAGCTGTGGTTTATTTAAGTTCTCATAAATGTCTTGCGTCAACACTGAAACAGTTGCTCCAGAATCCATCTGAAATTTAACTTGCGTATTATCAACTAGAATGTTTATGAACACTTTTTTGTTTTCTCGTTGCGGCAGATTTTCCACATTCAAAATTGAATTAATTTGTGATATTGAGTTTTGCTCCGTATTTGTTGTTTCTTGTTGATCTATTTGATTGATATTGCTTTTAGCAGACATACACATGGAAGCAATATGACCTTTTCTTCCACATTTCCTACACAAAACTTTCCTGAACTTGCCGTATTGCCGCGTGTGTAAAATTCCACAACTTGAACAAGATTTTAACGAGCAACTCTGCTCTTGCATTGTTTGCTTTGCATTTCTCTTTTCTGTTCTTGTTTTTTTCATTTCCTTTCACTACGCAAACTTCACCATTGAATAATTTCCCTTTGATTTTTTTTATTTTTCTCTTTTCAGTTGACTCGAATGCCTCAGCAATTAACATAACTTCAGAGAGTGTGGGATTTGTTTTTTGTAGTGCATTTATTCGAACAACATCTTGTGGTGTGTTCACTATAACTTTATCCCGAATCATTTCCTCATGATTATAGTCTGATGCGCTGCAAACAAATTCACACTCCCTCGGAACTCTGCGTAAATCTGTGATCCACTCTCTGTAAGTTTGATCGGAACGCATTGTGGGTTTATGAAATTCATGCCACAACATGCGTTTTTGCCAAAAAATAATCTGTTAAACCTTTTGTTAACTCATCATATGTTTTAGTTTCTATTCCCTTTGAACCAAGGTTACTGCTCAAAATGTCATAAGTTTCTGTGCCTATCCAGTTCAGAAGAAAGGATTTATATTTACCTTTGTCCACAGAGTATGCTGAAAAGTGTTGATGAAGCTGCTCCAAATAAGTTTCCCAACAACGCAATTGCTTTTTGTATGCATGAAATGCAGGTACATCATTAGTTTGACCATCTGACACGCGCCCAACCAACATTTCCTTGAAAAATGCTCGCTGATCTTCCCACATTTTCTTATTAATTTCTTGTTGCTGCTTGAGCAATTCCTTAACGGCTGCTACGTCCATTGTGACATATGTTACTACATATGCTACATATGCTACTACAAATTTATCCTCGTCGCCACTGTTTTGTGTCTTCCTGTTTGTAGGCAAGAAGTAAAAGGTAGTGTGTTCTTCAAAACTAAACTCCTCTGTTATGCCTTTAAGGTCTTATGCTGATGCAATGATGTCAGGCTGCACGGCACAACAAAACTACCAATTCTCTGTCCGCCTCTCATCTAGAGAAATTGATGGAAAACTTTCAAGCACAACTCAACACAGTTATGAAGAATATAATGCAGACCATGCTGCAAAGCCGGTTACCTACTCTCTCTGGGGAATGAATGCTACACTGAGCAGATTTAAAGTTGTAACCTGGAATGCAAACTCTATAATTAACAAGAATATGAAATCATCCAAATACTACATGAAATGGATATAGATATCATGTTGATACAAGAAACTTTCCTGAAACCGTCTCTGCAACTGAAAATTTCCAACTATGACATTTATAGATCAGACAGAATATCCAGAAGAGGTGGGGGAACAGCTATTCTTATCAAAAAAACCTATCAAACATTACACAATTTCTAACAACCTGCTCGCGCTTGAAACAACTACAGTGGTGGTGGATAGTCTGTTAGGTAACATTAACTTTACCTCAGTCTATAGGCCACCGAATATACAAACCTATCTAGGAGACCTTGAAGCGCAATTTAATAACAATTCCATGTCTTTCCTGGCCGGTCACTTGAATGCGTATCACAGAAACTGGGGTGACAGTAGCACCAATAGTGCAGGTAGGGAGATCGTCCAATTCACCATTGACCACTTACTGCAGCTACACGTGCCTAACGAGCCAACTCACTATGGTAGAGGAATCGGCCACATTATAGATCTTGGCATATCTAATAACCTAGACTTTATTGTGCTTACTGAAGTCTTAGACGAGCTGGACTCGGACCATAAACCAGTATTATTTATTTTAGAGAACTGCATTATTAACATTACGACTCCCACGTTCATTACCACGGACTGGGCCGCCTTTAAGAATCTAGTAGATGTTGGAGGAGGGTTGAATCAACCTGAAACCTTAATGGACCTGGAGGAAAGTATTCGAAACCATACGTATCAAATTAAGGAGGCTTTAGATAACAGCTCTACCATTAAAAATAGAAAACCCAGCAACTACTTTAACATTCCTCAACATATTAAATACATGATCAGGCAACGTAATAGAGTCCGAAAATTGCCTAGATTACTGGAGACCCGGGAAGTAGAATAGAAGCCAGCCGACTGTCTAAGGAAATCAGAAAAAAGATTGGTATCTTCAGAAATGAAAACTGGGGCGGATTCCTATTGGGACTAGAAACCGGTAATAAATCCTTCTGGGCCATAAATAAATACTTCAGGTTGAAACGCAAATGGGCAGTGCCGCCTATTCATAGGACGACTGGCATAGCGTGCACAGATATAGAAAAGGCCGAGGCCTTTGCTGACTCTTTGGAGCTTCAATTCCAGCCAAACGAAGACTATGATTATGACTCTGAAGAGGAAGAACATATCACCGAGGAGGCTTACAATATCTTGGCTCAAGAGCCTGATGGAGACATCGTGCCTTGCTCTAGTGATGAAATTGCTCTATTTATCTCAAGATTGAAGATAAGATCTGCACCAGTGTACGACAAAATTAACAACAGATGCTTACGTAACCTTCCGGAAGATGCGATCCATCTCATTACAAATATAATAAATTGTATGTTTATTCATAGGACGAATAAGCACATATTTTATGCAGCAAAGACTTTTTGATTTAAATAAATATATTTTGAAATATGTTTTATTTCCAAAAATATTTATTTTGCTCCAAATGCAATAAATTTTTTCATTACACAGTTATAAATATGAAAAGAGGTAAAGATTTGCTGGACTAAACGTACGCCATTTATCAGAACAACTCTTCAGTACGACACGTGGAGATTGAATTCCATGATGGAGTCAACCAGATTATTTGGGATGACAATGTTATGGGCTCGATTCAATCGGCTCAAGTGCATAACCTTTAAAATCCTTATCTTTATCAGATGTGAGTGTTTTCATTGATTCTTAACATGTTTTATCCCCGCAACGTTGTTAATTCTGATAACATCATAAGTATTTCGTGATTTGGTTTTTTGTTAAGTGATAAGATCCCAAATGATTACATTCAACAGCCAAATGCAACAGCCAAATTCTCTTAATTCATTTTTGTCTTGAGCAGGTGTTCCTCGTAGACGTCGCTTCCATAATATATATATATGTCTGGAATTAACATTCCCACCACGGGACCGATTCTGGTTGTTATACGTGACATTTATTAAGTTATATGGTCCCAAATATTTAGATTTAAGTTGACAGTAACAGCTAAAGTGTATACTTTTTACCATCCCGACATTACCGACATTATATTGAAGAGCTGGTCTTTGACTCCCGTCTTGTATTTTAAGAGTTAAGTGCTTAGCTGACAAAGTTTTTTTGCATTCCACTTTTGACTGCTTCATAATTTTATCTTCAAAATGTATTTTATCTTATCTATTTTATCTATATATTATCTTTTTTCTTACTTTAATCCCTACTACTAGTTCCTGTGGTGTAGTGAATTCTATCAAAAATCTCTTTGGATAATGCAATTCTTTTGTTTTATTTAATCCATAGAATGGAAGACCGACAGTATTATTTATAAAGATAAGTTGTTGTTTCAAAGTTTATTTATACTTATAGTTATTCCTAATAGCAAATTTTAGAACGGACAACTGTTGCTTATTAGTGCGGTTAGTACTTTTCATTTTTTTTTTCACAACATATATGATAAAAGTACCTAAAATCAACTAAATCTTTTAAAGTTTATAGAAACTTGTTTAGTATTCTTTGGCCAAATCCAAAGCTTTACACTGAAACCAAAAATAATTTAGGTTGCTTAATTTGAGTATATTTTGTAGATGTTATTGTGTCTTTGATATACATTGTGACCGAAAAGTTTCCGGTCATAAATAAATAAAACGCAAAATTCTTAATCTTCATCAATATTTATTTTATCTCCTT
>NC_051846.1:68732672-68736024 GCF_002237135.1 Teleopsis dalmanni | reverse complement strand
TGACATTAAAAATCTTTAATGGCAAAATATCTGTGGCTGAAAATTTAACTACCAGTGGTTTCGCTCGTATTAATGAAACCTCGAAAAATATACTACAAAATATTTGCTTTTTAATACTGATTTCAATCGCTCACATATGCAAGAGTTTGATATAAAAGGCGCGATTATTTAATTTTTAAAAAATACTTCTAGAAGTAAAACAATTCTGAAAAAATTAATTTAGAATCAAAATGAAATGATAAATTTGAATCAAATATAAAAAAAATATATTTTTAATGATATATTTTCATAGTTTAATATAATTAAAGTAATATAATTGCGTATACGCAATAAATAAATTGCATGTCAAAATAATTATTTAATATCCGCCTAGAATAATATTATTTTAAAACATATAGTTTTTAAGTAAAGTATAATGATAACTTAATTAGAAATAATTAGAACAAGAGATAAAAAATTTAATATTCTTGGTGGCTAAGTTTGTTAAAATTTATTTCGACTGAAATTTAGTGGCTGGCGATTATACTTTCGAATCTGTCAAGGATTTCATCTATCTTAGCGCCGCCGTAACGAACACCAATGATGTCAGCCTGGAGATCAGACGAAGAATCACCAATGTTAATAAGTGCTACGAGTACTATAGGCTCAGTAGACAATTGGGATATAGAGTTCCCTCTCACGACAAACGAAACTAACGCTTTATGGGTCGCTCATCCTCCTTGTGCTTCTGTATGACGCAAAAGCATGGACGTCATTACAGAATAATGAAGCAGCGCTGGGAGTATTCGAGAGAAAACTTCTTCGTAGGATCTTTGGTCCTCCACGAGTTTGCGACGACTACTGCATACGAATAAACAACGAGCTGTACCAGCTTTATTACGACATTGATATGGCTCCGCGAATTAACATCCAGCGGCCTCGCTGGCTTGAAATGTCGTAAAAATTTATGAAGATGCTGCAGTGAAAAAAGTGTTTGAAGCAGAACTTGACGGAAGAAGGCGTAGAAGTAGACCGTATCTTCGGTGGAGGGATCAAGTTGAGAAAGTACTAACTAGGTAACGGGTTAGTATGGTCAAATAAGGAAAAGAATCTAAAGTGTATGTTGAATTACATTTTAGAATACTTCTTTAAATTTTAATTTTTAAAATAAAACATTCAGCCAAAACCACAATTCAGTACTTTTTGAAACCTCTCTATCAAATATAATAGTTTCTATTAAATGAAATAGTTTAGTTATGACGTTAATTATGACGTTAAAGTCATCTTTAATATTTAAATTTTATGAAATGATATTTTTTTAAAAAATAATTCCAATGATTCTATACAATGCTAAAAAAATTAAATGGACTTTTTTGAGTTCTATTAAGATATTTATTTTTTAACAATCTCAAATGAACTCAATATAAAAGTTATCAAAGCATTACTCATCGATTAAAATAACAGTAAGAAGGTTGTCTAGCATATATGGTGGGTACAAGTAGGGTCTAAATTTTTAATGTTCATAGGTAAACAATTTTAAACCACTTTAACCACTTACGGTCGACTAATATCATACTATGATAACATAATGAGATTATTGTGTTGTTTGTTAGGTTCAAGTATTTTTTAAACCAAATTTGACTTTAAATTGGTGTTAATAGCGTAATCCATCCGTAATAGCATTCACTTGAAATTGTTTCCAGCTTTTACTATCGAGCTTTACAATTCAATTTAATACATAGTATGACGTTGAAAATGTTAATGTTTCATTTTCACGTCGTTTCAGGCGATTGCCCCGATTTATTTCAATCTGATTTTAATTTAGAATCAGTAAAATATGTCCCTTTTATTACCAATAGTAATTTAGAGAAAGAAACCTTGTCTTTTGATGCCTTTGAAGTAGAAAAACTTAAATAGTCTAGTCATTCTTTATTGCACTTTCTTCTACTTCATATGATGGCTCCTCGCGTTTTAAGCTATTCCAAGATACAAATGAGTTTAAAAGACACTTAATTTAAAAATAATATTAAATCCACATTTTATTTTTCATCCAGAAGAGTTAAGACATCTGAACGAAAAGATAACCTAAATTCACATTTCTCCTAATTGAGTTTCCGATTACAGGGGTATCGCAGATAATTGTAAACTGGATAAACAATATGCTTTAAAAACACAGTTATGTTATGTTAAGCCTTTTCCGAGTTAGTGCATCAGGGCACTTTTACTCCATGATAGCTGGGGGGATTCTGCAGAGTCCCGCCCATCTCATTGACTAATTTGAGTATTCCTCATAATCTTCGTGATTATTCAATGATTGATCTAAGATCTGCGTACCGCCCCGTGCGGTTAGTGATTACTCTTAGATTAGATAGTGCTAAGTAGGGCAGCCTGTCGATTTTCGCATATAGCTTCAAAGCTCTGTCCCTTATGTGTTTTTTGACCGGATCTATTCTAAGGTCTCTTAGCATATCATTCGTGCGGATGTACCATGATACTTCGAAGAGTCTTCGGAGAGCCTGATTTTGAGCAACTTGTAGCTTTTGGATAGTAGAGTCGACAGCTTTGCTATACGCGACACACCCATAAAGTAGTGCTGGTCTAATTATCTGGCTGTAGATCAGTTTTCTGTTTTTCTATAACTCTAAGGTTGTTATGTTTGAAAAGTGGTTGTAAGCAGTCGGACAATTGAAAGTTCTAAGCCCACCGCTTGGATCATGCAAACATTGTTTGTAATCTTTAAGTACAGATAATTTTATACAAGATAGGAAGTCTAAATGATGTGCAGATAACATCTCGCTGATAACTCCTTAGGTTTCCTAATACGATGAGTGCGGAACCAACTCAAAATGTAATTCATACAATTTGTCCATGGTAGACAACAAATTCTGACACTGCACAATTTCTTGATAAAAGAGGACTTCTTTCTTCTTTATATGAGGTTGTTTTTTTGCAATTTCTCAGAATCATTAACACGGTGTGTTTTCATTTTATTGATGACTCAATTTTTTATCTATAAAAACTTGATAATATATTAACAACTTTTTAATATTTCTAATATATATAATATTCACAACTTAATCTAATTTCCACCTTCTAATTAGTCTCATATTTGTGTTTATAAAAAAGTACTTATGACAATTAATTGACTTATTAGAGATCATTTGGAATATTTATTGAAACATGAGCTAATCGTATATTATCTCAAGTTGGGAATTTTAAGACAAGGTAATATTTACTTATAATCATTTCCGTTTTAATTAAAAAAACACGTTATTAGATTTTAATCACAATTTTTGTATAAAATATATATATATATATATATACATGCATATATATATATATATATATATATATATATATATATATATATAAA
>NC_051846.1:68325104-68732572 GCF_002237135.1 Teleopsis dalmanni | reverse complement strand
TGTATTCTGGGCAAATTGTTTATTTTGAGAGTGATTTACTGGATTATTTTGTCTATTGTTGTTTGTTCCCATTGAAAAATTCCTTGCCGTAGCGAATGTTTGAGCAAAATTATATCGTTGCTGGTTCTGTTCCAGTTCTTGTGCCGTTGCGTGTGCTGTCGGTAAATCTGCTGGGCGAGATGAAAACAGTATATCGCATATTGGTCTTCGGAGGCCTGATATAAAAATTCTAAGAGCATTTTCTCTAGTTCTTTCATTAAGCACTGTTATCAATTCTTCATTTCCGCTATGGGTCATTATATGTTTGTTTCTTATAAGCGTAAGTTGTTTATCTACTGTGTCATAGTATTCATTTATTGTTAATTTGCCTTGTCTTAGAATACTAAGTTCGTTCTCTAAAACGTGCAAGGGTCTTTTATCAGAATAGGCCTGATCGAGTCTGGATATTATAGCATTAAAATTCAAGACAGTATTAAAAGCACTAAGAGTGGAATTTGCAGGTCCTGTGATTCTATTTCTAAGGATACCCATTGCTACATAATACGGTTCCGACCCATCCCGATAGTAGCTCACAGCAAAATGAGCAGCCTCTCTCCAAGCAGGATATTCGGTTGAAATGCCTTTAAACTCTGGCAGAGACTTGATGAGATCCATATTAGTATGTGTGCTAACCACACCTGCCCTAATTTGAATGGGTTTATAAGGTTCAATTTGCGGAGGTTGTAATCTACTAATTAGATTAGATAATTCTGCAATTTGTTCTGAAAGTTCATTTTTAGAAACATCAACCGCCGTTTCCACTAAACTTAATATCTGATTTCTGTCCATTTTATTATTATAAGGGGGACAAAGCAGATAAAAAAAAACAAGTAGAGGTTTGGCAAAGAAAAATAATATGTTTTCCGTTAAAAAAAAAAAATATGTTGAATTTTAATTATATTTTTTTATTTAATGATTGACTATGAATTGTACTTACAATATTAGTGAGTCCATTCCAAAAATAAATCGTGTGAATAAATTGTAAATAATAATAATATTTTTAAACTAATAATTTTTATGATATTTGTACAAAAAGACAAAAATTAAGAGAACAACAAAAGAAAACTCTGTTATAAATTCAAAAATTTTAAAAATTATTTCTTATAAAAGATCTATAAATTTATAATGAAAATAATTTTGGTTAAAAAAAAAAAAATTTTTTTTTCAAGTTTAAGTTATTTTAATATATTTCAAATTTTGTTTATTTAAAATTTTTTATTGCAAAAATTTTTTAAAATATTCCACTTTTGCGAATTTTAATATATTTCAAATTCTGTTTATTTAATTTTCTTATTGCAAATTTTAATATATTTCACTTTTGATTATTGTAAATTCTAATATATTCCAAATTTTGTTTAATTCATTTTTGATAATTGTAAATTTTAATTTATTCCAAATTTTATTTATTTAAATTGTAATTTTTAATATATTTCAAATTGTGTTTATTTAAAAAAAAAAAAAAAAATTTTATTGCAATTTTTTTAATATATTTCACTTTTTGGTTATTGTAAATTTTACTATATTCCAAAATTTTGTTTAATTCACTTTTAGTAATTGTAAATTTTAATATATTACAAATTTTGTTTAATTCACTTTTGGTTATTGCAAATATTTTGTTTATTGCGATTTTTAATATATTTCAAATTTTGTTTATTTAAAAAAAATTTATTGCAATTTTTTAATATATTTCACTTTTGGTAATTGTAAATTTTACTATATTCCAAATTTTGTTTAATTCACTTTTGGTAATTGTAAATGTTAATATATCTCACTTTTTGGTTATTATAATTTTTACTACATTGTGACCGAAAAGTTTTCGGAGGTTCTCATTTAAAATTCGCGCGCTGTATATTTTTCGATATTTTAAGTTTATGTAGTTTGGCAGCACTGTCCTTAATTACTATGCCAAAAATGAGCGCGATCTGTCAGACAGTTCGTTTACGGCAGCTGTTTGAACCAGTTCACCTCAGTAGTGCGTTGCGAAAAAAACAATGGAAAAAAATATTGAACAAAGAGTTTGCATCAAATTTTGTTTTTCGAACGAAATTTCGTGTGCAGAATCGTTGCGAATGCTACAAAAGGCTTATGGGGAATCAGTTTTATCGAAAACTCAAGTTTATGAGTGGTACAAAGCCTTTCAGGACTGTCGTACGACCGTCGAAGACATGCCGCGTTCTGGACGACCTTCGACCTCTACCACCGACGAAAACATTGAAAAGGCAAAGGAAATCGTGTTCAAAAATCCTCATGTGAGTGTTAGAGAGATAGCACGAGAGCTAGGCATCGGTCGTGAGATGGCTCGTTTGATTTTGGTGGACAATTTGTGTATGCGACGTGTCAACGCCCGGCTTGTTCCGATTCACCTCAATTTGTTCAACATTATCAACGATTTTAAGGCCAAACATTCAATAAATACCATCGAACAGCCACCGTATTCACCTGATCTTGCACCGTGTGACTTTTTCCTGTTTCCCAACCTCAAATTACCACTCAGAGGAACGCGTTTTGAATCCATAGAAGACGTAAAACAGAATTCGCAGAGGGAACTCAAAGCCATACCGGAAAGCCGCTAATAAAAATGTTTTTGATTTGATGGAAGGAACGTTGGCATCTTGTGTTGAATCGCTTCTCACATATGCTGTCTAGGTGATTTTGAAGGAGATAAAATAAATATTGATGAAGATTAAGAATTTTGCGTTTTATTTAAAATTTCCGGAAGCTTTTCGGTCACAATGTATATTCCAAATTTTGTTTAATTCACTTTTGGTAATTGTAAATCACAAATTTTGTTTAATTCACTTTTGGTTATTGCAAATATTTTGTTTATTTTAATTGCGATTTTTAATATATTTCAAATTTTGTTTATTTTAAAAAAAATTTATTGCAATTTTTTAATATATTTCACTTTTGGTAATTGTAAATTTTAGTTGGGCGCCAATTAATGAGTTCTTTACGATTTCTTTTCTTTCGGATTACTCCGAACCGTTTATTTCTAAGATTGATAAAAAACTGATTTGAATAAAATCTTACATTAGTTCTTATAGTCTAACTTAATAATAAAATATGCAGCATCAACAGGAACTGTTGCTCGCGTAGTTTCCCACGAGAAATGCGATCGTCTGCGATGCACGTTGCATCTGCAACAGGTAGGGGCAATGATAGTAGCACCTGCATGCTATTTAGCATGAATTGAATTATATTGTCGACGCTGCAAGCTTAGCTTAATTAGGTATTTGTGACATTAAGTGTCACCGGCATTAACTCTTCCCTCTCTTAAATTCGGAACGCCCCCGTTTCGACCAGTTAATTGATTTATGATGTCATCAAATATTGTTTTTGATTTTACTCTTTCTCTGCATGATCGAACCATTAGAAATGTTGTTACTGCTATTACCAGAATTAATACAAGTAAAATAGTGAGCCACCAGTTTCGTTTTTGGAAACTTATTTCTTCACTTAGTGTTGAGATATGATTTGTATTTTCAATATGTATTCTGTGAAGATATGGCAAAGAAAGTTTCGTGTTATGTTCCAGGAACTTAATGTCGAGAAATTTCGGGGCATGAGGTTCGAGATCAGTCATGTTTTTTGTGACTTTGTATTTTGTGCCGTTTATGGTAATTTCATTTTTAAATGTTATCAGGAATGTGCCCGATATATTAAGTTTATGAACGTCTTCAACCGTAGTGGATGAAACATCGTTTAATATTATGGTACCTTCTTGTACCTGCTGAATTAATGGTAGATTATGTGATGATTCGGTGGAACATGCAGCTGTGTTATTATTTAATAACTGTGACAGGCAAGATGATGTTGCTGAGGTGCAGATGTTTGCTATAGAAGTATTTAAGCAATTTTGAATCGGTTGCATGATGCCATCACAATCCGCTGCCGCATCTATATCTAAACTTATTATAGAATTATTATGAATAACAGGATATATCTTAACATAGTTACAATATTTATTTATTCTAGGGATTTTTATTACATATAAAATGATTTCTTTATTTTGTAAAACTTTTACATTGGATACACTTAATATGGTATTTAAACTAAGTGGTACATTTTCAGCGTCAATCAGATCATTTATTTCAACGTTATCTAAGATAAGTGGATTAATCATATTATTTTTTGCCAAAACCGCGGAAAGAGCTAAATTATCTAAATGATTGATAACATAATTATTTCTATTTATGATATATTGTTTCAGAATGTCTTCATCTTTTGAGATAGAATTATCAGAATTTTTTGCTGTCTTTAAGTCGTTTATTCTGTCTGTAAGTTCGTTAATTTGGTTCTGTATTACAGAGTTGATGTTTGTCTGTCTATTATTATTTTCTATTAGCATATTCTGTTTGGTTGATAACAATTGGAAATCGTCATGATCTGGGGTTCCTGCTATGAATTTTAGCGCTGATCCAATAAAGTCGATCGATCTTGCAAATCGACGTGTGGTCCGCAATGTCTTTATGATTCGCTGAATATCCTGTGTTTGCTTTACCAGGATATCTTTACTGTAGACGTCGTGATCAAAAGAATTTGTGTTGTCCATAACCATTTCCTCATATTCTGATAAGTTGGTTGAGTGTACCAGGTAAAAATAATTTTCATATATTGCGGCGTTTCCATGTGTGACCGCTATGAAATGTGCTGGTGTGTAATCTATGATCCTTGATGTTGCAAGTTTGCAAAATAGTAGTAGCCTAATAAAAAAAAAACGAGAGAAAATAATTATCGCAGATTACTTTTATGAATTTTTCTGCCATTAATCAGGACAGTAGTGCCTAGATCTCGTTCGACAGTCCCTTCCTCAAAAATTTTATTAAACTTGTTACCTAATCGTTTATTTCTTTTTATAAAGACTACGTCTCCCGGTTTATAGGATGTACGATGTATATCCCTATTAGCTCTCCTTAGTAATTTTTCTTGAGATTCCATAATTTTCTCTTTAACTTTTGAAATTGTTTTACTATCTTTGGAGTCAAGCAAATCAACAGGCTTGGAATCTGTTACAGAATGTACGGTATTATTGTATTTAATAGTGGCTAGTAGTATGAGCTCGGTCATATCAGCTATTTGCTGCTGAGCCTTACAACATCTAGCAATTTCCAATAACGTTGAATGTAATCGTTCAACTTGACCGTTGCTTTCACTATGGAGAGTTGGTACGAAAAATTGCGTGATTTCAAAATGATCACGTAAAAAAGTGGATAATGCATTCGATTGGAATGCTTTTTCATTATCCGTAACGATAAGCCTGGTTTTTTTATATTTATTTAAAATTTGTAGCAGGCCTAATTTAATATCCGATGTTGTTCTTGACGCTATCGGTGTAACTATTGCGAATTTTGTCAGTTTGTCGATACTTGTTAAAAAGTACGACTTATTTGTTATTAAAATATCTATATGGAGTATTTCTCCGGGATAATTTGGTATTGGAGTTTCACCAATACCTGGATTTGGTGGTTTTCTTTGGTACTTATTTTCGTGGCAAATCCTACAGTTTGCGATGATAGTTTTGAGAATCGTTTTCATTTTTGGGAAGTAGTATTCTTCCGTTATTTGTTTATGATTTTCGTGGAGACATCTATGGGCTCTGTTGTGCTCTGTTGTTGCTGTCTCCATTTGATCCTCTCTATTGGTCAAATCGATGACAAGTTTCTCCGTGTGAATGAATTTAACACCTGGATATTCCTTCCTTAACAGATTTTGAATTGTTGCCAAAGTTGGTAGATCACAATGTAGACCATTTACTACATTTGGGTTTATTTTATCTTTGATTGTATTTAAAAGAAATTCTGTGTTTTTAAAATTTATTGTGTGGCGTACAAATTTTTTAAATAGGATTTTAGTGTTTTTATTATTTGAATTACAATGAGACAAAATTAGTTGATTTCTAAATTGGTTTACAGGGGTGTTTACTGTTTTAATTATAGCAGATGAAGATTCTTCACTGTGGACTGTATTTCCGTCTGAAGTCAAATTATTAATGTATTGTCTAGATAAGGCGTCTGCTACTTTGTTTTCCTTCCCTGGTTTATAGAAGAATTTTGGGGAAAATTCCTCTATAAATGCACGCCATCTTTTAATTTTTGAATTAGGATTCTTGTCCGATATTGAAAATGTGAGAGGTTGATGATCTGTAAAGATTTTCAGGTTTCCAACACCATATAAGTAGTGGCGTAACGCTTGTAAAGCCCAAACTATTGCTAGTAATTCGCGTTCGTTTGTAGCGTAGTTTTCTTCACACTTACTTAGGGTTCTAGAGACCATTGTTATTGGTCTACCCTCTTGAGACAATACTGCTCCTAAAGCTACTGATGATGCATCAGTGGTAAGCTCGAAGGCCTTATCGTAGTCTGGATGCTGTAGAAGTACATCTTCTGAAGCTAAAATTTGCTTTAATTTATTAAATGCTTTTACTGCATTCGCATTTAAATTTATTTTAGTATGTTTTGATTGTTTGGTTCCAATGTGACCATTTTCTCCTCTTAGGTATGCAGTCAGTGGCTTTGCTATTGCCGCGTAATCCCTTACAAATCTCCGATAATATCCGGATAGTCCTAGAAAGGCACGCAGTGATCTCAACGACTTTGGTTGTTTGTAGTTTAAAATTGCATTGACTTTACCCGGGCATGTTTTAATGCCATTAGCTGAGACAACAAATCCTAAAAACTCTACTTCGTTTTGAAGGAACTTAGATTTTTCAGTAGAAACGCGCATTCCCGCGTTTTTCAGTTTGGTTAAAATATTACTGACATGGTTAAGATGACTGACTTTGTCTAAGGAAAAGATGATTATATCATCCATATAAACATGGCATGTTTTTCCTATGTCATCCCGCAAAATGTCATCAATGGCCCGCTGAAAGATACTAGGGGCATTTTTTAAGCCGAATGGTAAGCGACAAAACTCATACTTACCATTATTTACACTGAAGGCTGTTTTATGCCTATCTTTTTCGTCTAAAACTATCTGGTGAAACCCAGACTTGAGGTCTAGAGTCGTGTAAAACTTCGACTGTCTTAGATTGGACAATATCACTGTTGTATCCGGTATAGGATACTTATCAGTTATCGTTTGTTCGTTTATTTTTCTAAAGTCAATTACCATGCGTAACTTTGGTTTTCCATTTTCGTCCACACCTTTCTTATTTACGACGTGGATGGGGGAATTATAAGCTGAAGAGGACTTTCTGATAATACCATCTCTTAGTAATGTTTTTATTTCGTTATTTATAAATTCCGCTGCCGATATTGGGTACGGATAACTTCTCGAATAAATTGGATCGTTTGTTATTGTATTGATAGTTGCTTTAACTTGAGTATGAAAAGGTAATGCTCTATCGGGATTAGCGAATGCCTCGATATTTGTTTCCACCAACTGCTTCACTTCGGAGTTAAAATTTTCCGGTGTATTATTGCAATTAATGGATATAGAGTTGACCTGTTGACAACGTAAATGACGAAGTTGTTCTTTTCCTGTTTTATGGAAAAGTGTATCGTTTTTTGCGTTAATAGTTGCCTCTATTTCTTTAAGGAAATCGTATCCTATAATTCCATCGAAGCTTTCAAGTACTGGAAGTATGAAAAAAGTTGTTACTTTACTTAAAATATTTATTCGGCATTTCTCCACTATATTATTAATGCCATTCACGGATCTTATTTGGAATGGATTTTCCACTCTTTGAATACCCGTTAAGAATACGTTTTTTTTAATATAGTTCTTTGAAGTTCCTGTATCAATTAGTATTCGAAGCTCTTTACCACTTTTCGTTGTTCGAATAATGAATGGCAAGAGCGAGTTTATCCTAAAAAATGAATATTTTCTCGGGACTCAGTTGTGACTTCTTCTTTAAATGGATAGTCGTTATTTTCCTCTTTTATATGATTTATTCTCTGTAGTTTGTGAAATGGTGATTGCGCTGAATTACTGCTAGCATGTGGTCGCTTGGTATTTTGAAATATTTGTCGTCCTTGTTGTTGGGGGATAAATATATTTGGCTGTTGATGGAATTGTTGTTTATTTGGTCTTCGATAATATGAAGTTCCATAGTCCACTTCCATTGGAACTGGTAAATCCCGACGATAATGCGGTGTATTCTGGGCAAATTGTTTATTTTGAGAGTGATTTACTGGATAATTTTGTTTATTGTTGTTTCTTCCCACTGAAAAATTCCTTGCCGTAGCGAATGTTTGAGCAAAATTATATCGTTGCTGGTTCTGTTCCAGTTCTTGTGCCGTTGCGAGTGCTGTCGGTAAATCTGCTGGGCGAGATGAAAACAGTATATCGCATATTGGTCTTCGGAGGCCTGATATAAAAATTCTAAGAGCATTTTCTCTAGCTCTTTCATTAAGCGCTGTTATCAATTCTTCATTTCCGCTATGGGTCATTATATGTTTGTTTGTTATAAGCGTAAGTTGTTTATCTACTGTGTCATAGTATTCATTTATTGTTAATTTGCCTTGTCTTAGAATACTAAGTTCGTTCTCTAAAACGTGCAAGGGTCTTTTATCAGAATAGGCCTGATCGAGTCTGGATATTATAGCATTAAAATTCAAGACAGTATTAAAAGCACTAAGAGTGGAATTTGCAGGTCCTGTGATTCTATTTCTAAGGATTCTAAGGATACCCATTGCTACATAATACGGTTCCGACCCATCCCGATAGTAGCTCATAGCAAAATGAGCAGCCTCTCTCCAAGCAGGATATTCGGTTGAAATGCCTTTAAACTCTGGCAGAGACTTGATGAGATCCATATTAGTATGTGTGCTAACCACACCTGCCCTAATTTGAACGGGTTTATAAGGTTCAATTTGCGGAGGTTGTAATCTACTGATTAGATTAGATAATTCTGCAATTTGTTCTGAAAGTTCATTTTTAGAAACATCAACCGCCGTTTCCACTAAACTTAATATCTGATTTCTGTCCATTTTATTATTATAAGGGGGACAAAGCAGATAAAAAAAAACAAGTAGAGGTTTGGCAAAGAAAAATAATATGTTTTCCGTTAAAAAAAAAAAATATGTTGAATTTTAATTATATTTTTTTATTTAATGATTGACTATGAATTGTACTTACAATATTAGTGAGTCCATTCCAAAAATAAATCGTGTGAATAAATTGTAAATAATAATAATATTTTTAAACTAATAATTTTTATGATATTTGTACAAAAAGACAAAAATTAAGAGAACAACAAAAGAAAACTCTGTTATAAATTCAAAAATTTTAAAAATTATTTCTTATAAAAGATCTATAAATTTATAATGAAAATAATTTTGGTTAAAAAAAAAAAAATTTTTTTTTCAAGTTTAAGTTATTTTAATATATTTCAAATTTTGTTTATTTAAAATTTTTTATTGCAAAAATTTTTTAAAATATTCCACTTTTGCGAATTTTAATATATTTCAAATTCTGTTTATTTAATTTTCTTATTGCAAATTTTAATATATTTCACTTTTGATTATTGTAAATTCTAATATATTCCAAATTTTGTTTAATTCATTTTTGATAATTGTAAATTTTAATTTATTCCAAATTTTATTTATTTAAATTGTAATTTTTAATATATTTCAAATTGTGTTTATTTAAAAAAAAAAAAAAAAATTTTATTGCAATTTTTTTAATATATTTCACTTTTTGGTTATTGTAAATTTTACTATATTCCAAAATTTTGTTTAATTCACTTTTAGTAATTGTAAATTTTAATATATTACAAATTTTGTTTAATTCACTTTTGGTTATTGCAAATATTTTGTTTATTGCGATTTTTAATATATTTCAAATTTTGTTTATTTAAAAAAAATTTATTGCAATTTTTTAATATATTTCACTTTTGGTAATTGTAAATTTTACTATATTCCAAATTTTGTTTAATTCACTTTTGGTAATTGTAAATGTTAATATATCTCACTTTTTGGTTATTATAATTTTTACTACATTGTGACCGAAAAGTTTTCGGAGGTTCTCATTTAAAATTCGCGCGCTGTATATTTTTCGATATTTTAAGTTTATGTAGTTTGGCAGCACTGTCCTTAATTACTATGCCAAAAATGAGCGCGATCTGTCAGACAGTTCGTTTACGGCAGCTGATGAAACCAGTTCACCTCAGTAGTGCGTTGCGAAAAAAACAATGGAAAAAAATATTGAACAAAGAGTTTGCATCAAATTTTGTTTTTCGAACGAAATTTCGTGTGCAGAATCGTTGCGAATGCTACAAAAGGCTTATGGGGAATCAGTTTTATCGAAAACTCAAGTTTATGAGTGGTACAAAGCCTTTCAGGACTGTCGTACGACCGTCGAAGACATGCCGCGTTCTGGACGACCTTCGACCTCTACCACCGACGAAAACATTGAAAAGGCAAAGGAAATCGTGTTCAAAAATCCTCATGTGAGTGTTAGAGAGATAGCACGAGAGCTAGGCATCGGTCGTGAGATGGCTCGTTTGATTTTGGTGGACAATTTGTGTATGCGACGTGTCAACGCCCGGCTTGTTCCGATTCACCTCAATTTGTTCAACATTATCAACGATTTTAAGGCCAAACATTCAATAAATACCATCGAACAGCCACCGTATTCACCTGATCTTGCACCGTGTGACTTTTTCCTGTTTCCCAACCTCAAATTACCACTCAGAGGAACGCGTTTTGAATCCATAGAAGACGTAAAACAGAATTCGCAGAGGGAACTCAAAGCCATACCGGAAAGCGCCTATAAAAAATTTTTTGATGATTGGAAGAAACGTTGGCATTTGTGTATCGCTTCTAATGGAGCATATTTTGAAGGAGATAAAATAAATATTGATGAAGATTAAGAATTTTGCGTTTTATTTAAAATTTCCGGAAGCTTTTCGGTCACAATGTATATTCCAAATTTTGTTTAATTCACTTTTGGTAATTGTAAATCACAAATTTTGTTTAATTCACTTTTGGTTATTGCAAATATTTTGTTTATTTTAATTGCGATTTTTAATATATTTCAAATTTTGTTTATTTTAAAAAAAATTTATTGCAATTTTTTAATATATTTCACTTTTGGTAATTGTAAATTTTAGTTGGGCGCCAATTAATGAGTTCTTTACGATTTCTTTTCTTTCGGATTACTCCGAACCGTTTATTTCTAAGATTGATAAAAAACTGATTTGAATAAAATCTTACATTAGTTCTTATAGTCTAACTTAATAATAAAATATGCAGCATCAACAGGAACTGTTGCTCGCGTAGTTTCCCACGAGAAATGCGATCGTCTGCGATGCACGTTGCATCTGCAACAGGTAGGGGCAATGATAGTAGCACCTGCATGCTATTTAGCATGAATTGAATTATATTGTCGACGCTGCAAGCTTAGCTTAATTAGGTATTTGTGACATTAAGTGTCACCGGCATTAACTTATATACCACATGTGAGTGCATTTTAATATAATAATTGCATGTTTTTTATATAAATATAGAAACGAACTCATCTTGAAGAACTCCTTTGCTACTAAGCAAGAAAAACATATACTTATTAATCTAAAAAATATACTTAAATAAATTTCAGCTGGAATAAACATTGAAACGTTATAAATCTACTATAACATACCTATAATGAGTTTAAAGAGTGGTAAAACTTATTATAAATTATTTATAAAAACTAGAAAACATGTGACTTCTCTGTTGTGCATTGAATGCCTCAAGTCCTAATTTTATGGTGACTTTTTTTGGTTACTTATACGCACAGAGTAAAGCTAAGCTAATACTCATTTCAACGGATCATATAAGTTCAGATTGAGCGGTATCTATTTTTTCCACCTCTTAAAATGTCCAAGAAGAAGTGTTTCATAACGAAAAGAGATTCCATAGACTACCACATATTCATGTGGGTTCACATCAAACAGTATCTCATATTCACATCCCTGATAGCGCCATGGAAGCACTCAAAGCAATATTTTATAAGGAATACATATTCCATGTGATGATGGGCCCTAATAAGTAAACTTATACAGTTTGGGCTCTCTGTTCGCACTTTGACTAAGTAGTAGTTATATATAAAAAAATGTAATATAAATACCTTATCTCTAGAAACTAAAGTAAAAATATTAAAAACACTCACTGAAGGCAATCAATCAAATCGTTTAGCTCTACATTCAATGTAACGAAATTACCCATTACCAATATAAAATTAAAGAAATAAGTTAAGTTTCATAAAATACTCATGAAAATATATTCTTATATGTATAAACAAAACCTAATAATAATATATGGTACAGTACTAAATATAAGAAAACTTGATGCTGCTCTTTAGATTAGTGAGAGGAATAAATAATACTGTTGGAATTAAGCTGTACCAGTAATATATATAAAACTTGAAACAATTTTTGATGATTTATATCCCGATAAGGACAAGTAATGAATTGTTTAAGAAATTAAAATACCATTCATTAATGAATTCTATTCATTAATTTTATGAAATTCACCAAAGTGATATCTTATAAATTAGATAGATAATCAAAGATCTTCAGAAACAGTAATTGAGATTGTGTCTAAAGTTATAGCGAACTGTAATTTGATGTGCCTATCTATCTTCAGCTAGTAGATAATTCAACATCTTAACAGCCCGACCAGATAGAGCTGTCCTTCAAAACTAAGGATATAACCAAGATTAGTGACTTTTTAGGTGCCTTCATTTTTACTCAAATGGAAGAATAGTGCCTGTTTTCTGCAACATTGTATGCGCACTTAGTTCTTCCGTCCTTTTTCCTGTTGTGGTGATCCACATAGTATGGCGTATGAATCAGCATATTATTGGTAGTATCTCAACGAAGTATTATTCGTGCTCAAATAAACTTAAATGTGTACAAATACGTAATTTTCTTATAACCTTTTATGAGTACTTTTCCATCGTAAAACCAGTGCATATTATATTCAATCTACATAAAAACATATTATAAAATGTATTTAAAGTGTCAGTAATATCTTTATCAGTATTATATCGTCATTGCTAAGGGGTTAAGCGACTTAATGCATTTTTTTCATAGCATTTACGGTATAAAAAAAGATATTCAGATAAATTCACACGTCACTGGTTTGACATCACGCAGCAATTGATTGGATATGAAAATGAAAAATTTGCAATTTTGCTGCTGCAATTTTTGAACTTTTTTCAAAGATTTTTTAAATATCAATTCAGAATTAAACTGCATAAATAATTAAGGTATGCAATTTTGCATAAAATAAACTTCAATTACGCAAAACACACATTTTCTGCCACTGGAAACGCAAACACACAGATTAATTCATGGAAAACAGACCAAATTTACTGCATAGACGCGTAATGAAATTAGATTTTTATTCCACTCAGCCGCTGCAACCACAAATTTCAATTGTAATTAACGTTTGTGTCTGTTTACGTATAAACAAATATGTATTTAAATTGAATCGAATAAAACAAATGTAATTATTTCAGATATTTTAAGCCATTTTGGTAACGGGCACAAAGACACAAGCGACCGTTCAAATGAATTTTGGTGAACCTCGAACAATAGTTCCATTTCAGCAAACAACCCCTACGCCCAAGCCCAGAGCCCAGTTGTTCTGTTATTTTATATTACACAGGTTTTTGGAAATCTCTGGTTCTTTAATTTGGCTTAAAATTTTTAATGTATAACAATATGAAATTTTTGTTATGTTACTAATAGCTTTGCAAACCAATATCCTAATATCGGAAATTGCGGTTCCAAAAACACACATTGTTGGTAAATGGAGGATTTTGTACTTTATACACTGTATTTTTTGATATTTGAAGTTAATGAACATGTTTGTAATTGACAGAACAGAAATGCACTGGAACTGGATTAAGGTAAGGATTTTTGTTCATTCAATAAACTTAAATAAACTGAAAAATGAAAGGATTTAGAATTTCTAACTAGAATTCCGGATATTCATTCAATTATTTTTAATTTCTATCAGGAGTGCTTAGCTGCCAAAAATAAAGTGAGGTGATGAGCAAACCAAATAATGTTCAGAATTAAATTTAATGATAAAATGGACTTTTAGGTATATTACCCGTAACGAATTTTCACTGATAAAAATAAAGTTTCATATTATGCATGAGGTGGTTTTAGTGTAAAGAATTGTAATGATCAAACCCAAAACAAAATTAAGTAAAATACTTTAATCCGGTATAAAATTTTAATGAAGAAAATCCACTAAATAATACTTTATTGTATTGAATGAAAAGCAGAAATATAATATATATAAATAATATATATATCGAAATACTATTTTTATCTGGTCCAACAAATTATGATGTACTTGAAGGGTACCCTAGAACAGGCGTAACACAACGAATAATAATTCAACTTTGTGTGGTATTTGACCAATAATTAAACAGGGTTGAAATTGTCGATGCCATAAATACCGAATAAAAATTATTTGGAAATATTTTACATGTTAAATTACACAAAAAGCTATAGATATGATATATGTCACAACTACTAAAAAATAGCTCTTAAGAAAAATATTATGGACTTAATTAATTTCATTGATTATAGATACAAGATTTAACATTTTTGAGATACAAATTTATTTATATTATTTTTTGAAATGCATATAAAAACAATAATCGTAAATTGGCCATTGTAAAAAAACCAAAAATATTCTATGACATTATATCTTTCATAAAATTTATAAAAATATTACCTAATTGAAATAAAAATTTTTAAAAATATAAAATCCGTATACTTTACATACAGATTTGCGCATATATTCGTTTATGAAGTTTGCTTGATAGATTGGTTTGACTCATGAGTTTCATTGAAAAGTTTGATATACGTAATAAGTTATCATGGTACCTGATTCTCCAAATATTTTTGTTAACAACACTATTCAATCCAGTCATTGCAGTATACAGATCTAAATTTCGTCAATATTAAATTTTACTAGCTCCCCAAAATTATTGGTTACCCTAGAGATGTGTAATTAAGGAATTGCCGTAAAATCATATCATCGAAGCAGAAAACAAAGCAAAAAAAATTATTTTAATTCAACCAATTGAGTAGAGTATTAGATTCTCCTATTTAATTGTTTTATTAGAAAGTGATTCATTAAATAGAAAGACGTTTAGAACCAGGGCATCAAACTGAAACCGAACCGAAAACCGGAAATAACCGATATTTTTGCTGGAACGGAAACCGGGACCGAACCAAAAAAAATATATCGGTTTATTTCGCTTCAGCACCGAAATAAACTATAAAATAATATAGTTTGGTATCTGTGCATCTGTTTCTTCAGTTATTGATTTATTTATTTTTTTGAAAAATATTTGAAATTGACTAAAACT
The DNA here is from genome assembly GCF_002237135.1 of Teleopsis dalmanni. Taxonomy (NCBI): domain Eukaryota; kingdom Metazoa; phylum Arthropoda; class Insecta; order Diptera; family Diopsidae; genus Teleopsis; species Teleopsis dalmanni. The sequence goes on along the minus strand of NC_051846.1, from coordinate 68,717,212 downwards.
TACTACCATTAATGGGCGTTCTTTTGAAATGTTGGAGTAACTTTTAAATAATAAAATCTACATATATATGGCAATACTATAGCTTTCAAAGAAAAATACAAAGAAGAAAATGTATTAGAATTTTTTACTCACTTGATTTTTACTGCTTTGACGTCGGTTGCAAGCATTTTTTATTGCTGCTGTCGTCTACTGCAGGTGATGTTTTTGACGCTGCTTCTAGAGATGTAGCTTTCCTTTCATACAAAACTCTTTAAGTCCGACCCTGTTTTTCAATTTCGTACAAACGAATGTTTTATTTTTTATTCTTTTTTCTAATATCACATATATAATTATAATTAATTAATATTTAAATTTCACTGTATATTTAATTAATGTTATCTATTTATAACTAGCATTTTTTTACTATGCCTCATATTTTGATGCTTTTTAAGACAAATATACATACACATATTCACCATTCACTCAATATTTTGTTAAAAATTTCAACACCAAACTTTTGTTAAATTCCCACTTTTCAACTTTTCAATAATTTTTTTAAAATAAATAATAAATTGTAATAAATATAAATTTATTATTACAATTATTAATAAATTTAATTAATAAATTGTAAAAATTTAATTATTTTAGAGTCACTTTACCAAAAAATTTGTCATTCTGCAGTGAAGCCTTAAATAAGAGCAACTAATCGTAGAAAAAACAGTGAACTTTCAACAAAGCTGGAAACAATAATCCAACAAAAACAACATTGCCTTAAAGTGTTAGCAGAGAGAAAAGAAAATAAAAAAAAAATTAATTTCATACACACTTTTATTTGTGATCATTGAAGTAACGGAGACTTTTTGCATTGATATAAAAGCTAAGAAGAAAGTAAAACAACCTGGGGAGTAAAAGGAAAACTGACCCTACACCAACGAGGTATGTACAAAACTACATACACACGTTTGAGCACAAACTTAAAAAAAGAATATATTAAGTAAAATATGTAAAATATGTAATATGTAAACAAAAAATTAGACAGTTGATTGAACCTCCCTCTCTTACTTGTGTACATATAAACACAGAGAGAAAAGAAAATAAAAAAAAATTATTTTTAAAAAAACTTTTATTAGGGACTATTAAGGTAATGGAAACTTTTTGTATTGATATTGAAACTAAAAAGAGAGTAAAACAATGTGGGGAGTGAAAGGAAAATTGGTCCTCTATCGACGATACATGTACAAAGCTACATACATAAGTTAAAGTAAAATCTTAGAAAAAAATATATATGTAACAGCAAAGCTCTCTCTCTCTCCCTAACTTACTTGCGCTTTGATGACTAAATGATAGCCTTTTAATATTTAGTGTAAATATAATTATATTCGTGGCCGATACTTCTTTCTTTTCTAGTCAGTTATTTAACATCGAGTGATCTTTAAAAAAAAAGCTAAGCAAATAATGATAGTTGTTCCGAGTCAAGTGTTGTTGTTGTTTTCGTTTTGGTTATTTCTTGCCAAATTAAGTGCTAATAATTTTTTATCGTGGAAACGCTTTTGTTTTATTGTTAAAAAAATGTGTTAGTGTTATTTTTTGCCTTTTAATTTTTTTTTTTCACTACGAGTGCTTCTTTTTTATATCTTGTGTTTCTTTTTCATATTATTCCTAATAATATATCAATTTAAAAAAATTTTTATTGTGAAAATTATTTATCTGCTGAAGTGAAAATATTAATTTTTTATAGGTAAAGACTTTTAACACTTTGTTTTAATAATATAATTTTTATCATATTCATACATGTTTTTATTTCAACTATAAATTGACATCAAATTATTAAATTTTTTGTGTTATTTTATAGCATTCTTTTAATTTACCTATTATTACAACATTATGACCAAAGCTTTCTAACATAAAAGGTAAGTACCGTTTTTGATTTTTTATTCAATTTCTTCTTTAATACCTATAATACCTACATAAAAAATATTTTCTATTTCCCAAAATATAATAAAATTTTAAAACTAGAACTATATGAATATTAACGGTAAATGATTAAATTAACTGCCGTGCTTTGTAAACAGAACGTTCTACAAGATATTCAAAATAAAGAACATGGAAAATTCTATATTTTTGAACATCCACGAAAGCCAACAAGCATAACCTAACAAAAAAAATGAATTTATATAGTATTTGATAATAATATAAAAAAATAAATAATTGAAACTCTTATTTTGACAACTTTTTATCAAATACTAAATTTATCTCATAGATTACTTTACATAAATGAAAACGATCGTCTATAATTTAAAATATTAGATTTTAATAATAAATAAGATGTGATATAATGTAAAAAACGAATTTATAATTTGCAATTAATATACATATATATTTATAAGAAAGCATGATTTTTTTAATTTTAAAAGTTGTAAATAAAAGTTGTAATATATGAAAAAATGTCATTTTGTAGTATATATAGTATTATATAAGTGAAACTGTAATTGACAATAAATTTTGTGTAAACACTGAGAGTCCTTATACTATATACTTGTATACTTATATCTATACTGATCTTTTACTAATGAATTATTTTTATATAAAATTTTTTTTTTGTATTATAATATATCATATTTATTGTAAATTTAATTTCAAATATATGCTGATCGAAAACATTTTATATCAGTATGTAAAAAATATGTAAGCATCATGCTATCTGAGGGTTATATAGTTCAAAAATACAAACAAAAAATACGGATGAGCTTCACATTCAAACAGGTATCAAGTTGAATGTGATATGCAAATTGTTGTACGATTTAAGTTGGAACGTGTGAGTCTTCTCCAGTTTGTAAACGTTCAGACTTAGCTTTCTCCTTCTCAAGTTTTTCCCGAAGTTTATTATAGCAATAATTGTTCTACAAAGCAATTAAACGAAGTAAAATGATAACCAATATATAAGAAATTTAATACTACTAAGCAACTTGCAACTAAACTTACTTCACGTATGAAAAAGGATTCCTCATTGGAATTTTTGTATTTACTTTTGCAACAAGACTCACGTATTACTTTAGAGGAGATAGTTTTTGCAGCAGACTCTGCTTTACTTTTTGCAATGGCTTCACATTGTTTGGTTATAAGAGTTATACCATTATTACGGATCTTTTTCAATAGCTCAATATCCTGATGGTTAAAAAAACGTTCTTCTACAATGCGACCCTGGTACTTATCAAGACCACCACAAGGACTAATGATTGGAGAACCCTTTTTATCATCTGACTTATTCCGGACTATGTTATTGCTAAAGAAAATATATGATGTAAGTATAGATTGTTCTACAGGTAATTAAGTATTATTACCTATTAAAAATGGCCCTTGCAGCAAGTCTCGTAAAATTCCTGAACATGTTAAAGCCTTTAACCTTTATCGTACAACCATATATATATTTTCACTAAAATTTTGATGAAATTTAAAAACTGCTTAAAGAAGAAGTATTTGCCGGAGGGTTTTAAAAATGTAATTTATTTTCATGAAGTAAAATAAATAAATTTGTTTTAAACGTTAGTTAAATTTAAAAAAAAATTCTATATGGTTTCTTTGATTTAAAAAAATATATCATTTTATGTGAAAATGCTACATATCATCTAATTTTGATAAATATCATCTACGATAATTTATTATCTAATTTTGATAGTTAATTTATTGGCCCACTAAATGAAAATAACTGTGAATGCGTTTATACCAGGAAAGCAAAGATTTAATAATCTCATGTTTTTAGGGTTATGTTGCCTTTGTTATTCTGTATTTTCGGGTAATATTTAAAATGAACCCTCTGATTCACAATTTTTTTCCAATCATCTTAGCAAATAAATACATCCCGAGGTTAAAGTACATTAGTATGAAACAACCCATATTTTTTTTTCAATATTTGGAAATCATCGAAAACCACCAGAGTTTGGCCGTCTGAAATCTCCTTTTGAACATAATATGTAAAAAGTGCATATGTCTATTGTGCCCAAAACAATTGCTCTGCTCAAGAGAGTACTACTCATTTTATTATGAAGGAAATATGGTTCTATACAGTAGATACTCGTATAAACCGTGACAAAATGACTTTTTTTTCTAAAGCAAATAAACCTTCAACCGTCACTGCCATCCTTCAGTTGAACGTAGTTGCAGTTAAATACAGGGTACCCTGTATTTACATGTTGAATTATAACCGAAATATTTTTTTTATTTTATAGTACAATTTAATAGTTTTTCTTTTAATATTAGTACCAATATTAAACATAACATTTAAACTATTAATTCAGTATTAAAGTAAAAACTAGAAAACAGTTGAAACACTATTCGTCTCAAAATTTACTAAAATGTAGTGAAATTCAATATTTTCTATTTAAGTTTTTCCAAGCAAATGCATCCCAGCGTTTGCGACTATCAACAAAAATATCAAATTTCAGAAATCATTCTCCCGTACTCCTCATAGTGGTATAAGACAAATACTCCATTAAATGTGTATATTTGCAATGACAAAAAGACCACAGCAGAATAGAAAGCCACAAAACAAAAAATTCTAAAAGTATTTGGTTAAATTTGTTGGTATTGCTCCCAATTAAGGTTGAAGATACACGTTCGCAAAATATTTAAGCTCCTCTGCGATGCCAAATATCGTAACCTTGGAGTTTTATCTAAAAGTCAAAACGCACATAAGCCAAAATTGACGTACAGCAAACACTGCATCCACCATCCACACTCGCAGCTATTCCATCCATTTAGTCCTCGCATACAAGTCCTCGCATATATAGTGCAACGATATGCTCGGAATTTTAATGGATTTTTCGTATATGTAAGCAATTTAATTTATAAGTAGGAATTTCATGATAAAGTAGAATGACATCTGTCAAATTGTGTTCTGTGCGCAAATTTGTCAGATAAACATCATCAAACCGTTTATGCTTATTAAATTTAAGGGAGCTCATTTAAATGCATTGTTTTATGTGTGGAAAGTTTCACTTAAATCTGATATGAGAACTAATATGAAAATGAAATATTTGCTGAAAGCACAGTTTTCTTTTAAGAAGTCTTAACAATGGAAAATTCTTCAATGTAATGAAAATGTAAAAACTACCACAATATAAGGAGAAAGTCAAAGGTGCGATAATTATCACAAAATTTTCTAAGAATTTATTTAATTTCAAGATGTTTTTTAAGAAGTAAATCTCAACATATGTAAAGTTCTTTGTTAACTTTTCAAGAATAGAAGGTTCTGATTTCAATTAGTTATATTTATTGACTTAGTATACATTTGGGATTGAGTAGGAAATACCAGGAGCGTAGCCATATAACAGATCAAAAACTGATAACATTAGAAACAGATGGCGTGCGATCGATAGAAAAACTTATAAATAAAGAAATTACTTAATTAAAACTAAAATTTCTATATATTTTAATACTATAATATTATATAATATATTGTTATTACAATAATAAATAATAAAAAAAAAAGTAACCTAAAATTTTAGTGAGAAAACATTTTATAGTTTTAAGCAATGAAAACAATTATATTTGCATTTATAGTATTGAGATAATAAAATATACGAGTAGAATTCACGATAAATAAATAATATTTTGAAACTATTAGGAAAACTGGTACTACATCTCAGGAAAGTGCTGTCATTATCATCAAGTTATGTTTTTCATTCATTTGCATAACAATAAACTTGGAAACTTGGATCTGCCAGCAGGGAATCGACATTATTTTATGTGTTTACATCATGTCTCAAGTTCTAGTTTTGGAATATTTAGATCATGTTTTTATGAATCTAATTGTTGTGATGAGATTTAACCAGTTGCTGTTCGTCTGTCACATGATATGTGGCAGTGGCAGTGTTTCTGTCTAACTAGCAGAAAAAAAAATTGATTAGAGGCATTAAGTCTTTCATGCTCGTTATTGTGTGCACGACAAGCCTAAACTAGAGATATCTCACTGCCATCACCCGATTTGTTGATATTTTACGTACACTAACGTTCTTAATTGAAAGAGATGACATAATATTGAAAACTTTCCAACAACATGAAAATTGTACTTCTGAAAACTTATATCAGAACAGGCTCTACCGATAGCAAATAGTCCAATCTACTTGAGATGAAAGCATGACATGGAACTTAAGAATTCATATCCACAACTATAGAACTAAATGCTAACTTATTCCTTTGTACTTTCCTCTTCAAGATAGAAGTTAGTTTATGCCCGTTGCAAGGCATATCGTAAAAAGCTTTTATTTTGTATTTCTACATTTGCTGCCGCACTGGTTTATGCAACCAAAGTCGATGTCGTCCTTTTTTCATCGTACATTGATTATATTAGGGAACTGTTTATGGGTATCAGCAGTGATATTAATGAAATAAGGTAATCATAGGTTTGTATAAAAAGTGGCATCAAATTTACATTGGAAGAATATTGAAATTGAACGTTCTGTGTCATATTTACCTAAGCTTCTTTTTAATGAATTATATTAAATTGATTTTGAACATCCGTTAGTAGTAGTGCAGTAGTGCACTGCAACAACAAAAGTTTTTATTACTTACTTAGTTGGCCATTACAGACGTGTGTCGTCCTTGCCCGCGTCGAGTAGCCTCCGCCAGTCAGCCCGATTAGTTGCCTTCTGACGCAGTTGGTATTACCGAGCGCCCCCAAATCGTTGATCACCTGGTCCATCCACCGAAGATGCGGACGTCCTCTACCGCGTTTTCCACCTGCGGGTATCGAATCAAATACCTTTCTAGCCGGAGCACTTTCTTCCATTCGCACGACATGACCAAGCCAGCGTAGCCGCTGAATTTTTATGCGCTTAACTATGTTAATATCGCGGTATAGCTCATACAGCTCATCGTTCAATCTAATTCGATACTCGTTGCCAACGCGTATGGGACCATAGTTCTTCCGAAGAATTTTTCTCTCGAATGCTCCTAACGCCTTCTCATCACCGTTGGTAATTGTCCAAGCTTCTGCACCATACAGCAAGACAGGCATAAGAGATTTGTAGAGTGTGATTTTTCTTTGTCGAGAGAGGGTTTTATTTCTCAATTGCTTACTTAGCCTTAGTAATATTTGTTGGCAAGAGTGATTCTTCGTTGAATCTCAAGGCTGACGTCATTCTTGTTGTTTAAGCTGGTTCCTAAATAAACAAAATGTTTCACAACTTCGAACTTATAATTGTCAACAGTGACGTAGATCCCAAGACGCTCAGGAGATTTGTTTGTTGACAGAAAGTACTTTGTTTTGTTTTCATTTACCACAAAACCCATTTGCTTTGCTTGTTTTTCTAAGTTGGAAAATGCCGCACTGACGACGCGGATGTTCAGACCAATGATATCAATATCGTCGGCATATGCAAGCAGCATTACACTTTTGTAGAATATTGTGCCAGTACGGTTTAAATCTGCTGCTCGAATTATCGTTTCCAACATTAGGTTAAAGTAGTCACACGACAAGGAGTCACCCTGTCTGAAATCTCATTTGGTATCAAACGGCTTGGAGAGGATCTTTCCAATTCTAAAGGAGCTTACATAGCCGTATAAGTTTTGCTGGGATACCTAATTCAAACATAGCGGCATAGAGTGTGCTTCTAGTCGTGGTGTCAAAAGCAGCTTTGAAGTCGACAAATAGGTGGTGTGTGTCGATTTGTTTTTCTTGAGTTCTCAGATTGTATTCATTATGATCGGGAGGCGGGACGATTATTTCATCGTCAACGATTGAAAATTCGGGATCATCTTCGCTTTCAGTCACATTGCTACTACCGCCATTTAGTAGTTTCGAGAAGTGATCCCTCCAAATATTAAGCATGCTTTGGACATCTATCACCAGATTACCGTTTTCATCTTTGCAGGAATTAGCTCCGGGTTTATAACCATTTGTCAGGCTTTTAATTTTTTGATAGAATTTCGAGCCATATCCCTGTCGCCCAGCTTCTCAAGCTCTTCGTACTCACGTCTTTCTGTTTCCTTCTTTTTTCGCCTGAAAAGACGTTTCTCTTTCCTTCTCTTTTGCCGATATCGCTCTTTAACAGCGCGCGTCGCAACTGACCGCAGGGTGGCTTGATATGCTGCGTCTTTCTTGCGACACTCTTGGTCGTACCAGCTGTTTCTTTGTATACGGTGATAGCCGATCACCTCTTCTGCAGCGGTACGCATAGAGTTAGAGATGTGGTTCCATTGCGCGCATATATCGGCTTCTTCAGATGAGTTTTCTAGATATTGGGAGAGTCGAGTAGCGAAGTCATTAGCTGTCTGTTGTGATTGCAGCTTTTCGACGTCTAGCTTTCGCTGTGCTTGTTCACGTACCTTTTTCATCGCACATAAACGTGTGCGGATCTTGGCTGCAACAAGGTAATGATCCGAGTCGATGTTGGCTCCACGGATAGTACGTACATCCAAGACACTGGAAGCATGCCTTCCGTCTATCACAACGTGATCAATTTGAGATCTTGTGTTTTAATCAGGTGACAGCCATGTTGCCTTATGTATGTTGAGATGCTGGAATCTGGTACTACTAACCACCATGTTTCTAGCCGCGGCGAAATCAATCAGCCTTCTTCCATTATCAGAAGTTTTCGTGTGAAGGCTGAACTTTCCGACAGTAGCACCAAAGATACCTTCTTTACCCACCTTTGCGTTGAAGTCTCCAACAACTATTTTGATGTCATGATGGGGACAGCGTTCATATGCTTGTTCAAGTTGTTCATAGAAAATTTCCTTGGTGTCGTCATCTTTATCTTCCGTCGGGGCGTGCGCACATATTAGAGTGATAAAGAAAAATTTTGCCTTAATCCGGATTTTTGCGAGCCTTTCGTTTATTTGTGTAAACGTTGAGACCAAATTTCTCAGCTTTTGGCCTACCGCAAATCCGACTCCAAACTCGTGCTTTGTTGCATGGCAGCTGTAGTAGATGTCACAATGATCTCGTTTAGAGCATCCTTGTCCCGTCCATCGCATTTCCTGGAGAGCGGTAATGTCAGCCTTATATTCGTTGAGGACATTAACCAGCTGTATAGATGCACCTTCTCTGTAAAGAGTTCGGACATTCCAGGTGCATATTTTTAAATCGTGTTCCTTAATACGTTTGCGTTTGTCGTCATCAGTAGATCGTTTCCTTATCCGAGGCTGCCTCTTCGTTTGCATTGAAAAGGATTTTTTTAAATGGTGGGTTCCAAGCCCGACGCAAAACCTCATATATCCCTGAGGTGGATTTCGCTGCACACATTAGTTCACTACGCACGGATGATTGTAGCTATCCAGAGGGGCCACGTGGAGGCTGTGTGTCAACTTGGAGAGAACAGTGACAAGGATCGCGCTGGCATTTACCATGTTAAATGCAATCAGACACTTTACCTTGTATGTTCAATCCCATCCCCCCATTAGGAAAAACTAGGAGAATAATAATAAGAAATATAATTTCACATCAATGGATAAGTTTGTTCTTTAGTAAATAATTCAATTGCATCACGAATCCATAGAATTGAAGAAAATTAAGATGATTCCAAACAATAAGTTAGTGTTACTCTATTTTATGTCAAGAATTGCAAATTTAAAAAAAAAATTAAAGATACATATCGGAGCACATTAGGAATGTATCAATATAGTCCATTTCAATTTCTACAGCAATTCATAACACAAATTTCAGAAGAAATTTTGTGATAACTCAGATCTACTTAGTAAGTCATGCAACTGTAAATATATATTTTAAAAAAGTTTTATTTACCTTGAAATCGATAATAAATAGAGCAAACATATTCCTTATAAAATTCAATTTATTTGCTACTTTAATCCAATATAACGCAATGGTCGTGTAGGGTCTAAGTTAAAAGGTCAACTAAACTGATTACTACGTGGATTCACAACAAGATTGAAATACCTTCCCTCACTTCTGAAGTCATCTTCTGAAATTTCTAGGTATTTTATGAATACAGTTTTAGATCAAAATTACTAACTCAGGTTAAGTAGATTGAATGCATGAGTGAAGTTTTGACTCAGTGATTGAACTGGCTTCGATTTCAATTAAATGGCAAAATTTTTTTGAGGAAACAGTAATTAAACGTTAATTACGTTAATTAAATTAAAATTATTGAGATAAAACAATCTTGTATGTGATATAGGAAATAATGAAATAATTTCTTATATTGACTTTAATCAACTGGAATGCGGTTTAGAAAATAAATTATCTCACTATTGTTACTTTTGTTTATAAATACATATAAAAAAATACCTCATTAAGTTAGTGTTTCAAAATAGATATATTTTATAAACAGAATGCAAAAGCTTAATAGAGGCAATAAATTTCAACAGCTGAAAAACTTTATCAAAAGTTTTTGCTATAAAAAAAATACTTGATTTATTACAACAATTACAATCATAATTAAATGATCATTAAATTTTGTTTGGTACCCACAAATGGTGTTCAAGAAGTAACTACTACTTCTTTCACTTTACTCTCCATTTGTGAATAATTCTGCAACACTTTTCTTTCCTTTCCCCTCCTAACTACATTTTCATGTTCTGCTCTGGAGTGGTGCTGGGTCTCAACGAAGCCATCGAAATTGCATTTGCTTACATTTTAATAAATTTTTCATTGCAAATGTTGGTTCAATAAAAAATGCATTAGAATCGAATCGAAGTAAAGGAAAAACGGGAAAAGCAGGAAAAACAGGAAAAACAGGAGCAGGAACTTTAAAAAACGCAAGAGTTTTCTACGCCGTGATGGGGCAAAAATTCCCAGGACGCGACTGTTGGCGCAAACAGCACATGCAGCTCAGCACTGAATAAATAAAATTAAAATAAAATACGCAAAAAAATGCAAAATAATGTAAAGAAAAATTGTACAGCATATGCAAAATTTTTCACCGAAAAATTCAGTAGAGGAAAAGCAGTTAAACTGCTAAAATAAAAAAAAATAATAGAAAGGATATGATGTTTTATATGAAACACTAGGACATGTACGAATATGGGACTTGAGCTACGAGTTTATATGGAAAAATCTGTATTTTATTTACAGTTTAATTTCTTCCTTCTAACGGCAAATATATGCTGCATAATACTTTGCTTAGATGATCACATTTGACAGATAACTTCCAATATGACAAAATCTAAATAAAATCTTAAATGCAGCGTGGCCTAATTCTACTATAAAATCACCTAAATGTCTAACTCTATCAAATACTTTCAATGACAAATACATTTATGGACATAATTCCTGGATTTCCAACCAAGAAGGCAACAAATTAGAACAAGGAGTAGCTTTCGGTCCTGAAAGAACGACTATCTAATTATTATTAATTTACATTTTTCCATCATTCCACAATCCATCATTTTCTTTCGATTATATTCAAAATTTTGGAAATTATTTTAAACACATTTTTGAAAACCTTTTGGCATTGATATCTTTAGTACTCCTTTCCAAACATTTATGAACATTTTTATAAAAATTTTAATGCCCTTAGACTTTAGAAATAAAATTAGATATTGGTTTACAATTATGTTCACTTCAGTCTTGTGCTGCTGGTTGACCTTTATTATATAAAATGAAAAGATTGAACAGGTATTAAGAACCTAACTGACAGAGAAGGTCACCATGTGCTAAATTTTCTCTCTCTATCTTTTTATGTGCCTTTCTTTCTCACTCTCTTTTTTCTTACCCTCACTATCTCCCTTTATCTTTTTCTCCCTCTCAATCTCTCTCCTTCTCGCTCTCTTTTTCTCGCTTTCCCTCCCACCCTTTCTCTCTTTTTTGCTCTTCGTCTCTCTTTCTCCCTCTCTTTTCTAACTCTCTCTATCTCCCTTTATCGTTCTCTCTCTCTCTCTTCCTTCTTCACACTCTCTTTTTCCCGCACTCCCTTCCTCCCTCTCTCTCCTTCTCACTCTTCGTCTCTTTTTTTCTCTTTCTCACTCTGGCTATATAATTATATGCATTAATGAAGCTAAGAAAATCAAGTTAGAGTAGCCTAGAGGTTCTAAATTTTTCTTTTCAATTTGGATCTCACTGATTTATATATATATTTTTTAAGGCTATATTATTATAGAAGATAATCAGTTTCATTGATCGCAGACTTCAGTTTGAAAAATACTATATAAGTTTGCAAGCTGACGGCATTATCATACACTCTTTGAAACTAAATAAATAATATATGCCACATAAAATTTAAGACTCTTATTTACTGAATGTAGGGCCTCAAAGATAAGAAAATAAAGCATTAAAGTTAAATTACAGGAACAATAAAAGGGCATATTATACAAAAACAAAAAGTTAACATTGTAACGAGCAACAGGAACACACAAAACTTTGCAACTCAGCGCAAATGTTGCAATGTTTTGAACCAATAATGCTCACGCTCTCGACTCCTCGTACTGTGATGCCGTTTAAATTGCTGCAATGTAGCATATGTTGCATTATGCGCTGTTCTCTAGCACCTTTTTAAGAATTTTCCATTTTTTGTGTGTTTTTACACATATTGAAAAATTCCAAACGTTTCATTCTTTCAAATATTTGTTTATTTTTTTTTTTTTTTTACTTCATTCATTTTTATTTGTTTGCACCCTCGAGGCAAAATTTAATACAGTTTCTGCTTCTGCCGCTACTGTTGCTGTTGCTGTTGCTGGTTGTTATGCTGTTGTTGCTTTTACAACTGCTGATGTAGCCATTTTGTTGGCTGTTGCTACTGCAACCGTTGCCACTATCGACACTCCAAATGCTTTAGTTTTCTACTGCCACTGAAACGCTTGTACATGTACGTTCCCGTACTTGGATGCTACTAGTTTACTTTTGTATGACTATGTTATTTGTTGTCTTATTGGCATATTAGCATCATTGGCAACATCATCAGCCAACTTCTTTGTCGTTCCTGGCAACATTATCAGTTCGTCTATTTTTTGATTTTCATTTTCCCCTTTGATGTCTCTAGTCTTGCTGCTGCCGTTACATACTTAACAGCAAATTGCAAGTGCACTTAACAGGATATCAGGTGTCAAACTGACTTCATTAGTAGTTGCTAGTATGCAAGGTGCATGTGTGCAACATTGTTGCAACTGACAATCAAGAAGCAAGGAGGTAGTGCATATTTTACAAAGTTATAAACCGAAAATTGGTAAGAAGTTCGTTAAGTACTACTAAAAGCATAATAACTTTTGCTTGTATAACGAGTGAATTTTCTTTCAATTTCCCCCTTTTTTTTTGTTTTTGTTGAGTTGATTTCAAAATAATTCACTACCTTTTACTCAGCACGTAAAAGTTAATTAATGAGCATGAAAAAATTCAAATTTAGTCATGAAAATTACATCCTTAGGCTGCATATGAAAAAATAAACTTTTTAAATAGGTTATTTTAATTTAACAGACGCTAATAAGGAGATTGTGCTATAATTTACTTAATTATATAAATAACATCTGTCACCTTTTGAGCATACATTCCCTTCTTCACTATACTTTTATACTTCTTCACTATAGAAGTCTTTTCGATTTTTATTTTTAATTCTGCACTTGCATATAATACCGTTAGAGACCGTAGCCGGAATGCTATAACATGCTGCTACAACTTACGATTGAAAACAACATAGTCTCTCAGAGAAGCTTAGTTACACTTACTGATCGATGTCAGTAAGTCTCATAAACATAGCTTGTTCAGTAAGCTATCCTATAACCACTGCACAACCAAATCAATTGGAAAACCAGAGTCTTATTGTGCGATATGCTAGTCAATAACTGAGTCTCTGGTTTCAAAGTGAGTTATAACCGAAAAAAATTTTGAAACATACTAAATTTCGGATAACCTGATTAAAAACTTAAAAATTTGGTTTATCTTTAGAACTGTAATAAAATAATCTTTCTCCGCAAACAGATCACCATGGTCTGCAATATTATCTCAGTCAGACATAACTCCCTAACTCTGTGAGTTTCAATCAAGGCTTAGAACTTAAAGTGAAAACCTAAAAAATGAGTATTTTTAAAATCCTTTTTTGTTTTAAATTTATATAATTTTATATAATTTCTAATTAAATCTATATAATTTTATAAATCTATATAGGTTATTAAAACTTTTAGACTAAAAATCCGCTTTGATGCGTTGGTTTCAACAAGAAATATGAACTAAAATTGCTATGCTTTGATCCAGTAGGGCTAGGCTTTTAAACTTAATTCTGTTCCAATAATCTACTTGAACTTATTTTTTAGAGAATTTATTTAGAAATAGCTTCGTCTGTTGGGTCTGACTTAAGACAGTCTCTTTATTTGTTATTTCATTGATTTAAGATTCTATGCCATGTAGAATAAAATACTATTTATAACTGCGTAAATATGTCTGCTCTTTTAAGATTGGTTTTTAGAAAGTAATTAAAACATAAGATATAACTACTAAATAAATTAAATTCAAGATAATGCTAAAATATATGAATTAAGTAGAGGTAGGAAAATCATTTCAAATGATCAATAGAAAATGAAAAAAATTAATTATCAAGTCTTTAATTTTACGAAGGTCATTTATTTTTTATTTAAAGTGTAGCTTAGTATATTTAAAATAAAAATTTGGTACTCCTATTTTAGATACCTTCAAATTAATTTATTAAAAACTGGAAAAATTGATTATTTCTATTATTTTATTCATTATCATCATCCATATGTGCACAGTCCATTTAGGACTTAAGCTTGTTTTACGACACTCCCCTCTTCTTCTATATTTAATCTTCCAGTTATTAACATTTATACCTCGCAGATCTTAGCAAACAGTGTAACTCCCTCTCTTTTTCGGTTTTCTGTTTCTTTTCGCTATTCTGACTTCACTCTCGTGGATTCTGGCTGCTACTCTTGTATCCGTACAATGTATCCTATTCACTTCAGGCGATGATTTTTTATGTGCTTGAATATTGTGGTCCTAATATTTTTCTCATAATCCTTCTCTCAAATACCACCAGTTTGTTTACTTCGGCATAATTTAGTCCCCAGGTTTCACTCCTATAAATGACTACAGGCAATATAACTGTTTTATATAACAAAATTTTGGTTTCTCTCGATATATTTTTAGATACCAGATATTTTTTAGAGTTTTTTTACACTGTGAAAGGACATGTTTCCAGATTGCATTCTATAGTGGATATTCGACAGCCTTGTGTTATTCTTATTGCTGCTCCTAAAGCTATTCAAACCTTCAAATTCTTATGTGCCGATTTTAATAACTTCATTTCACGATATAATCATGTACTCTATTTTATTACTATGGATATGTATGTTATACCCATCCTTTTGAGTTCTAATTTTAATTTTTTTAAATACTTCCCTCATGCTACTTGTGTGATCAAAATTAATCATCAGAAGAACCGCACAATAGCGTCGATTGGTTTAAGTTTGTATTTCTAGAATATATCTCATAGACATTCGATCATTTGTTTTATAATTTATTTTATTAATAATAATTTTATAATATTCTATTAATTAAATATTGATTATTATTTACACAAATTTAATTAATTTTTAGAGGATAGTTCTCTTTTCTTCAGAACACATCTTATTTGAAAATGATGCAAATAAGTCAATTATTTTTCTTCACTATTATTCCAAAACCATACTATTTGATCCAAATCTTTACAAATCGATTTCGATACACTTACAAACCGAACAATATTTTAAAGCAGTTTAATATTCCACAAATGGAGTATTTATTAGTTCAATGAAAATCAGATCAAATTTACTAAAGTTTCATGCAATTTAAATCAAATTAAATTTGTAAACTTAACTACATAACATCCATTTAAAACCTGAATGTTCAGAGACCACGAACATAAATCTTTTCTTCCGTGTCCCACACTTTCCCGCAGTCTTTCAAAATGATTTCCCTCTTAAAATTAATTTTAAACCCAATTGAGTATAAAACGCAATTGCAATTACCATTCTAAGTAACTTAAAGGTAAACGTTTATCACTCAAGATGCATTTAACAGGTACGAGGTGTACATGTGAGGTGTCGATGTGCAGATACCAGTGCCTCCGAGGCGGAAGCGAATACATGCATAAACCCGTGCATACGTGCAATTCACTGCGGCAAGTCAAGGTACAACTAATTTGTATGATTTCATCGATCGATGCTGCATATCAAAATTATTCTACTTCGCTGTTACAAAAAGGAAATAAAACTGGAAACATAAAGGAAAAGAAAGAAAAAAATGGCGAATTCAATATATAAGTAAACAACAAAAATAAAGGATAACTACAAGAACAACCAGAGAAACGCAGGAAAATGCAATTTGTGTAAGCAGCACTTCACCTGTTGGTACATGTAAAGTGAATGACGAAGTAAGGGGAAAGCATCAAAAAACACGTAAGAAGAAAAATATGTAATTGTATAAACGTAGAAAACGTGAGCAGGCAGGAGGAATGGAAAATGGAAAACCTGAAGCGGAAAACGTAACAAATTTACTTGCTGTCAACGAGGTCGACATTATAATTTGATATCCTACAGTCTCCTGCTGTGTTCCGGAAGATAACAATTTTTAATGGCGCTGATGCTGTTATTGTAGTTTTCGTTTATTCTCTTTGTAGTGATAGTTGCCGTGTGCCGGGTTCCAGGTTTCGTGCACCCCATCTTCTGTTTCTTCTGGGTGGCGGATGGTGCGACAGATTTCTGTAGCTGCAGTTGCACAAGTAACAAATTCGTCGAAGTTAAATATCGATTACATTGACGATAATGGCCGTAATAGTGGCACAAATGTTGTCAACAACAAAATTGCTCGGTGCAAATATTTGTGTGATGCAAGACGAGGAAGAAGAAGAAGCAAAGAAAATCTTTTTTGTTTCAAAAGTTATAATAAGATAAAAAAAAATATAAAAAATTTCATGTTTTCGGTTTTAGTGGTATTAACTGTGATTTCTATTCATTTGTTTCTACATTAAAAGACTTTATCCTTTACTCTAGAATAAATGAGTAAAAATAATGATGCGAAGGGAAGACTGCATTTCATTTAAAATAAACTTGGCAACATAAACTTAAATGAGGAAATCAAAAAAGTTAATGTCAAACTTTAGTGTTTTAGTTTAGAACCTGAAGAATAAATTATACTCACATACACTATAAACTTAAATCATTTCTTCTTCTACACAAAAATTGAAATACTTTATGTACAAATAATATAAATTTATTTTTTTTTTTTTAATTTTAAAGGTAAACTTAAAACTCAACTGTCTTAAAAATAAAATGAATTTACTATTTAAATTTAATTTTTTTAAATCAGTTATGAAAACTATTTAACTAATAGAAAGATTTTAAAATATTAGTGCACAACAACATTATTATTCTTTTATTGAATTCTTTGTATAAATATACATCTGTTTCGAGTATTAATTGACAATACATACGCTAAGTACTTTGAACCTGCCAAATAACTTCACGGATTTTAACAGAACGAGCCAAACTTAGGTAAATTGGATAATAGAGTTGATAATGGAGTTAAGCTACCACCAGTCTCACGTTCCTTAGGTCAAGAAACAGAACAGAAAAGACATTAATTTCCGGATTCTCAGAGGACAATCCGCCCTTCGAATGAAAGCCAAATTTTCATCCGTTGAGGACCTCATAATATCAGGAGGAGACAGTAATTCTCTACCCACTGACTTCCACCTGGCCTAGATCAAGGCTGGAGAGAGATTGTGACTGGAAATCTTGTCTGCTTCTAAGCAGAGTCGGCAATCTATCTCTTCATACAGACCCATTTTGTTAAGGTGATAACGCAGATCGTGGTGATCCATTCAATATCCCACTGTAGGGACGAACCAGCTCTTTAACTCGACAGTTACCTGGAATGTCGCGCCAGCAGTCACTTTCTTTCAGTTAAAAACCATTTTTCAATCAGAGACCTAGTTGTAAGTCCTAGTTTTGAACTTACTAAACTATTTTATGAATTTGTTTATATCGACCAAAGCGTTTAGAACGATCAAAGCGTTTAAGGTGTCACGATCGGATTAAATTTAGTATACCAGTCAAAGTAGCATAGCAGTGGAGGCAAGTCGTAATTATTTATATAACTATTTTTTTTGATACCGATCAACCGGAAAAAAATGACTAAAAAATTGATTGTAGCACGAGCTATATGTGTTAATGCGCCGTCTTGTTGAAACCAAAAGCTCTGCAAATCATTTTCACGAGTAATGGACATTAAAAAGTCGGTTATAATAACCTGCCACACTGTTTCTTTTTAACAATAAAGAGGTGTTATTTCTATGTAATGTGAGGATTTGAGGATTTTCCAGCGCTTAAAAGCTCATAACTCATAATGATTGTATGCCAAATATCCTTCTGTTTTCCAACTGTTTGGTATTATTCTACAACAAAAATTTTTTAAGATTGGCGCCTAAAACAAGTTCTAAACAGTCACTTTCTACATTCCTGTCATAGTAACAGTATTATCAGATGATTTCAATCCTGTATATAAGTTATAGCAAGGAACAAGCTTTAAGTGTTATGTATCAAAGCTCCGAAACAGTTTGAAATGAAATTGGCAAATTATAGTGATTAAGGGGATGTTAGTCTTTAAACTAAGAGCAAAATCTATATTATTTGCGCTTCCTTCAATGACTTTTAAAATGTTAAAATAAATCTTTTAAGCCGAAATGAACTATTTGTCGTTAATTTGCTGAGTTGAAAACTCCCAAGAAAGATCCACTATACTAAATGATTTAGATGCCCGAATTTGGTGGTTATTACAAAAACATTAAAACATTTCAAAATAATCCTACTATATAACCATTAGGACAAATTCGAAATATTCGAGATTAAATAATATCTCAATCATTAGAAGTCAGATTAAAATCATTTTAGTTAATAAACTTGTAAACTTGTTAACATATTCCATATTATCTTTTCTAATCCAAATGGAGAGATTAAACAAGATCTCTATCATTAGAAGTCGGATTAAAATCATTTTAGTTAATAAACTTGTAAACTTGTTATTTAACCATTAAGACAAATTCGGGATATAACATATTCCATATTATCTATTCTGAACCAAATGTAGAGATTAAACAAGATCTCTATGATTAGAAGTCAGATTAAAATAATTTTAGTTAATAAACTTGTTATGGTATCCTTGAATTGAAACTAATATATCTATCTAAAACACATAATTTTTGTATTAAATTAATAAAAAAAAATTTAATATATATTACTTATTCCATTATAAACTCGTGTAGTAAATCCCACGAGTAATGGATATTGTTTCCATGCCATAGAATTTATGAAAACTTGTGCAAACCTCCGCAAAATATGTCAATTCCTAAAAGTATGAGTTTTACAAACTTTTATATGGAATCTAATAAATTACGTTTTTTATTATAAAGATTATTAATAAAATATTAAATATATTTTTTATACATTTATTTATTAGTGTTTTTCACTATTTCGTTGCTGCAACATGTGCTGCAAATTATATCTGGAGTTAAAATTTACGGCGCTGGTCTCGGATGAAAATTTATTGCCAGGAAAATGTTGTCGTAATGGTAAATTGTGCGAAATTATTACGAAAAAATATTATTGACAATCTTAATGGTTATAAAATGAATGTTTTATGTTCTCGTTTTTTCTTTCTATTTCACTATGAAAAAGTGGAAAACTTGGAAAAAGTGGAAAAGTGGAGAAGTGGAAAACGTAAATAAGAAGAAAATTCAATTTGCAATAAAATTAGTCAAAGTGATTTTTTATGCAGCATTTACATGGCTTTTATGTGTTGCCAGTTGTTAAGACTATTTTTACTATTATTTGGCTTAAAAGGACTTTGCGTTTATTACAACGGAGATGATTTATAATTATGGGATATTGCTCCTACTAATATTCAGTTAGTACAACACAACTGGGACCACAACAAAAATATAAGAAATTTTCTTTATTTATTAATTTAGTAAATATGATTCCCTTTGAAGTATAGAATTGAAAACATTTTATGGTATATTTAGCTAAATGTATATAAAATTAATAGATATATCAACTACAAAATTGAAAAATGTATTATACATTAAGATATATGTCGATAATTAAAGAGAAATTATATGCCGCTTGCGATTAGTAAATTTTGAATAACTTCCTCAATTGAGATTCACTTTTAAAGCAATTTTCATTTTCGATTGGTAAGTCTCGAGTGAAATTTATAGTACTCGAGATCAATTTATGACACTCTAGATATGTTGTCAGAGCAGCAAAATTAACCTGAAGTAAACAACTGTTTTATATGACTTGACAAATAAAGTATAATTTGATTCGTGCTATATACATACCATATATGAAAAATATAAATGTTTACTAATACTACTACAAAAATATTAGATTCCTCTACCAATGTTCGATTGGGCAATAAATATTGGCAGATCGAAAGAAAATCTAGATTAAGCCAAACGAAAAATAATTTACAAATTAAAAGAATTATTAATTACTTAAATATTATATAATTAATTGTTTAAATATAAATTGTTTAACATATATATATTGTCTTGACGGATTTAATTGATAAATGTTACTATTAAAAAACGAATAAACAAAATGGTTTTATTGAGTAAGAAAAGTCCTATCTTTCCTGCTGATCTGTAATAGTTTTTGTGTTATTTTTTTTAGTATTTATTATGTATAATGATCTTCTCGGTCTTTTCTCAACTAATTTATTTATAAAACTAAAATTCTCCACTTTCCAAACGTTAGTAGCGTTATTTATATACTGAACCTAGAAAGATTCAAGTGTGACTACTAGTAGGATCGCACTACTAAAGACTGAAATAAAACAATTGCAACTGTTTCTTTAATTATTTTACTATTTATATTTCGGACCACAACTTTTATTTAACATTTTGTGTTAAAAACCTTACCCAACAGGGTAATGCAACCTAAAGTGTGCTGACATTTTATTTAATGTTTGCTTTCCACCATGAAGAAAACTATATACAAACATACAGCTTTAATTATTATTATTATTATAATTGATATGGGTTATGGCACTGCGACCATCAGATCAAGAATATGTCTCCAAGCACCGTTGCTTTGATAAAGAGTATTTTACAGATTTAATTGACTCTTCCGTAAGAGTATACATTCTCAAGGCCCTATTCGGTATATGAGTCTTCATATTCTTTACTGAATCCGTTTGCATCCGTATATATGCCCCGTCTTGCAAGGTGGTATTTCAGTTTACAGTGACCTGTTAAAATTCCTGTGATGATTCTGAGGTCTTCTTTTGATTATTCCATACAATCCTGGTTTCAATAAGTAATTTGGATTGTTTTAGTCCTGGTAGTTCATTCCAGTTCTGGTTGTTCTACATTTTTATGAAAGAAAGTAGGGTGCTGTTTCTAATCCACGTCTGACCCCACCAGCGGCGTGGCTGCTCCTTTCTTGACTACTATCTCCGTATTCGTATTCAGTATGTCCCGGTATCTAGAAATTTGGTTCACCGAGCAGGTTTAACTTTACAAGGCAGTCTTGAAATCACCTGATGCGACTAACCATATTATATCACTTTGGACCCTAGAAAGTTCATTTGACTATGCCTACGAGTGCAATATTATGCTTATAAAACCCATACTATTCTTTTTAACAAATTCTTCTAGCTTCTGTTATCAACTACCATAGAAGTTTAAGTGGTTATTTACCTAAGTATAGAATTTAAGACAAAACAAGTTAAATATATTAAGTTTCTCATTTCTCTCAATCTGTACCGAAATCAACAACATTAGCAGTTCATTGCAGCTCTGTTTTATATTAGTTTTATTAATAGTATACTCAATTATATGACTAATAGATATAGTCAATAATTTCCAAATATATATTATTATTATTGTTAAGGGATGTGGTACTGCGACCGTCGGGCTTATTGTGCCTATGTATTAAAATTTGGTAAATAATTTTATAATTAATTTTTTTATCCAACAAATTTCTATTTATATATTTTTAATCAATTATTTAAATAATATACAACTTCTTGAATTACTAAAAGAAAACATATTTTATTATCAATACATCAACTTTAATCTATAGTCATCTTCAAAGAACTGGCAAATAATTTTATTCCCATAAAAAACTTTTTTTTAAACAATATAATTAATCTCTGTATTAAAAAAAAATTATTTTCACTTTATAATAAACTTTTATTCATATACAAAAATTCTAACCTAATATTTTCATTTTTTCCATTTTCAGTTAAATTTTTGCGAGAAGTTACGCCATACTTTCGTAAGGCCAGCATTATATCCGAAGTGGGTTGGGAACTGCAACGTGCATTTCTATGTCCTTTGGGTCCGGGAGCACCAACGTCACCGCCTGCACCAAAAACTACACCCAGAGCCGATACGCGTTACATACCGTTGCAGTTGACACATTTGGCGCGAAATTTGAAATACATTGATCCGGGTAAGCACAGAAATTAATTAACTAGAGATATGCATATAGCAACGACAGAAAAAAAATTTTGAAAAATAAAATCAAACACATTTCGCAAAAGCCTTCACTCACCATCACCATCACCAACAACAAAAATAAATGATTTTTTCATTAAAGCGCGTAAAAGTTTGTCTCACACTTACACGCAGACACAATACTCTAGAACTAAGCGAAACGAAACGAAACGAAAATTTTGTGCTTAAATTTCAATAGAAATTATCTGAATTCCCAATGAATTGCAATCAGTGTAAAGCTTGTCACTCACAAACTCACACACTCACACATAT
This sequence comes from Teleopsis dalmanni, assembly GCF_002237135.1. NCBI lineage: Eukaryota > Metazoa > Arthropoda > Insecta > Diptera > Diopsidae > Teleopsis > Teleopsis dalmanni. Next base: position 68,694,521 of record NC_051846.1, on the reverse strand, counting down.
AACCGAACACCACTGACAGCGAACTTCTATGCACACATACTAAACTTAACTGGAACTGAAACTGAAACTGACAAACAATGACGGCGTTGCCATCACTGCATTTTATGCAAAAGCATATGCTGCGTATTTTTGTACTTTTGCAATTTGTTGCTTATCTTTACGCCATGTTGATTTTATGCTGGTTATGAAAGCTAGCAGCAGCAGAGCGACGCAGCAGAGTACTCATATGGCAATAAACGCAACAACACACATTACACACACATACAAATACACAATTTCAATAATATAACGTGTAACATGTCGTTATGGTCTCGGCAGCGTTTACTTGTTGTTATGAGTTGTTATTGTCATTTTGTAGTCGTTATTATTGCTTTTACTTTTGCTTTTGTTGTTGCTGTTATCATTATTGTTGTTGTTTTCGTTTTTGTAAGCTTTAAACGTTATGTTGTCGTTATTGCAATTTGCAATTGTTTTTGATATTCCTGTGCCAACACAGACAAATAAATAATCGAAATTTATTGATACTTTCGATATTTGATTTTGTTCCGGTTTGAGTGTCAGAACATCTGATTTTAAGTAAATAGCAGCGGGTGGGAGAGGAGCGTATTTTGTTTGGTGAAAAAGCAAAAATAATCCATTGTGAAATAATTTGAAGAAGGCAAAAACGATTTTTGTGGATTTTAAAATTTAATATTTTATGCAAATGTAAAATACACTGAAATATTTTGTTTGTCAATGCGAACTTTGGTTCTCATTCATTTTTTCCTATTGTGAAAAATCTCTGAATTTATAGGAAACACAATAGCAATAGATCAGTGCTGTGAGATACTAGAAGAATGGCTTTGAAATTCGATATTTTATTTTTCAATTCTCGTTCAAAATATTTCTAAATAAATATTTGAAATTTTTATTCTATTAGAGAGACATGTAGATGGAGGTGGCTATTGACTTTCTTAGTTGGGAGTTAACACACTAAACCAAATTGTTCCAATGTGATATCACGTAATTCTAATAGGATCCCTAAATCATTCAACCCCGCTGGGTCATTCTGTTGGTGTAATGAATCTCAGTGGTTGCCTAACACATGAGATGTTCTCTTTACTTGGCTTTTTTCTATTTTTGAGTTAACTGTTCAAAACTTTTTTTGGGTTTCAGAAGCCTTACTTTTTTTATTTTATTTTTATCAATTTCATTTAATATTTATTTGTTTAAAAGACAACAACAAAATTTAATAAGAATTTTGTGTCCTAATAATATTATATACTTCACAATTACATACATATTTAACGAGTTCTTTATTCAACACTTAGTAAAACAGCATAATATTTATTTATTTTGTAAAACACCAGAAAAACCTAGGTGAAATTTAATTTTATAATTTTTTTTGTATTTGGATCTTACCCTATACCCTATATAGTACCACACTTTCCACATAAAAATAAATATTGCTATAATTTAATAAAATATATTATTATAAGAAATATGCCTATCAGAATAATATTCATATGCCTCTGGAGTATTAAATGCATAGTAGTTTATTTTAATTAATTGTGACTAATTATAGGTGGATTACTTAATTACTACGTATCACCTAGCAGTAAACTAGAGATATCTTTGTTCTAATTTAACACTTAATCTTAGTAAAACAAGACCTTTTAATTTCAAGACGTATTGATTTTATTTTTAATTTATTTTTGCGTGTACACTATTCAAGAGCAATCACCACTGCTTATAATGCTGTCTTCTTCTTCTTTCGTACTCTTCTTTTTCTTTAATTCTTTCTATGCTGCAGTGTACTTACTTGACATACGTATAAGTATTTTACCTCTTACCCCGTAAACAATTTTTTTTTTATTTTATTTTTTCTACGATAGCTAGAAAACATCGACAGTCTCAGTGTGTAACTTTCACTCACTAAAACCACCTCTTAGGAATGTGACTTTAACCCACTAAAACCATCTTAGTTCTTAGGAATGATACTTTCATCCACAGAAACCACCTTTTCAAAATGAGACTTCAACTCAATAAAATCAATTCTTACGAATGAGACTTCAATTCACTAAAACTACCTCTCAGGAATGAGATATCAACTCACTAAAATCACCTTTTAGGAAGAAATGGAAAAATTTCTACTACTAACACGGAGGCCGCGTGCTAAACGTTATGTCAGTAATTAGGGGAACTTTGTAATTGAGACTGAGTACATAGAATTGTAATTTTATGCAAACCTGAAAGCATGGGCGTGGTATAAGGGAAAGGAAGGTACATCTATATGATGAGGTTAGGCTAATCTACACAATAGCGAGGATTATGTTAATTGTAGACTCTGTGACCACGATTACAAAAGATGCAATTATAGATTGGATGACAAATAAAACCATCTAAAAGCCAAATCACAAGATCAATTACACTTGAAATGCATGACTAACAAGAAGTCGATGCGAAAAGGTGCTGAGGTTTTAAAGGTCAGGAGATGTGTTATACAACATGAGAGATTACCAACAGGGCGACAGTAAGAAAGTACTCATAATTGGCCCTTAACCGAGCTTACTTGTATACGGCGGGTTTAAAAAACTTCTGGCTGTCAGGCTTGCGGTTGCAGTTGAACCGTAGCAAGGAAATTTGACAATTGTATCATGTTTATGCGGTCGTCTAACCGGCGTTTTATCTCTAATTAACTAAATCCTTACCTTGGGACAGTTATTAATGAAAAATTTATCTTAATCCCTTCAACATTACTCTCGTAGCTCAAAACCAAAATTACTCTAAAGATTCTACACCCCACCCATTGAGATAGAGTTCGAGAATATCCGCAATCTACTTACTATCAAGCTTCTTTTAACTTAGGAAAAATTCTTTTTAAAGAAATTTTGTAAGAAACTATTTTCTGATCTTTGGGTGCTGTTTACTGACCATTTTTAGTACGGTTAGTATTTCTGTAAACGTCTACTAAAGAAATTTTTCATGAAATTTTTAATGCTGATGTTTTGACTCTCTAATTTAAAACAACTCTATATATACTCTATTATCATATATGACTTTTTTTTTTTATAAATACCATTGTAAGAATGAAAAGAGGTGTATTAAACTACCACTTGACATATGCCTACAGGCATCAGCATTCTGGGGTTCAACAGGTTTCTTAACACGCATATAAATTCCTTTCGTGAATTCTAAGGCAAATTATAGAGAATAACTAAATCATAAAATATATTTTTTGAAGAAGAGCTATATCAGTAATTCTTTCGAAATAAAAACTAAATAAAATTCTATATATGTGTACACAATATATAATATATATAAAATTTAAAATTCTTAAAAAAACTCAGACATATATATACTACGGTATATTGTGTACTTTGATTTCATGAAGAAAACAATGGGATGGGGCTTCCTATGGTCTATTTATGGCTTAACAGTTTCAGATATTGTTCTTCAAATGATGGAGTGTTTTTTTTTCATTTATGGGAAAAGATATATAGCTTCTTTTAACTTGCATTCTGTACTACAACGTCTGATTTTTTTTTTATTTTAAATTTGAAAATAATTCTTATAAAAAAATTAGATTTTGTTTTCTGTTTAGTAAAATTTAAAGTAATTCTACACAATATTCATTAAATTACACAAACGCGTAACATTTGAGTCGTAAAGAAGTTTTCAAATAAAACTCCTTTGATCTGCATTCAGAACAACTCAGTACTCTCAATAATAGATACGATATTTTCAGCGGCATTGCACAACTGCTCATAAGTGTGCATATACATTGAGTCTCGAAACGCTTTTCTATGTTTCATGGTCTTAAGACAAAACTCTTCAACTTCAATTTCATCAAGTTCTCCAAATTCAAACATTTTGAGAAAAGATAACATATCATTTTTCTTCTGCTGTTTTTTTTGCTCATCTTGATCTTCTTCTTCCTCCTCCTCTTCTTCTTCTTCAGCCATCGCTTCTAATTTACTGTAGAAACTTTGTAACTCAGCTTTTAGGAAAGACTCTTCAATTTTTAATGTCATCTCTTCCCAATCATCAATTGTACCTGATATTAATCCACGTACAAAAAGGAAACGCGTACGATCGCGATCTGGATTTTCTATCAATTTCGTTTCTACATCTATTGGCTTTCCTTTCATCTCTTCTAATATACTTAGCATCTCCTCAAAGACATTCGCACGATCAACAGCTCTTTCAAGGCGCAGTATCATTGATTTTAAAGTATCTACCTTTAAATCCCACTCAGGTTCAACAGGTTTCTTAACACGCATATAAATTCCTTTAAGAGAAGTTAAATCTTGCATACGTTCGCAGGCAAAGCCAAGATTGTAGTATTCAAAAAGCTCAGCTTCAGTGAGGGTACGTTTATATGGGCAATGTGCTTCGATTGGTTCAATTAACGGTGTTATTGAAGCCAATCTAGCTGTTACCTTATTTAACATATCCAAATTACTATTTAATAATATCATTTGTTCTTCTTCATCTAATTTGCTGGCGTACTCTTTTGATGGTTTGCAAACACCATTCAATTTTATGACAATAGCATCAACCTTACGACAGAAGAATTGCGGATCTATTTTTATCACCCACTTTTCTTTCGTTATGTCTACTACACGTGGCTGAAATTTCACTATAACGTCTCGAGTTTCACCTGAAGCTAGCCGAAATGGTCTTTTATCAAAAAGAAACTCATCGGATGTACTCATAAGTAAAGTTTTACACTTGAAAAAATAACGACGCTGCAATAACTCAAAACTAACTACTTTCTTACCGATATTCTGCAACTGAATTACTCGTTTTCTCACTTCCTCAAATGGAGCACAAGTAAAATTCATTTTTACTTCCATTGATTTCGAGGAACGTTTAAAGATCTCGTTAAATAATTGACCATTTATTTTAAGGCCATACTCTGGAGGCGTTTCAATTGTAACCTCGCGAATATCAGGTGTAGACTCTGCTGAAGAATCTGGGGTGTCACTTGAAATTTCCAACATTGATTCTGAGCCAATTAATTCAATTTCCGAATCATGTTCAAGTTTCTCTTGCATAAGTTCCTTTCTGATTCCCTCACCTTGTATTTGAATCTCATCAATATTTGGAAAAAACTCTACGACTCGTTTTATATCCTTTTTCTTTCGTTCAATCGTTTTATCAAGTTCTTTTGATTGTAACCACTCCCTCATTCGTTTCTTTTCATTCGAGGTTTGTTTAGAGACTAATTCCTTTTTTATTATTTGTGGTAGACCAGAAATTTCAATTTTTGTTGAACCAATACGTTCAGCTCTTGGCCATGTTTCAGTTAATTCTGGTATATGTTGACATGTATCTAGTTTTTCGTACTCTTGCCATTTCATTGTTTTCCGAGCCCTTAGTGTTAATGGATTAAGACGTTCTGCATAGTCAAGTACACGTTTTACAGTTTGTTTATCACGTTCATCTGCATTCGTGGCTCGATGTAAAAGCACACCACTCTCTGTCTTTCCAATTTTGGTTCGAATAAGATGCGCAACTTTATTTCGTTCAGTTAAGTGATGTCTCCAATTTCTTAAGCGTGGATCACTCTGCGGTGATTTAACTCTTAACTCAATACTGGAACATGCCGAATCAGATAGGGTGTCTTGTAAACCCTTTTCCTCATCAAACATTCTATCGACGATCTCTTCAATAACCCTGCGGCTGTCATGTTTCTGTACCTCAAGAGAACCTTGTGATGTGATTGATGGCGAAAACAAATTGCTTCCTGCCGAACCTGCATATTTTTGTTGCCTTGATTTTTTGGAGATTTTCCTCGAGCTCCTCCTTTTGCTTTTACGTCGGTTTTCCATTTTTGTTCAGATTTACCAATTTACAAAATAAAGAATTCCAATCAATTTTGGTTTATTTCTAAAATATGTGAAAATTTTCATATAGAATTTTTAGTAAAAATTCTTTAAAAGTGTTTTTGATTTGACATTTATAAAAGATGATTTCATTTTTCTCAAAAGAAAAAAAAACAAAATCAGAAATTAGTTATTAATATTTATAAAATATATATGTTCCATGAAAAAACTTCTTTCGAAAAAGAAAAGAGATAGTGAAGAAATTTTTTAAATACGAAATACGGCTGTTTTTTAAATGTTTTAGACAACTATTTAATTAATCTTACATATTAATATTATTTTTAAGACTGTGCCATGAAAAGAGTCTTCTAAAGTAGTGGTGCCAAACTTCGTTACTTTTGCGTATTTGTAACTACCCGTTACTTTTCGAGTATGTATTCGTTACTCAGTATTCGTTACTGCGCTTTCGTTACTGCGCTTTCGTTACTGCGTTTTCGTTACTTCGCTTTCGTTACTGTGTAGTCGTTACTAAAGTTTGCTTTTTTTCGGCAATAAAAGAAATTTTTAAAAGCATATATATTTATTATAATAAATTATACATTTAATATATTAGAATTATTATTTTATTGAATTGTTTGATCCGCATATTTTGCATTTAGCTTTTCACGTCCTACTGGTTCAAATGAATCCAAATTTCACTTTTTTATATTAATATTTTTAAACATTTTTAATGAATTTGATAGCGAAGAAAAATTTTGTTAAAAATAAAGTAATTATTATTATATCGCAAAAACAATTGCTTAAAAGTAATCGTTACTAAGTACTTGAAAGAGTAGTTATAATAAATATTACTCATTGGTAAAATGAGTAAAAGTAACGAATACAATAAAAAGTTTGTATTCGTTACTCAGGTATTTCTTGAGTAACGAATACAAAGTAACGGATAGTTACATTTTTGGCACTACTATTCTAAAGTTTGAACTGGGATCTCGATCACAAATACTGCATATACGACCTAATTTGCTTTACTTAAATGTAGGTTTTTATTATGGCGTACACTTTCTATAAATTACGCATAAACCACAGCTATAACAAATAAATTAATTATTGTAAATTTTTGTAATTTTTGTGTCAAAACTATGTTTCGCAGAAGAAATTTGTACTCATTTTGTCTAAATTGCTTGCATTAGGCTGGGAAGCGTCACATGGATATATAATATATACACTTCAGTTGAACCGTACAAGATTAATCACGAAATTTGAGATTGGCAGCGGTCACAGTTGCCAATACCATTACTTGAGATGAAAAATTACTTCGGGTGGTCACACGTAGTCTCAAATGGCAGTGAATAGCAGTGCGCTCAGTAAAATAAACATGATCATTTTAGACTTTATGAACTGCTCAACGGGGAAATTTTTCTAATCAGAGAACACAATGTTTGGAAATTCTCCAAGCGTAACAACTTCTTTGCTCTTTTGAATCCAACTTTTTGATACTTTGGTGTAAGATCTTGAGGCTTTTGTAACGTATGTTTTACCTTGAGCTTATGTACGTTGGATGCTTCGCTGAGATATTTTGAGTTCTTTTACCATTTGATTACCACTACAACGTGATTTACAATCAAGCCGAGCCTTCACTATTCAAACCATTTCAGGTGATGTTGCTCTTTTTTTTCGTCCACCACCATCGCGTTTGGTAACGTTCCTTGTACTATTATAACAATTTATGGTACGATACACACATTTTGTTCACTTTGAGGTGTTTGAGCTCATAAACAATGGCTGATAGTAAACAGCTGTCATTCGTATGGCTTTCACGTAGTTGGTAATATCAGTTTGACAGATATACTCTTCTATAATTGGTAACACTTCAATCGATTAACTGACTAATATACTATACTGATATAGCTCCGTGAAACAAATTAAAAGTCAAATAACAATTTGGTATAGATTACATGATATAACTTGTCATAATTTGTTAGCATAACTTGTTTAAAGTCAGAATAATGTTTTATTATTCAGTAATATCAACACTGAGTGTTAAAATCGTTGACCCATTTATAAGAGCGAGTTTCTCTTTTAGGCTTCATAGCAACAGTCCCTATCATTGTCAACTTACATACAATTTTTATGCATATGCTACAGCATATTTCCTACTGAAATATCATAGATTCTACTAAAATACAAAAATAAGAATATGACAAGTCTTGAAGTGACCGTCCATCCCACCCCAGTAAAACCAAAAATGTGATGACATATTTACGAGCATGTACTTCTATTGCAATAAATAGTGGCAGATACAATTACAAGCCAACAGATACTTTGTGCTCTTCTTTTTTTGAGCATCTTTCAACTTAGAAAAGCACTGTTTCTATAATTAATCAATCTTGATTTCAAATCTTTTAATATTTTTAATTAAATCAAGACCTTTTTATACGAAGTATTACTCGCATAGTATGAACAGAAAATGAAAAAATTACTAAGTTATAAAACTGTGAAAGAAGTGAGAAAATGCTGAGTCATTGACTATCCAGTGACGAATTGTTTAAACCCTTAAATGTCAATAATTATATATAATTGCAAAAATTGAGTCATGTTTCTTTTTTGGCGTTCAACTTATTAAGTTATGTTAAGTTGTTGAACATATTCGCGGAACAATATGACAAAATATGATTTTCCATATAAACTCTTTCAACTTCAATACACTTATGTATTCTAACATTTGTACCATTTATGGATCTCATCTCTGTAGCGAAACTCTGCAAAATACTACTCAATGGCGGATATTATCTATTTATTTGATGAAAACACATTTCTAAGTAAAGAGTTTTGAGGTGAAAGAATTCCAGCGGTCAGAGGAAGTTAAATCTTCTATGGTAAACAGTCTGATTTTTCTTCTAAGTTTGTGGTTTAGTACAATGATTTGAGTGATGATTTCTTTTACTCTCTGAATATTTTAGTGAAAAATAATTTTTTTCTTCCAGAGTCGAACCTTTTTCAATGGATTATATACAATTGATTCTACATGTAATAATAATTTCTATTTTTTGTTTTACTAGTTTAGAAGTAATCTACCAACACAATTAATTTTGTTTTTAAAAAACCTAACGCTATTACGCTTAAAGCTAATTTTTGGATACAAGTTAGCTTTGGAATAGAACTTTACGCTATTTATTATCTTTATGTTTTGCTTTAAAATGAAGCTGACAGATTTCAAACTAATTCATAGTAATAAAATGACACACAAAATACTTTTTATCTTTGCTAGAAGACTCTGAATATTACTGACAATGTATTTTGGTAGCGTTCTTAATGAATGCATGAAATACTGGGTACACAACTTTTTAGAATTCAATACTCGATATAGAATATTGCTCACAAAGCAGAATATATTTAAAGTCTCTACATGATCTGTTAATCAATAATATCCAAAAATTTCTGTTCTATTATCCTGAACTGAAGCCTTATTTATTTCATCATTTGTTCTGTATTTTAAGTCATTGAAAAACTCCCTCATTAAATTTGAATTATGATCCCCATCCAATCCCCTCTCCTTGTATTTGAATCTCATCAATATTTGGAAAAAACTCTATGACTCGTTTTATATCCTTTTTCTTTCGTTCAATCGTTTTATCAAGTTCTTTCGAATGTAACCACCCATTCATTCGTTTCTTTTTATTCGAGGTTTGCTTGGAGACTAACTCCTTTTTTATCATATGTGGTAGACCAGAAATTTCAATTTTTGTTGAACCAATACGTTCAGCTCTTGGCCATGTTTCAGTTAGTTCTGGTATATGTTGACATGTATCTAGTTTTTCGTACTCTTGCCATTTCATTGTTTTCCGAGCCCTTAGTTTTAATGGATTAAGACGTTCTGCATAGTCAAGTACACGTTTTACAGTTTGTTTATCACGTTCGTCTGCATTCGTGGCTCGATGTAAAAGCACACCACTCTCTGTCTTTCCAGTTTTTGCACGAATAGCCTGCGCAACTTTATTTCGTTCTGCTAAGTGATGTCTCCAATTTCTTAAGCGTAGATCACTCTGCGGTGATTTAACTCTTAGCTCGACACTGGAACATGACGAATCTGATAGGGAATCTTGTAAACCTTTTTCCTCATCAAACATTCTATCGACGATCTCTTCAATAAGCTTGCGGTTGTCATGTTTCTGTACCTCAAGAGAACCTTGTGATGTGATTGATGGCGAAAATAAATTGATTTTTGTTGAGCTTAAACGGTTTGTTTGTGCCTTGTAAATTTGTTTTGGCTCTATTGACGCCATCTTTTCCCTTTTTCTCCGCATTTTCATCTGCGATTAAATAGGGAGACTTGATGATAGAAAATTACTAGAAATTTTGATTTGGTTAGAAAATGCTTAAAAATTTTATGCAATTAATAAAAAAAAAATTTATTTTGACATTTCATAAAGAAATAAGATTTGATTTCAATAAACTTATATACCATGTAAGCTATTATTTTAAATTATAAAACTTCTCAGACGTGCATGTCTACTTTTTGTAGTGATTTGTATTCAATATATATTATTGTGTAAGATGTGGTTTTAAATTCCTAAATCATTTATTTTTTTTTTCATATATTCAACTTCAAATCTGCAAAAATATCTATCTTTCTGATAAACTATGGTGGTCTTCGCTGCTTTATTATTTTATGTTAAACCATTCAGTAACTCTCTGTGTAAAATCTGCGTATATATACGCACTATATATATACTATATATAGTAAAATAATATACTATAAAAATAAATAAAAAAAGATAAAAACGGTATGTTAAGTACGCCAAAATTTTTGTAACTCATTTAAGAAAACGTCGCAAACCTTATAAAGTATATATATTCTTGATCAACTCAATGACCTAAGTTCACTTAATACTATTCTTCTGCTTGTTTTATAAACCATATAGGCTAGCCACTTTAATAGTAGCCAGTTAAATAGCCAGTTATAGCCAGTTTTTGAGCTACTTGAATGAAACTTATATAGATTTTACACATATTTTTCGGAAGAAGATACTGATTATTTCTCGGTTTTGTCAAAATCGGACAACTATATTTCTCTGTCTGTCACGCAAATTAAATCTTATATGAGTTTTCTACGTTTTAAATAGATATATTCGAATGAGATTTTCATAGAATATACTTGAACTTACATGACATTTTAGAATATTCCAGATTTCGTTCAGATCGGTTTAGACCTGAGCCGAATTGGACACAGGTTTTTGTTTGAAAAACTTTTTTAATTCAAAATTTTATCAAATTTTAAACTTTCACGTGAATCTAGTACCCAATGTAATGTCTAAGTATTTTGTACTATTTTTTTAGTTATTATATAGGTCATTTAATATTGTTTTTCTTGGACATTGTTTGTTCTTTCTGGAGACAAAAAATTGCGAATTGTTTTTTGAACATGGATTTAATCATACATTTTTTTGTAATTTTGAGTTAATTACAATATTTCGGAAATTAAATACTATGCTAGCTCCTCTGTTATGACAGCGCATTATGTTAGTCTCATCTACATATAACTCCATCGTCTTGTAGCGTTGTTTTGTGATGTCTACATTGTATACATTCTACACAACAGGATATAAGGTGAGCCTTGTAGTAATATAACCTTCAAAACTCTTATCATCGAAAGATGATTTCCATCTGTAGTCAAATTTTCAGTTTTTCGGAAAATTTTATATTATTTTGAAAGGTTTCTGTAGATTTCCGATTGCTACAATAAAGCTTAATGGTTATTATTATTATTACTATTATTGACATGTGATGTGGCACTATTGTACATTCCTTCTGTGTTTAGAGTAAGTGTCGTAGCCCTGTTGCGTCAATAAAAAGTAGAATAGAATCTACTTTACAAAACTTTATTGCCTTTTCCGTAAGGGTATACATTCCCAAGAGTCTATTCCGTACGTGCATTATCGTAAGGCATTCTAATAACAAATGTATAGCTGACTCTTAAATATCTTCGCAAAATCTACAGTTTGCATTCATATACAAACTGTATACAAACGTATTCCGTACCCAGTCTCATAAGGTGGTGTTTTAGTTTACAGTGCCCTGTTAAGATTCCTGGAAAGATTCTTGTTAAGATTCTTGTAATGATTCTTAGTTCTTCTTTGATAGGTCCATATAATTCTTGTATCTCCTATTTTTATATGTATCAATAAGTGATTTGGATTGTAGTAATGCTGGTATATTAAGTGTTATGCTTTAACCAAAATTTTTTCGATTTCAAAACAAAGTTTACTATAGCAGTTGGCGTTTATTATAGTTATTGATCTGGATTAATGAAGTTCTCTTCTACAATATCGCATTAATCTATAGAAATTTGATTTCCTTTCACTGTTTCTTTATGGTATTACTTTTTCTGTAGTTTAATTTGAGAAATTTTTCTTCCTATTTAATTTAAAATTTTTCTTCCTAATTTTTCTTTCTATTTAATATTCATTATTTTTACCTAAACTTTTACCAAATGAGAGGATTTTGAAAAAAAAAAACGTATGAGAAACTTATGATGATTTTCTATTTTAATCATACTTTTTGGAAATAAAATTTCTAATATTTTTTTACCATTCAATGATGCTGTAATCATTGTTAATTTCATGAATATTTGCTAAGTTTAAAAGTGAGTTTTCTGCTTCATCTGAGAGCAAAATAGAAATGTTGGAAATTGAAAGCAAGTCGTACCGAAAGAAAAACTCTTAATTAAATTTTTCATTTGCGTGCATTTTAATTCGTTTCATGCAAATTTCATATTTGAAAAAATAAATGAAACTGCAATAAACCACGAGGAACCACAGAGAAACGCTCTTTTAGAGTAGAAATTTCACTTCATTTAATTGAAAACAACACAAAAAACTTTTCGCAAATAAAAATAAGCACGAAAACAAAGGCGAATGCAATCTCATTTGTATTTAAATGAAGCGAAATTAAATTAAATATGTGCGGCTGCTGTGGTGCCTGCGAATGAATCTGCGTAATGCAGGGGCTCTGAGGTTGTTACTATAGAAGTGCCTCGTTCCTCATGCGAACGTAGAAGCAGATTATAAAGTTAATAAGTTTGTCAGTAATTTTTTTTCTTTGAGCATTGGTGTTAGCATCGTTGATGTGGCAACTCTTTCATTTCACTTAACGAGAAATATTAACTTAATTTGTGAAATGATAAAAGGAAATTGATTTTACTTTTTTCTTTTAAAACAAAATACAAAACAAAAAAAGTTTCTTTCCTTTTAACAGAAGTAAAGTTAATTATTATTAAAATGAAATAATTAAGCTCTTTGTGTCAAACTCTTGATATCATATAATTAACGTGGGCTGACTGATTATAACAGAAAATATTCACTTGTCTAATAATGACAAATATCACAGAAATTTAGATTTAAAAAGTTCTGGTACTTTTAATAACAATGTTGACATCCTATTATACATAACTTTTAAATGATTAGAAATAGCAATTTTGAATTAAAAATCATTCAATTAGCATAATATTTTACAGTAACGCATTTTACATAAACTTCTGTGCCCGTCATAGCAGTTTTACGCTTTCGTTTGGTCATGACAATGAGAACATGTTATGCATACAGTCAAATCATAAATTTAAATTTCATGATTGTTTGGTTGCAGTAATAATTCAGCAGATATCTACTCACTTTACTGAATTAAGTAAACAAATACTAAATCCTTATCCTTCCCATTGAACTCAGTTAATTTAACAGATCTTTGGTCCTTACCAAAGAAAACTTGTTTAACCAAAAAGTAGACATTTACGGAAAGAATGCTCTGTTTTGCTTTGTAATATCTACGATGTATACATTGAACAGAACAGGATTTAAAGGTGAGCCTTGTAGTATTTTAACCTTTAGAGCTCTTAACAGGAAAAGATAATTTTTCCATCTGTAGTGAAATTCTTAGTTTTGCAGAAACTTTTTTATTATATAGAATAGTTTCTGCGGATTCCCGATTGTTACAATAAGGCTTAAGGGTTTTGCTTTAACCAAAATTTTTTTTTGATGTCAAACGAAATAGTTTACCTACAGTATTTGGCTTATATTATAATTATTGAATCTAAGAGATTTTGATTTTCTTTTATAATCAACGCGGTATCTACGTGTAAACCACCTGAAGGTGGCACAACAGTTAATATGCAGTGTAGAATATCTAAAGCAATGGGCATGCTAGCTTGCAAAATCAATAACTACATTTATGTTTTAATAATTGTACATCAAATCTCAAACTATTGTATGGATTTTGTAATTACGATAGTGTAGACGTACTGGTTTAAACCCGATATACAGTAACAAGCAAACTACACAAGTTTTCGCCATCTACTAAACAAACAACTAAAAAAAATTTATTTGGATTTGTCAATATTGATTCGTAGAAAATTATTTGGAAATGAGATATTTGACACACACATACGCTATAAATATTATTTGATATAACACATTCCGCAGGATAGAGCTTCGAGGAACTTCATATATTAGCAATAAACTCGCACAAGTACAGATTTTGCGTTAGTTGCATGATGGTATATATAGTGTGCTCTTTAACACACTATATGTACTATATACACCATATAATATAACACACTATAATACTCTATAAAGAGTAAAGTATTAGACTACTTTTTAGCTGCAGATTGCTATAGAGTATATATGTGAGCAACTTGTTAAAAATGACTGAATCATTTATAACAAAATCACACAATAGACTTTTGTGTAAGTTTGCTTATAACCGCTATGATTTCAATTAAAACTAAATACATATATATATGTGCGTATCTTAGTTACATAAACCATTGAATATGCTCAAGCTTAAACACTCTTTGGCCCCACCAACAGCGAGATATGTAAACTCATTCATTCCAAAATTCTGACATATCTGTCAAAAAAAAAAAAATAAAAAATTTTTTTTTCAGATTAAAAATTTTTAAAAATATATCGCGAAAATTGGCTTTTTGAGCTGAAACTGAACAAGTGGTCCACTCAGTAAGAGTCGCAAATGATTTCTACATCTATTTTCTAACATAAAATCCATCTAAACTTCATATTTTATTGCAAAAATATTCCGCGCTCTATTGCTTCATGCAGAAGTTTTTGCATAAAAATTTCAAGCAAATTTTTGAGTTTATTTGTCTGGCAGCACTTCTAGCTCTCGGATTTACGCAGGTCTCATGATAATCCCTTTTTTTTTACATTACAGAAAATCGTTGTTTGGAATTACATTCTCCGGATGGTGTTCATTCATGTATTTTGCGTGCGTCTGATTCGGCGGAAGCGTTAATCTGGTTTAATGCGCTGCACTCGGCCATGTGCACAACCACCCAACGTGCGCTGACTGAAGCTAATCGAGCGTTGATGAATGTGATTGGAGAATTAAAGCATATTGGCTGGTTAAGTCGGCGTTTGAGCGGTAGTGCAGCTGGTAGCAGTAGTGGTGGTGGCTGTGGCGGTAGTGGCGGCAGCGGCGCTAGTGGTGGAGCCGGTGATGTGGTAAGTATAATCCAAGCCTTTACTAATTGTTTTGTCTCATAAAAAAATTTTGCAGCCAAGTGGGCGTTCGAGCTCAGAGAGTTCAGATGAAAATGATAAATGGCAGCCAATTTTTGTTGCAGTCACCGAAAGAGAATTTAGGTAAGTAATTCGCTTACAGCTCCTTAATATGACCTGATTAGGTAACTAAATTCATAATTATGCCAAATAAAGGTGAACACATAATTTTTCCTAACACACCAAAAACTAAAGACTTCGATTTTAGCAATTTTATTAATAATAAGAAAATTTTTCACTCAACTGTCACTTGATAAATTTTCGAAAATAAGCTAAATAGGCTTAGATTTTTTGAAAAAATTGATACCCCAAATATATTTTAATATATTTTCATTGTATATTTTGTAGACGTTCAGTCAACTTCAAATTTGTTCGTGTGAAGTATTTCAAATATTTTGAAACTTTTTTAAGTTTTTGGCTGTAAAATTCTAAGTTTTTTTTTCAAAATCTATTTGTGATTTTTTTTTTTGCGACAAAATGCGTGAAGTCTTATCTTTACATATTGGCCAAGCCGGTTGCCAAATCGGCAGTGCCTGCTGGGAGCTTTACTGCCTGGAACATGCTATTCAACCGGACGGAATGATACCATCTGACAAGAGTGCTGCCTGTGATGAATCTTTTGGTACATTTTTTAATCACACTTCAGCTGGTAAGTATATTCCTCGTGCCATTTTTATTGACTTAGAGCCGAGCGTCATCGATGAGGTGCGTACTGGTACTTACAAACAATTATTCCACCCTGAACAACTTATAAATGGCAAGGAGGATGCTGCTAATAATTACGGACGTGGTCATTACACTGTCGGTAAGGAGATAATAGAACAGGTACTTGATCGCATACGGAAGATGGCTGATCATTGCTGTGGCTTACAAGGGTTCTTGATGTTCCATTCTTTTGGTGGTGGTACTGGATCAGGTTTCACTTCCTTATTAATGGAACGGCTTTCCATTGATTATGGTAAGAAATCGAAGCTCGAGTTTGCTGTGTATCCTGCACCTCAAATCTCCACCGCTGTTGTGGAACCATACAATTCAATACTGACTACTCATACCACGCTGGAGCATTCCGATTGCGCTTTCATGGTAGACAATGAGGCAATATACGATATTTGTCGGCGTAACTTGGATATTGGTCGTCCTACGTATACAAATCTTAACCGTCTCATTGGGCAAATTGTGTCATCTATCACAGCTTCATTGCGTTTCGATGGTGCGCTCAATGTCGACTTAACTGAATTTCAAACCAATCTTGTACCATATCCTCGTATTCATTTTCCGCTGGCTACATACGCTCCAGTAGTGTCATCGGATAAAGCGTACCATGATCAGGGAAGCGTAGCTGAGATAACAAATGCATGCTTTGAACCAGCCAATCAGATGGTTAAATGTGATCCACGTGTTGGCAAATATATGGCGTGCTGTATGCTGTACAGAGGAGATGTTGTTCCAAAGGATGTGAATGCTGCAATCGCATCCATCAAAACCAAACGAGCAATACAGTTCGTCGATTGGTGTCCGACTGGATTTAAGGTTGGTATTAATTATCAACCACCGACCGTTGTACCAGGAGGTGATTTGGCAAAAGTTCCAAGAGCTCTGTGCATGCTTTCAAACACGACTGCCATCGCCGAAGCTTGGGCACGCCTAGATCATAAGTTTGACTTGATGTTTGCTAAACGCGCGTTTGTTCATTGGTATGTAAGTGAAGGAATGGAAGAAGGGGAGTTTAGTGAAGCACGTGAGGATTTAGCTGCTCTTGAAAAAGACTATGAGGAGGTGGGTATGGATTCTGTTGAACCAGAAGACCAAGCTCATGAAAGCGATTCTACTGATTAATTATTATAAAAAAACCCTACATAAAAAAATTAAGGAAAAAAACAAAAAAATACAAAACACAAAATATTACAAAAAAATTCCTGATAAAGGAGAAGGACAATATAAAACAAAAAAATGGCACCCTTTAATAAAAAAATTCAACACAAAGGAAAAAATTTGCAAGCTTAGTTTTTAGGTACAAAATTTTGATCTGGAAGACCAGGTCGTGAAAGTATATTGGATTTAGAAAAGCTCTGAACTGAGAACGACAAAATTAAAACTGTGGCCCTAAAATTTGAAACGAAAAAATATATAAATAAGAATATATATAAATATATATATATAAAGGAGAGTAAAAAGAAAAAATAAGAAATATGAAATTTACGAATCTTTAAAAATGATAATTTAAAAAGAAATGTGTGGATTGTGTCTTTTAATTGACCCCTAACTATGATTGAAATTTAGAAAAAAATATGTAAATATGTAAGAAAGAACCGGAACAAAACGAATGGATGTTAAAAAGAAAAAAAGAAAATGGAAGGAATGATTTTGATCAAACTTAACTTAACATATAACAAAAGGAAGTGAAAACAAGGACGTAAAATGAATGAAGAATCTGTAACGTAGTGAAGAAAGATTATTGAAAGTTAAAATTAAAAGAAAGATGATATAGACTTTGATTAATATATGATTATTAAAAATTATAAATAGTTAAATGATTGAATAATACTGATTAAAAGCTGAAAAAAACTTGGTGGCGTAAAACTAGTACAAAATTGAATGTGAAATCGGTGTCCCTGATGATATTGGCTCTGAAGAAACTAAAAACTGAGATGAATTAAAAAAAAAAACCATGCCCTAACCTCCTCTGACATGTCTTGTTTGTGTAAACTATATTTAAATGATGTGGAACCCCTGACAATTCGACTTAATCCATGAACAACTATTGATAAACTTAAACGTGATTGGATGCTCAAACGGTAGTAAAGGTCCAAGCTACTAAATTGTATTTGCTATAAATTAATGAACTTAGTCAAAAATTCTAATGTTAAAATGTCTTGTTAGTACTTGTCAAAACACTTTAGTCTAAAATTAATGCATTCTAAAAATATATGTGAACGAAATGTTATATATTGCCTTTTACTTATAACGATAAATGTATTGTAGATCATAAGCAAATTACATATATCTTATATCGAACCAAATTTTGAAAGTTCACATTGTTAACGTACCAAACTGTCCAAAAGGTATCACATTGCTCCAGAACCAAGAATTGTAATTATAAGTTGACTAAGTTCTCACCCTCATTTGGGTTCCTGGACGTAGGAATATCGTAGGGAACGAGAAAACCGACAGTTAAGCCTGCTCTGGTGCCTCCCTAGATGTGTCACTGGCGGTACCAGTTTATATTACCCTGGAGACCATTAAAAGAAGTACCTTCCTCTACTTTCTGCAACTTGTCAATAACAGACGGATTGTACTTAAAATAAATCCTCGGAACTCATCAAAAGAGACCGCGGGAATAAAATAATTTATTCTGTAGAATTTGGGATTTCCTTACAAGTGAAAAAATTTTGCCTAAAGATCTAATTTTGCAATTTATTTGTAAAAAATTTAGAGAACAAAATCAAGGTCAACAATAGTATAAGTATAACATAATAAATAGCACAACTATAAACAAATTTTGACCATACTTCTATTTCATATTATTGCTATTATAGTGAAGTGCCAATATGGATATGGAAGTAGATAATGATGTCGTTCCATATATACTTTGTACTTCTTAACTAACGCACTATTGACTTCCTTCAGATAATGGTTGGTGCATCTGGGTGCCGAGAATCTTGTAGATTTCATCATAGTGTTGTGTAATATTAAAAAGTCACGAATGCAGATATTTCAAATTTTGTAAATAAAATTTAAAAAAACATATATATTTGACAGTAAAAGGAAAAATACATAAATTAATATTTTTAATACAAATAATTTTATTTCAATAAAAAACTCTAGTCAAAATTGTGAAATTAGAAAATAATGTTTAATTCATATATCATATTTTGTTAATTTTCGATTTCAATGTGTCGACAGTGAGAAGTGTAGACATATGTACTATGTCTACCATAACCTTACCATCGCAACTCCACCGACAAAAAATCGATGGATCTTTATATAAAGATTTTATATAATGGATATCATATATAAATATCAGATACAAAAATATGTAACAAAGCCCAAAAAAGATGCTTAGCTTATGACTTGTGACATTGTCCGACATGGACACCGTGGAAGTTTATATTCCATATCCACATCTTTAAATTAACTACAAAAAAAATGTTAATATGATTAAATTCGTTAATTGTTTTTGTCAGACCTACATCAATTTTAGATGACTGTGAGTATTTCGCACTTCCCAACTAAGGACTATATTATTCAACGATTCTTAGTGCAAACAATGGTCTTTTAACAATTACTTGTTGAACATTTTTATGAGAAACTTAGGAATAAAAGGGAATTATTTAAATGAGGTCATTACTCCAATGAAGTTCTAGAATTTCAATTAATACACCATTTTCCACAAAAAAATTAAAATGTCATTACAATAAAATTAACTGCTGTACGAGAGTGTGTGTGTATACATATGACCACATCCTCGCTATCGATATATCATATTAAATGATGATCATTTTATAATGGGCCCTTTTTTCTTAATAAATATTATTTCTAAAACACTCTTAGGGAAGCAACTGCTGCATATACCCCATTGACTACATACATGTATTTCATATCAGCTACATTTTTTACCACTTTATGCGTGTTATAATAAAGACAAACTACCGATAACTTTAGGTAACCACCAATATTTTTACGACGTACCAAATATATATTTATGCTATTATTTGAAATATATCAGGGTTCGAATATATATCCTAAAATGAAGAAAAAATGGTTTTGCAATGGTATCAACTTTTTTAATTCATAATAGGCTGGTAACTACTTAGGTCTATGTTAATATATTTCCGGAAAGAAATTTACTTCGCGAGGTGCTTTCAAGAAATTTTCGAAATGATAAAAATAATTTTATACAGTTATAGAGTTATATTACATTAATAATGTATACACTTTAATGTAGTACTTCGACTTCGATTCTATAGATCTTTCGGTCATCAAGTACCCTCACTCTCCTTTAGCTATATGCCTGTTTACAGCTCTTATATTGATACATGGATATATCAAAGGATGCAAGGGATTTTCATTGGTAGTAAACAAAAATTTAAGATTTTTTTTGATCACATAAACTTCATGTTGTAAAGATTGCCTGTTGCAATATAAAACTCATTTATTAAGGTTTTGCCATACTCGTCATTTTATTCAATGGCTGTGATAATCGTTCGATAAACGATAAGCAAGATTATTGATAGTTCACAAGTATCGAATATGGAATATGCACCCACTTAAAAATCAAGGTGTATATCTGAGCACATAATTTTACAAAATTCATTATAGTCGGCACTCATTTTTCGGCTCTATTTATTTTCATTTCCTCTTGTGCCATTATTATTACAATGGACGCAATTGATACACAGGTAATTGATAGAAGCTGGCAATACTTTCAGCGGTAAGATAGAGTGTGGTAATATTTTTTCTTCGCTCAATATTGAGTTTTGTGCTTTGAAGAAATATTTCATATATGCTGACCTATGGTATATGGTATATTCTATTGAAAGAATGTCGCAAAGGACATAAAATAAACACTACTTTCGATGATAACTTTGGAGAAACTGGAATTTTTTTGTTTTGATATCTGACAGATTTATATATGCAAATACGCAAATACATATAACTTCTGCTCAAAAAGTATCAGGATTTTGTTGTTTGTTAACTACTCCTTAAGTAATAGACCTTTTTCAAAACCTTTTGAGCGCCATCTGTCAATTAGTTTGTTTTCAGCAGCTGTTAATGTGAAACTACCTCAAGTGCATTTAGCGATTTTTACTATGGAAAATTCTGGTTGTGAGCGATTTTTTGACCAAACACGGCACCACTGTCATCGCCCAGGCACCATATTCGCCAGATCTGGATCTGTGCGATTTTTTCCTGTTCCCGAAACTCAAATTGCCCCTTCTTGGTAAGCGTTTTGAGTCTATTGAATCGGTAAAAGGGAATTCGCTGAAGGAACTAAAAGGCATACCTTCACGGGCCTACGAAAAGTGTGTGGAAGTGTGTGTGTGGAAGATTGGGTTAAGCGTTGGCTTATGTGTATCGCTTCAGAAGGAGCATATTTTGAAGGAGATAAAATAAATTTGGAATAAAATTTAAATTTGTGTTGTATTTACAAAATTCGGGTATTTTTTGAACAGAATGCTAAACACGTGATAGAATTTAAAGTTGAAAATTCGAAAATTAATAAGTTTTCTTTGCAAGTATTGGTAAGAATATTTCATTTTCTACATGATTGTGGATAAAAGTTGTATTTTCAGGCTTTTTAAAATAATTAACAAAGGTGTAGGTTGACAGTTAACTAGAAATTTTGTACGTTCTTCCAAAAATCGTTCACAATTGACGAATTTTTAGACTTGGCAACCATGCGATTTGAGCTGCTTATTAATTAGGCGATTTCTTATTATTTATTTTAAAATGCATGGTTGCATTGAAAATTGCATTGTTGCATAAAAAATGAAGCAATAAAAAATTCATAATTATACATTATTTCAAACTTTCATTTCATTAAATTTTCATTAACAAACACAAATTTGAGAACTTCGAAAGATTATAGATAGGAAAAGATAATAATTTTTTTTATTGATATCTCTATATGTTTCCTACTACAAATTTGCATTTTTTTACTAAAAATTGCAACAGTACATCAAGTTTTCCTTAATATTTTCATCATGTAAGGATGATTGCTTAAGATTAATAATCAAACAATTTTCCCATCGGTCAATTTTTCTACACAATTTGTTAAAGAATGTGGCTTTATAAATATTTGTGCAAAATTCACATTTCCCCGATGGACAATTTCAAAAGAAAATTACCGGAGATGAAATATTTTTTGGTTCTTGCTACTTTTTTCTTGCTAACCTTTTACAAAATAATAAATTTTTTGTTATTATTATTTATATGTTTACTATATAAATACACACACACAGATGCTTATTGCGTATGTATGTGTGTATGTGTACTGCATACATAGTTAGTGTTAGTAAATGCAGAAAGGAATATTGAGGTATCCTGCAGTTTTGTTACATTTGCATTATTCATAAACACACACCTAACAATCATGCACACACACACACACACCACACACATACAGATACATGTCTTCATATATATATGTTCACTCACTTCCATACGCAGACAGGATGTTTAAAAAACACTTCCTGTCTGCATGTCGGAAGTGAATTTTACTACTGCATGTGCAGCAGCGTTGATATTGGTTCATTGTTGTTGCATTCCATTTTGAAAATATTTTCCTTCCTGATTTTTAAATGCATTTCTTGCACTCACACACAATCTTTCAAAAATAATTTATGCAAAATTCTATGTTCGAGTAATTTTGGTGTTTTTCATTTCACTTTGAATTTTCCCACTCGTCCTTTTCTTTTCCGATTTTTTTTTTTTATTTTTTTTTATTTTTTTTTGACAATTTCTATTTGTTTCCGTACAAAATTGCAAGTGACAGACACCTGCTGATATTCCGGCACTAAGAATAGACAAAATAATTTCAAAACATTTTCATTCTGAAAAATTTTAAATATAAATTCATTCATTCGATTTTTGTTAAGGAATTAGAAAACCAAAAAAAAAAGAAAATGGAAGAAGTAGAGGAGATTTTAAATCTACGTTGATTGAGCAATTTAATTCCCACAAGTTCTGCTTCAGCTGTCCTGTGTTGTCCTATCCTGTCCTGTCCTGTCCTGTCCTGTACTGTACTGTACTGTACTGTACTGTGCAAGTGGGGGTGCTTTCGTTTGGGACAGAAATAATTTGTCATTGATTGATGATGGAGCTGGTACGTACTAAGGACTGTGGCCACAAAGCATTGCAAAATGAAGCGCACGAAATGGAGTGAAAACCAAAAAGTGAATAAACTGTAAATCGTTTTTAAGTTTCAGTTAAAATGTAGAAAAATGTAGAAAAATGTGAAATGAAATGAAAATCAAACAAAAACTCCATTGAAAAATGACCAACGAACTCGAAACGAGACGTTAAATGGAAAACATTTTTTTAGATTTTAAAACAAAGAAATTATTTATAGTTTAATATCCTTTTTTATATTGGAAATATGAGTTTGAGTTTATTAAAAATAGTTATTATCTTTTGTCTTGCTTAATATAAAATCAATCATTTCAATAACTACTCTCAAACTATTTTATAAATTATATTAAATTTATTCTCTTGGATTTTAAATTAAATTTGGTTTAAATTTATAAGATATGACTACAAAAGATTCACAGTCTTAAAAAAAAAAGAAAATTATTTACGAATATTTAAATATAAGAACTAATTCCAAAACCATTGATGATGGGTGTTTCACACTATTCGAAACAACTGTATGGTCAGCCAAAAATTTAATTAACTAAAAATAGATAAAAATTTTGTTTACTACTGTTTTCACAACTTTTTTCTACACTCCTTTTTTTTACTTTTCACTAATATTCGAAAACACTCAATTATAAATAATTCATTTTCACGTTTTCTTAAATAAAATATACATAAATAAAAGTTTTGTTTACTACTGTTTTCACTACTTTTTACTACACTACTTTTTCTACTTTTCACTACTATTCGAAAACATTCAATTATAAATGATTCATTTTCAACTTTTCTTCCCAAGTCATATGTCGTATACTATTATTCAGTTTTACCAGACGTAAGAAGAGCAGATTTGTTATCGAGATTTAGATCAAATTGTTATTTTTAAATATTATAGCAATCAAATCATTCGGTACTGTCTATAATGTATCTTTAAAGTTTTATATTGGACATCTTAGGGTACTAGTGTTTTGTATAGTCATTCTCGAATACTTTTCGGCATAGAGCTGGCAATACCTGACTGACGAATATCGAGAATTTGATAACACACAATCATGATCTTGTATATAACACAAGTAATGTGATTATACACGTCTGAAAAATACACATCTGCTCGCGTAATAAAGCCAAACCAGGTCATATTATATGCTTATGGCACCATTCTGTTGAAACCATATACATTACATAATCGTAACTCAATTTCATGTCAATAAAGAACTGCTAGTTCTTCCGATATAATTTCACTTTATATATATGACAGTATATAGCTATATAGCATGAAGTAACTTTTGAAATTCCGAGATACCATAGAGACCCGGTTATTTGTCTAAATAGTTTATTTTGTACTCACTGATTTTTTTCGATATTCGAAGAGCAAGTCGAGCTCCATAGTTCAATGCCGTAAGACCAGTTGGATTTTGTAATTGAATTATAAGTTGGAAGCTTGTTTCTAAAGTTTAGTTTTCAATTTCCGTTAATTAGTCAGTAAAGTTGTTGTAATTTCAATTTTATTTGAGTCCTTTTATTCTTGATATGATAAGTTAGTGTCACTCCTCTATCATGTAATACTAAATATGAGAAAAAATTAACGTTTTATTAAATTATTCTGTTTATCTGCATTTTTTCCGGTAACAATGTATTAACAGTTAAATATACCTAGTATGTGTTATATGAGTCTTATATGTGATATTTAACTGTGTGTATAATTCTACATCAAACCATATACCTACGTATAATTATCAGCTGTATGTGTATAATCTGTTCAGTTTCAGAACTATGCAGTACTGATCACTATTGTAATTAAATCACTCTCAATTCCTAACTCCAAGGCATTTGGAATTACTAAAAAATTATTGGAAACTAGAATTGAGTTGCTAGTTTACAAGTGGCATTGGAATTGAAAATCCCAATTCCTAATTCCAAGTAATTCACAAAAGTAATTAAAACAAAAAAAAAGCCTCGGAACTTCTGAGCGTTTAAAAATTTGTTGGATTTTATATCATTCGTTGCTTCTTCTTCTTTTAATTAGTTTTGCAAATTACTTGAAATCAGGAATTGGGTTTTTCAATTCTAATTCCACATGTAATTTTACTACTTAATTCCCAATTCGAATTACCCCGTAACTGTAATTGATTTTGCACAACTTTGAAGCAGTGTGCATATATATTACTCTTCATCTTATTATGAGAATCGTATTTCAATTTTAAGTCCAAGGCTCTCAGCAATTGCCGATGCACAGTTTGACAAAATTAAAATTACACGATCGAAATTCGGTATTTTCTGAACTTAGAGAAATATTAAAAAGAAATTTTTCTAGAGAGGTTTTCGAATAGTAGTGAATTAAAACAACAAAAATTTATTTTATATTATTTTAATTAATTGAATTTTTGGCTGAACATACAGTTATTTCGAGTATAACCAAATTCCCATCATCAGTAGTCTTGGAGATAATTCTTGTATTTAATTATTCATAAATAATTTTTTGAGACTGCAAGTATCAGGAATCGAACTCGAGTCCTGCCAAATTTAAAGCTCAGAGTTAACGCACCTTAACCAACTGACCCACTGACAACTAGACTTATATCTTCATTATGTATTTTTCTTAAATAAAGTTTTTGAGATAAGCCTTGTTTTAAATACCAGCAAGTCCATTGAGTTTGAGTACTGAGTACTGATTCAGAAAGTACCGAATTTTGAACTTTTCATTTTGCCATGCTGTGTGACGCCTTAAGTCTTTACTAAATACTATATGTATTAATTTTATATTAAAATATTTAGTTACTAAATTAATATTATATTAAGTTAATAGTGTGTAAGATATAAGCCATCATATAATAACACAAAAAAATCAAAGCCAAGAATCAAATAAAATAGTAATAAAATTCATACATAAGAAAGAAAATCAAATACTAAACAAAAGTAATAAATGTTTATATAAAAAAAATAATAAATCAGGAACAACAAACAAATTTGGTAAATCAACATAAAAAGAGCAAAAATAAGTGTAAACAGTCCTTTCCCAAATTCACTCCGAATATCGTAATGCAATGCACCGCAGTACAAAGTATCAACAAAACAGAGTACACACAGCTCTTTTCCACTAAAATACACAGCAAGGATAATTATTTGGTTTGGGTTAGGACACCGGAGGGAATATAAATTGCTCACTTAAGAAAACATTGGGAAACAAAGAATATTTTGCTTTACACTTGAGCAATAATTCACGCTTTCTTTTTGTCATGTGCTTTGCTTTGTTCTGTGCTCATTTTCTCGTTATACGTTTCTCGCTTCTCGCTTCTCGTTACCCATTTCTCGTTACTCGTTGCCCGTTTTTCGTTAGTCATTTTTCGATGACCCACCAGTGTTGCCCTCCACAGCACTTTTAATGTGCGCTCGTATGTGCTTTGCTACGCATTTGATTTTATCTCGGTGCGTTTTTAGAAGGAGAAGCTAGACGAAGCTGGAATCTAACTTATGGAGCATTCAAAATAATTTCGCTTCTAAGTCGTGCATATATAAAAGGAAATCTTAACTTTAACACAAGTAGATATATGTATTTAGATACATAGTTAAAAGGCACAACCGACTATGTGTGTGTTAGTATCTATAAAAAAAGTGTTTGTATATAGCACTGTGTGCATTTATCTTCTATTAAAACTATTTTTGCTCCATTTGCGTACACTTTACAACCCTTTTATGTTTATTTCATATTCCTTTTTATACACATTTACTCAACTTTTTTGTGTATCTGTGCTTTATATCTATTTTATTATATTTTATTTCTTTAGAATATACGAAAGTGCACCGTGGTCGGTGGAAGCATGGGGACGTCCATTGGAAAGTTTTGCATTGGCAACAACAAGACTGGCTGGAGCGGGCAATAACTCATCTTTGAACGTAAGTTTTAAGTTTTAAGTGCTGCTGTGTTGTTTTGTATTGCAGCAGAAAGGGCAAGCAAGAAATTCACAAACTCTGAAAAGAATATCTAAAATTAAAATAAAAATTAAATAAGAAAATTAAAAAACGAGTTCAGAAATTTGAAATCCTTATTTAAAAGCGCTTTTAGTTTAAAAACTGAAAACTTCATACTTTAAAACTTTTTTGGTCTTTGTGTTCATTTTTTAATCAAAGAGGAAAGACATTTTCATTAGCAACTGCTAACGTTATCCTCACCGCCTGCCTGCTATGATTACACTACGTACTTCTCTTTAATTTAATGTTATAAATATATTTTTTTTCATGCTAATTTTTTGTTAACCTATTCTTTCCAATCTAGGGTCAACAGACCACTGTTTTTTGTGTGCGCTGCGGCACAACTCGTGGCGTTTTAGTATATTGGCTACGCTCCGAAACGCATCGTGATATGGCTGCTTGGGCACGTGCACTTGTGCAGGGTTCTCATAATGCCGTCAATTATCAGCGAGAATTTTCATTTCGCTGCCTCTACCAAGGACGGCAATGTCAATTGGTTGTGCATCTGAATCGTGGTTTTTGCTTATACGAGTGCGGATATGCGGCGCCAGCCCAGACCAAAACTCAATTGTGGCAATTTCCGTTTGACAAATTAAAGGGTTCGGCCGACGATGGTAATCGTATGTTGTTTTTGGACTTTGGCGATGATGGCGAAATTGTAAGTATTTAATATGCATAAAATTTTAACATTTTAATTATTGAATTTTTAATTAATTCATTTTAATGGTGTTCAGTCAACCATTTAGAAAATCTATAATTTGATTAGCAAATTTAACGTACGAATGCCTATAATGCAAACCTTGCATTATACGTTATGTTGTATTGCATTCGTAATACGGTTATTTAATTATATTGATACATATAATTAATTTAATTGACACATTTTACTATTTTAATGTCATTCGATTAACCAAACATTTTGTCTGAGGGCTGCCTCCCCTCGTTAAATCCTACTTCCAAAAAATTTACGTCACTCATACGCAACCGCGAGCAAAACAAATAAATTTGCTTTTATTCAATTTGGCTGTTCCATTAAGTAGTACAAACATTATAAAAGTATAATAAGTTACGACTTAATTAGAAAGAGTGCAAAATAGTGCAATTATTGATCAAATAAACACAATTTGATTATTCAGCTTTTTAACTATAGCCTTCGTATTTGTGCTATAAAAATAGATAGTCAAGTCTTAATTGTGAGGTAT
Organism: Teleopsis dalmanni; assembly: GCF_002237135.1. Lineage (NCBI taxonomy): Eukaryota > Metazoa > Arthropoda > Insecta > Diptera > Diopsidae > Teleopsis > Teleopsis dalmanni. Next base: position 68,666,123 of record NC_051846.1, on the reverse strand, counting down.
AAGTTTTGAATTAAATCCTTTAAATGTCATATCTTCAATCATGTTTTTTTAATAAAATTATAAAAAATTTAATTTGATTTTAACGTCCGTTTTGACGAAAGAACTAGATTCTTAATATAAACTATTGTTTTCAATAGAAAGATTTTTCAAATAGTATTAAATTTCAACAAAATTAGAAAAAAATTATTTTATATCACAGAAAATGTTTGGGAAAATTATTTGATTCTTTTATTTTATGCTTGGCTTTGATTTTTTTGTGTTCTTACGAGTAATATAATATTAATTTAGTAACTAAATATTTTAATATAAAATTAATACATATAGTATTGAGTAGAGACATAAGGCGTCACACAGCATGGCAAAATTAAAAGTTCAAAATTCGGTACTTTCTGAATCAGTAGGGATATCACAATGAAATTTTCTTTGGAAATAGTCTCTTAAATAGGGATTTCTTTTAAATGTATTTCAAACTCAATGGACTTAGTGGTTTATTCAAAAGAAGGCTTATCTCAAAAACTTTATTTAAGAAAAATACATAATAAACATAAAAGTCAAGTACGGCCTTGGGTCAGTTGGTTAAGGTGCGCTGACTCTGAGCTTTTAATATGGCTGGACACGAGGTCGATTCCGGTATTTACAGTCTTTAAACATTATTTACGAATAATTAAATACGAGAATTATTTCCAAGACCACTGATGCTACGTATTGGGCAATACTTTAAAAATGCATGGGCAGCCAACAATTCAATTAATTATAATAATAATATAAAAATGAATTTTTGTTGTTGTAGTTCCCTACTTTTCGAAAACCCTTTTTATATATATTTATATAACACTATGCAGTTTCTATTATTAAATTTTTTTTTGCCGAAAGTGAAGATTCTTATGAAGATTCTTAGAAACTATTTAAAAATTAGAAGGGTTCAAATAGAAATGAAAAGACAACAATATAGCTTTTATATATAGTACACAACAACATTGCGTAGCTTCTTTGTAAAATTGCACCTAAAATGGGCGCTTTACATATAGTAAGTAAAAATATGCATAATACTATGTCTCTGTAAAAAGAATTGCTTTGAAATAAAAATAGGTAACCTCAAAAATCAGCCTTCAATTCGTTGAACTTGTGCTTCCAAAAAAAGCTGTATAAGCTAGTTCTAATTTAAAGCATGGCAAGTGCTTTGATTGTGTCACTTAAAAAATGAAAAATAACAAAAAACTTGAAACTTGAACATTGAAAGTATGGGTAACCTTGGTTACTTGTGGAAAAACACGATTAGTCATCGCTAGTCCAAAAAAAAATATATACGAACTATAAACTAATTAAAAATAGATTCGAATATTTCCTAAGACGATTAATGATGAGTAGTTTGCAATACTCGAAATAGCGTTGTATGGTCAGTCAAATTTCAAAATAAATTAACTAAAATTTTTTGTTGTTATCTATTCATTTCTATTCGAACCCATCTAACTTTTAAAACACTTTTTGTTTTTTTAAAATAATAAGAATTACTTATTTTAAAAAATATCAAAAAGAATTTATTATTCCTACTTAAATAATTTATTAATTAACAATTTTTAATTACAACGAGGTCAATTTATTCGAAATAAATTATTAAATAATGTTTATTTATTTGATTTTGTTTAAAATTTAATTTTAATTAAAATTTAATTTTGATTAAAATTTAATTTTGATTAACATTTGATTTCATTTAAGTTTAGCTACGTTATCTATTTTTAAATGTATAGTTTTTAATTATTAATAACTTAATATTTGAGCTCTAGTCTTGAGTGACTAGAGATTTGGATAGGAAAATATTATTAAAAGAAATGTGTGAAAGTATATCAAAGGCAAAACCCTAAAATTGATCGATTCCTGTTTATTCATACGATACTTCAGCCTACGATCTCTTATTAAAATTCCAGTTATCTTCAGTTTCTCTATGTCAAATTTAAAGACAGCTAACAACAGCTTAGGTTTAAGGTTAGTATAAGCAGTTTAATATGTAATAAATAAATATTATTGCTCTAGTGTAGTCTTCATTATTCTCCTGCGACAGTCTTCATTTACAATAAGATATTATCTTCACCAATACCATATTGAATATACAAACAAAAATGCTGCACTTTTTCTGGTAAGTTAATCTGCATTTTTAAGACACAACTTCAACCAACTTTTATTACTACTCTACTACAAGGCAGCTCATTAGGTCAAAATACCTTGCCGGCTGACTAATTGTCAGTCAAGATTGCTATTATTTAGATCCGTTAGTTATAAGGCACATAAAAGTATACACAGTTACTGTTTATGATTTAGAGACGATAGTGTTAATGCCAAGCGATTTCAGCTGTCCTGTCCTGACCCATTTAAAACTGCCCTGACGCTTTCATCAATGAGTAACCCATTCCTATAGTATGTTGTCATATGATGGTACATTTCATAAAATTCACGAATGCTTCATGAAAATTTATGGCAACACTGCGCTATAATATAATAAATGAGTTGGCAGCACCTCACTATATTGAGTAGTTGGAATAAACACATAAACACAAATGTGGCGACAGACATAATTTCTTGTAAGTTCTTATTTTTTAACTTATAACATATTCTTATAAATGCCTAGAACAATTAAGTCATTTAGTTTTAAAGAAAGCACCGTAATAAAATATTCTTGTAGATTATTATAATTCAATCAAATTTAAAACAATTTATGAGAACGGGTTAGTTTTTAAGATAGAGAGGTGTTTCTAGTATTGAGAAATACCGAACATCAGTTGTCATTGGAAATATTTGCTAGGCTTTAATACTCAGAAATAATTTTTTTAAACTGCAAGTATCAAAGTTGTACTAAAACCTTGCCAAATTTAAAGTGCAGAGTTGTATTTGTAAACCAATGGACCTAGCACTATATCTGACTTATGCTGTTCTTACTTACAGTTTTATCAATTTTTTAAGTTTTCCAATAAATTTAACTACTTTCAATTATTTTTAGTAATTATTTAGTATAGTTTTAATAAATATGCTATGTAGATAAATTATATTCTTTTATCAAGCTTTATTTAACAACAAAATACAATTACATTAAGACCGAAAAGTTTTCGGAAATTCTCATTTAAAATTCGCGCGCTGTATATTTTTCGATATTTTAAGTTTATGTAGTTTGGCAGCAATTAAGGAAAATTACTATGCCAAAAATGAGCGCGATCTGTCAGACAGTTCGTTTACGGCAGCTGTTGAAACCAGTTCACCTCAGTAGTGCGTTGCGAAAAAAACAATGGAAAAAAATATTGAACAAAGAGTTTGCATCAAATTTTGTGTTTCGAACGAAATTTCGTGTGCAGAATCGTTGCGAATGCTACAAAAGGCTTATGGGGAATCAGTTTTATCGAAAACTCAAGTTTATGAGTGGTACAAAGCCTTTCAGGACGGTCGTACGACCGTCGAAGACATTTCGCAACGCACTACTGAGGTGAACTGGTTTCAACAGCTGCCGTAAACGAACTGTCTGACAGATCGCGCTCATTTTTGGCATAGTAATTAAGGACAGTGCTGCCAAACTACATAAACTTAAAATATCGAAAAATATACAGCGCGCGAATTTTAAATGAGAATTTCCGAAAACTTTTCAGTCTTAATGTATATAAGAGACAACAAAATACCTTCAATAGTATATACAGACTGCTTCTCTCAACATTGAAAACAAGCATATATTATATATATGTAGTAACATAGAGTATTTTTTTCTTATAACAAATGAAATGATAACATAATTTCAGTAAATGATTACATATCAATATGGACGATTATTAACAAGTATGCAAAATGTTTATCTTGTGGGTAAATGAAAGACAGAGAAAAGTATATTCAAATACCTCGCGATATTAGTTAATAATACAGAATGATATTACCCTTTTTTTCCAAAAGAAGGGTTGGGAAGTAGTCACCGTGTCACTGCATCCTCGAGGATTATTGTGACATACCCACTTCAGTTCCATAGACGAGTAGCAGTTAAGAATGCCAGTATGTCCTTTGGAGAGATGTTGCCTAATTCCGTTATAAGCGGATCTGAGTCTTGCAAGACTATCACAGTGACACAATATGTGTTCTGCTGTTTCCTCTTCTTCGTAACAAAGTCTACAGCTATCGTCTCCAGTAATACCTAGATTCAACAAATGTTTTTTAACTCCGCAATGTCCAGTTAGAAAACCTGTGTCAAGTCGGATGCCACTTCTGTTCAGCATAAGTAGCTCCCTAGTTCTGGCTTTTGATCGAAACGGCATGGATTCTTTTGCTTGTCTGCAGGTAATTGTATTATCCCAATCATTCTGAGCTGCTCTTTCCAGCCATTTCATTATTACCCTTATTGCAAATGTAGTATATTTTTGTACTTAAAAAACTTCCTACATTTTGGTGTTGCATACTTAATTTTTTTGAAACTCGTAAATGTTAAAAGCTGTATTAATTTTAAAACTTTTGAAAAAAATTTATTTACAAATATTTTTTGGAAAAAACTTCTTGTCCATAATTGACTATATTCTTACAACAGGTCTCTGAATTGAGTTATCTACTACTATTTTCTAATTTTTTATTCAGAACCAGTTCTGTTTAATTCGTTTCACAAAATAATTTTATTTTATACTTTATATTTTTAATGTGTTCTTATACTGAAACCTTTTAAAAGAAAATAATAGTTGAGAAAAAAATTCCATCGATCCCATTAAAACAATTAAAACATTTCATGCTTTCACAAAACCCTGGAGCAGAGGAAAAGCAGTGCAAAATTGCCATTTTAATTGTTATCGTAACTGTCATTATAAATCTTAATACTTTGCGTATTTAAAATAATAAAGAAAAGTCGTCAACAATTTCCTTTTTTGCCTTTCAATCAATTTTCATTATTTCTGAATTAACCCTTCATTTCATTAAAGTATAATTAAATTTTAATTTGACGCTGCGTAATAAATTTCTTTACACTTTCAGTTTTTCGCTATTTATTTATTTAAAGAGCAGTTTTTTTCTTCTTCTTCTTGACAATTTCACGCCTTCACCATAAAACCTTGAGCAGCTCAAGGGTTGCCTTTAAACATGTCAGTGTCATAATCAATAAACCGCCTTTTTACGCTTGCTTACATTTACTGCTCGCAATGGTACCCTGGCGTAGTCTTCTAAATCAATTCACGCCTCCTGCCACCCACCTACTCGTTCATGTAATAAATATACTTGTTATGACCTGTTTCTTTACTCTTTGCAAATGTTATCAAGGTATCAAGGTGCTCTCCAATGGCTTTTTTTATATTTTTTTATTATTTAGTTTATTTTTGTATTTGTTTTTGTTATTTTTTTGTTTTACCTTTATTTTTTATTTTAAAGGAAAATAGCAGAATATAATTTTGTTGCCACTGAAAATGGTTTGCTGCTATTGCTTTATTATGATTGCTGCCGTTACTCTTGTTGTATTTGTTGCTGCTGTTGTTATTATTGTTGTTGTTGTTACTTTTGCACACGCAACAATACTTTAATTAAACTACCTTTTTGCTGAAATTTATTACGTTCGTTAACGGTGTTTAACAGTCAAGAGTGCATCAAATGTTCTTATTGCCATTTATTTTTTTTTTTGTTTGCTTTTTTTTATTTGATTTTTATTTTATTTTAAACTTTTCTATTGTGCACTGTCTAACAAAGTTAGCAGGCATTTTAGGGTATCGTTCGCACTGATAACCCCTTCTTTGTGAATATATCTCAAAATAAAGGTTTTGAGTCAATTATATTAGTTAAGTTCATTAAGAAGTAGATTCTTTATTATGTTTATTAATTTTTCTTACTTTTTTGAGTTGTGTTTTTTTAAAGAATAGATGTGAAAGTAGTACAATAACTGTACTTCATAATTTTAAATTAAATATCATTCTCTAAACAAATTCATTGTAACTTAATGTTAATTAATGTTATTTAGACCTCAAAATAACATTACTTTATACCAGCTATAAACACGCAGGGACACCAATTTGTTCATTTGTCTGAGTTTGCTATTCGATGTTCGTCAACTCGTCACTCCCTGAAAATCAGAACCCGGAATAAAACAGCAATGCGCGGCATATAACAGTTTTTGCATATTTATTATTTTTTTTTTATGCCATTTGCTATGAGTACGCATATTAAAAATTATTATAAATATGAGTAGGCAAGCAAAGCATGATATGCAATATTTAAACAGCAATGATTAACGACAAGCACTAAGGTATTATACCGACAATGTACCATTTGATGAATTTTTCGTTTTGCTAATGTTGAATTTGGAGACGAAGACAACGAGTTTTATGTTTCTTATAGATGTTGTGGTTTAGCTCTTTTGTTAGACTTTCAAAATAATCAAGGCTCTATAATATGTATGTGTCTAACACTTTTAATGAACCTTTTTATGTCGAGAGTTAGCCCGACGGATTCACGGTTCAGTCCTACAGTAAATTTATTTGTACCGAGCAATGGACGGCAGAGGCTCTTTACATTTGATGGATTTGTGACAGAAATGTGAATCTCTTCTTCAGTAATCTCTGCTGAAGACGAAATGCAAATTTCTTTCTTGTGCTTAGGCAGCACTAGAGAGAGGATGTGATTCTTGGCTTCCCAGTCTTGATTGCATTTTTGTTGCGTCTTTCATACTGAAGAAATGCAACATTGTTCGTGATTTTTACGGAATTTTATTTACTATTATGAAGTATTAACTTTGTTATTGTTATAATTCAATTTTTTTTTCTATTGATTATAATTTTTTTTGTTTATTAATTTTATCTATATTAATTGAAATTTTTATTTTGCAAGAAAATTTTTCATTAAAACACATATGTTTAATAATTATAATTTAATATTAAGTAATTAAATAGTATTTACATTTGAAATATTGCTACTATTTTTATCAAAGTTAGTATGCACTTATAAAAGGAGATAGTAATCGTTACAGAGTGTAAGCCCCCATTCCCTGTTTAATTTAATAAGAAGCTCGGAGGAAATTTAGGGTAAAGATATTATTTATAATCCTGATTAACCATAATTTTAAAACACTTCTGAGACATATATTAGCATCCATTACTTTATGGCCAAATATGTGGTAACTAATTATTGATGTTTTATGATGTTCATAATATTTTATTTGACATATTCTTGATCATATATGTATTCAACATATGTTAGCTGTCAAGACTTCAGATTGGACAACCAAGACTATGATTTCTCATTTGCTTCTATTATGACAAGCAATCTTTTTAACTGTATATTAGTGTCCCGATTATAACATGTATCAACCTAACGTTAATACGTTTGATCTCCAATTTTCCTAAACGTATTTTTTTTTATATAAATTTTAACTTCCGTTTCTGTAAATATGGCTCCTCACTGGATGAGGGTATTTTGATGATTTTTTATAGTTGTCAACATCGGTACAATGATGTAATTTCAAAACTGTAATCTCAAAACTAGATACATTGCAACTAATCGAGATTAAACAACTGATTTTAAATTTATGTAGCCATTTACATATAATACGAGTCTATCATCTTCTTTTTGAAAAAATCAAATCATGTTTGTGACGTTGGAGCCTAGAAGCTGCTTAGTGCAAACACAGCCTAATTCTGTACTCTTAATATGGTCTTGACAACGGTGAAATCTAGCTTAAACTAGATTAGCGATAATAACGCTTTTTACTATATTGTGAAAGATTATATATATATCTAAGTTTATTTAAGTGCATATAAAGAAATCATTTTTTTTTACGATATATTATTATTGTTAAAGGATGTGGCATTGCGACCGTCGGGTCTATTGTGCCCACTCCTGGGCTTAGAGTAGGTCTTTAAGCCCTGCTGCGTCAATAAAAAGTAGTATAAAACCTACTTTACAGAGTTTTGTTGCTTCTTCCGTAAGGATATACCTAGGAGTCTATTTCGTATGTGCATTAGCGCAGGGCATTCTAAAAGCATATGTGTGGCCGACTTCTCATTCTCTTCACAGAATCTACTGTTTGAATCCGTAAATATTTCCAGTTTTGTGAGGTGGTGTTTGCCCTGTTAGGATTCCTATGATGATTTTTTAAGTTTTTTTTTTTAGTTTTTCTTTTGATAGGTTCATACAATCCTGGTATCTCTTGGTGTTATAGGTACCAATAACTGATTTGGATTGTTTTTATCCTGTTATATTATTCCAGTAGTCCTTTTTATTCTGATTGTCGTTTATTTTTATGAGATTTGTACAATATAAATATTCTAAATATTTTTTAATTAAACTTTCAGATTATCTTTAAATTAATTAAAATTTATAGAGTGAACTAGTAATCAGTGTAATTCAGCTAATAGTAAAGAAATAATTTTTCCAATCTATTTTGAACCCCTTTGTCTCTAAGGCAAAACAGAACTTCTTATTTTTACATTAAAGTATTTCTTTAATTTCCTGAATAACTTGCTTTTTATTCCCAACTGTCATGTCTACATGTCTAGTTTCTACAAATTGATTTTCACTTTGACATAATAAAGTATTAAGCGATGTAAAGAAACATGTTGTGAGATATGTTGATGACACTTCGGAATTAAAAATTTTAAATTAAATACAAAACAAATAAAAAAAACTCAAAAAAGTTAACAACTTTATCCAGTTAATTAATGTAATTCTTTTGTAACATTCTTTTTTTTTCGTTTCAGGAACTGGACATGGAATGCTGCCCCAAGCCAGTCGTATTTGTGGTGCACAACTGTCTTTCCGCCAAGGTGCACTCAATTACTTAAATGAAGAAATGAAATGATGAAGAAGTGAAATGATGAAGAAATGAAATCATGAAGAATTGTAGAAGTCAAGACATTGAACATTGAAAGTAAAATTAAGCATGAAAAGTGAAAAGTGTAGTAAAAGTTTTTTTGTAATTTCATACTTTTGAAAATATAAAATAATTAGTAACTTACATATAAATTATTATATAAGGAATAAATGTAGTTTGAAATATACATAATGTAGTATATGAAAAAAAATAAATAAAAACAAAATACAATTATAATTTAAAGAACAAAGCCAAAGTGCTTCCTCTTGTTCTAACTACAAAAAAAAAACAACAAATAAATATACATATATCTACACTTACCCTGTATATGACTGTCTCTTCAAAACATTTTTCATATAATAATATTTTCTTATTGATCCAGCTAAGAAAAAAAAAACAAAATAAGATAAAATTTATTTAACAACTCAAATTTTATGATGAAAAAAAAAATTCTTTCAAAAAAGCGAAAAAATTTCGAAATGAATGTTTTATGATAATAAAATGAACTCAATTAATATATTATATATAAATGATTTAATTAAATGTACTGCTAAAAACTTACATATCTGTCAGACGCATAATTAAATTTAATAATAAAAAAAATGAAAAAATTTACAAAAATTACATGCAAAAAACAACAATGAATTTTTATAATTAATTTCGATATTAAAACAAAAAACAAAAAAATAAAAAATTTCTTTATTATAAGCCTAATTGAAATTTACGACTACGAATGAATATGAAAAGTTATTCAATATAATCTAATTATATTTAATAAATTATTTAATAAATTTTCTTTTTTGTTATAAACTCCTAAGTGTAAGTAGTGTTGAAAACTCAAATGATGATGTGCAATAATTATAGTAAAAACTCAATAAAAACAAAATTATTAAATATATGCATTTTTAATTTATTAATTAATTATTTTAATATTAACATTCTCCAGAGGTGGGAAACCATTTAAATATGTAATAAAGATACAAGTGATATTTTTGTGTGGGTGCTAAACACACACTTGAAAATGACCCAGTTTTTCAGAGAATTTCAATTTTTAATTTAATTGCTTATAATATAGTAACACTCATATTACAAAAAAAAAAAATCATATTAAGTCCTGTCCCCATGAGAGAAAGTTCCAATTCGTACCAATAAACAATCCATGGAAATTTAAATAATACTTTTAATTTAGAAAAAAGTATAAGAGAGATTACTAAGAGAATTCAAAATGCAAGATCATCTTCTCATCGATCTCGTTCTATCTATCGCCATAACTAATTTGATCTACTCACAACATTTAGGGCTAGCATTCGAAAACGTTATCGTTTAAGACAGCTAGGTCTCAGAACGGGTGATGCAGGTAAGTTAATGGAAGCTAATAGGTCAACAAATTTAATCACAAAAATTATATATCAGTTCCAAAATCAAAAATGTGATGATTTTCTAAATAATATTGAGACTGATGGCAATGCTTTTTGGAGATCAAGCAAATACATCCGATTAAATGTAAATTCTGTTGCATTTAGCGGTTGGTGTTACACTAAACAGAAAAAAATAGAATGTTTTGCAAAGTCTAGAGATTTTCTAAAACAGTTAAAAATGCATAAAATGAGAAGGAAAATAATAGAATGGTAACTGATATTCTATCAATAAGATTCAAGTTGAAACCCTCCCTTTAAAAAATATGGAAGAAATCTGAATTCGTAATTATTCAGAAAAAAAGCAAATATCCTGGACTAGCCGAAACAATAACATGTGTTTGAAAAACCTTTTGTAGTCAGTAATAACATGAATCAAACACGTCATTATTACAGTACCCTCTTTGGATGACCTACCTCAAATCTGGAAAACTGCAGTCATAGTAGTTTTTCCGAAGCATGGAAAAGACATTTCTTTGTTTGAAAATTAAAGACATCTTAGTTTGCTGCTTGCTATAGTTAAAGTGGCAGAAAGAATAGTACTAGCAAGACTCTAAAATAAAAGTAGAATTTAAGATATAATTCCCTAAGAAAAGTTCGAGTTCCAAAAAATCTTTCCACTAAATTCAAGCTACCAAATAGAATGGGAGGACAATGGTAAATACTTAGCTCAAACTTTCAACAGAAGATACACTTGGTTAGAGAATATAAGGGTTAAGAAGTTGGCTTGTAATATGACTCTGTATGATCTAAAACCATTAACACAAGGAAAGTTGATTACAAAAACAAAATTTTGAGACTCTAGCTCAAAAATAAAATTCTGAGATGCTAAGAGCTCTATGGTACATCAAAACTGAAGACATATACAAAGTTTTGAGAGTCTTTCGAGTGTGTCGAAAGTCAAGAGTATGCAAAAGTATATAAATTACAGGGTCCTCAAATTGTTCGATTCTGTGTATACCTACGCCAATTCAGATTTGCACTCTTTCAGGTCAAATGCAATATAACCAGGAGAAATTGCTGAGCTTTAATCCATACTTCTATAAAATCATATGCATAACTTGTTATCAGAATTCTTCTAAAAGCAACTGCTCATTCCATATACTTTCTAATGACGTTTTCTAACTTTAATTTATTTCAATATAAATCGGCTTTTTGCTGCTATCCTTCATTGTAAGACTTTTATTATATAAATTAAATTGAATTGAATAAAAAAATTAAAATATTTATAAAATTTATATAATTAAAAATAAATTTGTAGAGCTAAACTCTTTACATTGCATTTATTGCATAGATTGACCATTTCATACTTACTCTTTGGTATTAAATACCACTTCCCATGTTCCTTTACATAATTTGTAATCAATTATTTGCTATCATTAATTAATTAGTTTAATTAATTAACACTAGATATTTTACATAGTTTAAAGACGTTGTCTAATAACCAAATGCATTTACTACAAATCTTGTTAAGCAAAATCTACTCAACAAATAAGAAAATAAATGGATTGTTCAATTTGCTCTGACATTAGGAAAGCACATATTTCAAACATTATTATAGCACTTCAGTTACACTTATTCCTCATACTAATTAGTCATACTTAATTGAAATTAATTAAATGGCAAACCGCTCAAATTCTCTCAAGGTAGAACACAAAACGGGATAGCCCAGCATCTAATTGTGCCTTTTTACCCCTCTGTGGCGAGAGGAAAATTAATTAACACAATTGCTCAATACCCAAATTATCATTAAATATTTAACATTATGCAAAAATAATTATTATTTAAAATTAAAATGGCAATAATAATAAATTTTTTATAAATTACAAATATTTGCAAATAATTCAATGAAATAAATATTTTCAGGAATAAATAAATATAAAACAATTCCTTTAGAGATTAGAAAAAATTTATCTATTTTCATTATTTTGAGTGGTTATTATTAATTGCTATTATAATTACTTAATTCCTGTTAGTTTTAATGGTCATTATTAATTAATTCATTAATTATTTCATAAATTTTACAATAATAATAATATTAAGAGAAAAATGGTTACCGATAAAAGTGTTTGCGATAAAATCGAACAAAAATGAATGCTTCTCAATAAATCTGTGGAGTTAACCTTAGTTAGCGGACTACGAGAGCTACTAAATAAGTAAGTTGCTGGAACTCATTATAAGTGAGATATCACATGAATTCATTATTTAAAAACCACAATATTGAATGAATTAATTGTTGTTCGGTTACGAGGGCAAAACACTAAGTTATTATAAAAATCATCCTCAATACCCCCGCACAGTGGTGTAATGAGAAAAAAGGTTTTACGGTTCAAATCTTCTTAAAAGAAACGTGAACCCCCTCCGCAACATATTAAACACCATTGTAGGCTAAATTTAAATATTTTTTTCCAACTGTATGTATTAGTATGAAATTTGAATAACTTTTGCTCCTTTAAATGAGTCTCTGTACACACCCATATACCTACTCGCAATGGGGTGTATGATTACTATTCGACCAAAAGTATCTTCTAACATAGTTTGTCATTATCAAAATTCAAGGAGAATTGAAATAGTTGCCTTTGTATGAACGATTAAAGACAAAAGCTAAATCTTGCCTTGATAACTGCCACTCATACTAATTACCTTGAACCCTGAATCTTCAAATCATATCTAATAATCATATCATATCTAATTTTTATCAATGGATTTAAAATATAAAAACATTATACATCTAATTGAAAATGTTCCGAAATATTTTATGGGTATCTGAACCCACTCTGGGTATCTGAACCCAATCCCTCTCTGGTGTACGTCACTAAAACAAAAAAATGTGATATATGGTGTTGTTTCTAGATTGATAACATGTTTAGGTCGTTCATCTAGAAACCTTAAAAAAAATCTGAGTAGCATCCCGAAATTAGTTATCTGGAAAAATTTTTTTTTCCTATATGAGTATTCACTCATATGCTATAAAAGACATTTAATTTTAGAAAGCCCATGTGACTTATTATAGTGTAAGCGAAATCATCAAGTAAATAAAATACATCTACGTTGATTACAAAGTAGAGTTATGGCGTAACCTCTTAGAACGTGTTTTGTTTTACTGCCAGAAGACCATGTTTTCTGAAATATTTTTAAATTATTGTCGATAATCATTCTAGCATATATCATTCGTGAGATACAACGTTAAATATTCGAAAACATTATGGAAAAACTTTAGAATATTATGTTTAGTTATTGTGAGATACAGCCTTAAATATTCAAAAACTTTGTGAAAAAAAAAATTGAGCTACAAAGAGTTCTTAAAATATTTCCTTAGTAAAATCATTAATCTTTACATCTAAATAAATTTTTATTTGGAATATAATTTTCCTCAAATTATATATGTTTTTATTGAACTTGATATGCTAAATCTGTTTAAAAATAAATAATTTATTTGATAAAAATCCAATAATTTTCATTTTCCCGACAAATTCATTGCAATAACATTTGTGTTCACCACATAAATTTTTTTTCAATTGAAAAAATATTTAAAAATAAACAAAATGAGGAAAAAAGCGTTCAACCTACAATGCTCAAGATACGCTCTTGCTGATTACTTGATTAATCGAACGATCGAATGAACTAGCGAACGATCATCGACCACAAAATAATTATCGCGATCGCTAGCAACAACAATCATCATAGAAAAATCGATCATTCGTAGTACAAAATGAGTAGGCGCTCAGCAATAGAAGCAGCGATGCTTAAGCAATTCGTACCGCTTTCGAATTGTTATGCATGACGCGCATGACGATCGCTCTTGCGGAAACATCGCGACTGCCAATGTGGGACGATACTATGTCTACATAAGCGGAATAAAGACAGACAAAAACGCTTTAGGTTTTGTTATTATTTTTAATATTTTTCTCTTCGCTTAGCAAGTGATGAACTCTGAGCAAATCAATTTAAAAAAAAAATTTAATAGCTGGGCGGGAATATAATAGCATGGCTTGTGTGAATTTAATTTGTCGAAAAACAATTAAAATTAATTTAATTTTGATTAAATAGAATTGTAAATTGCCTTTGAGATAGAAGGAAAACTTATTATCAAAGTATTATGTGAAGTTCTTTCATAATAGCTAATAATAGTGTTTAACAAAATTAAGCAATTACTTCTTAATTATTTAGTTAATTATTTTTTAGTTTGAATTAAAAACAGTATTAAAAAAGTATTAAAAATTAAAGCTTACGTTTTTCAGATTAAGGGTTTAATTTTATAAGATCGATTGATTAATATGGACTTAATAATAAAGTGCCATAAATATTTAAAATGTATAGAAAGCTATTATGACAAGTTAAGATACCCTAATTGAAATATTATAAATAGAATATATGAAATAGAAAAGTAATTTAATTATGGTACAAATATTTTAATATTATTAATAGAATTTAGACTCGACGTATAACTGGTTTGAGTTCATATATAATAGAGGTTAATAAGTGCAAATTAACACATACATATTATTACATCATATTATTTATAATGAAAACCACTTTTTTCTTTTAATTATGCAAATTATTTTTTAATTTAAAAATATCTAAACTTTTGTAGATCTTCACTCCTTTGTATTGAGCAACTTTCTTTTACTTATCCCTCGTTTTTAAGACAGATATAAAATTATTAAACTTTATTAGATTTCAAAGTTTATAATAAATAAAAAAAGGGCAGAACATAATTTGCAATTTTGTCGGATGCAAGATAGAAGTTCAATTCCTGGAACTTGCAGTCTCAAAATATTATTTACGAATAATTAAATACAAGAGTTATTTCCAAGATCACTGATGATGGGTATTTGACAATACTCGAAACAGCTGTATGATCAACCAAAAATTCAGTTAATTAAAATAAAATAAAATGAATTTTTGTTATCGTAGTTTATTACTATTCAAAAAACCTTGTAATAAAACTCTTTAAATTAAGCTCAAAGTACTGTGAATCTACGTAGGGTACACAATAGATTTTAAGGTGGCAGTGTGATACTTAATAATAAATGACAAATGACTTAATAATAAATGATAATTTTTTACATAGATATTTTACTCGTATTTAAATAAAAAAATATTAACAGTGTGTCTAACGCACTATAACAGAAAACTTTTAGCCCCTAACACTCAGGCATAGCTAACATTATGAGCCATTAGTTTTTTTCAAAGGTTTTTTTCAAAGAGTTAGACGTGTTAACAAATTTTTGGTAAATGTAAAAGTCAGTCTCTAATTAAGAAAATGTTAAACTAATATTATTACAATCGTTCCTACAAGTTAACGGAAGCCTACTACTAAAACTGTAATGTTATTGTAACAGAATTGCACCAATGCAAATAACATAGAACATTACATTGACTTTTCAAAACATCTGAATAATAAAATTACAGTTTATTTAAATAATTTTTAATAAAATTAAATTTATTTTAAAATAATATTTTTATTTTTAAATTAATTAAAATTAAACTGATAATGACTGAAGTAATATATTCCAACTAATTATGCAAATGTGTTTTACTTGCTTAATTTGTACTCTTTTAAATTAATTTTTCTTTTTGTAATAAAATTAATTTTAAATAAAATTGCTTTAATTTTTTGCTTTTTATTTAAAAAATCGAATACTCTTAAAAACTTTTTAAATAAATTAAATTATAAATTTATTTGACCAGGCAAGCAGAAAAATGTAGCAAATGTCCAAGTGTGCAGTAAACAAAATGCCAATAAATTTCTTTGCTGAGCAAAAGTAAAACCAAAAACATTTTTGATAAGAAATTTCTTTAAGGGAGATGGCTGGCGTAAGAGAGTAAGTATGTCATGCTGGTCAATATATATACACTCATACACACTCATACACGCATGCGATACACTTAAAATTTAAAGATTACGTCGTATATGGTATGTGCATACGTAAACATTGTACGTGAAATTTTATCTACGAAACTTTTACGACAACAACAACAAAGTCAAAAAGTTTAATTTTCATATTTTGTTGCTGCTGCTGCTATCGTTGTTGCTGTTGTTTTTATTGTTGTTGTTGTTTCCATTTCATTTTCATGTGTTATTATGTGTTTTCATGTATGTTAACTTTTTTACTTGCTTGTGCGCTTGAGTGTGTCTTGTGGTTGAGCTCGTGTGGGTTCAAATTATTTCAATAATTTTTCTTGTAAGTTCTGTTGTTGTTGTCGTTGTTGTTTTTGTTGTTTTTATTTTGATTTATTTGCAGTAAATGCTGTTAATGCTTTTTATTGTTTTTGTTTACGCTGCTGTTTGAAGTTTTAACTTTTGTCTCTACGATCAGTGACAAAAGAATATTGTGTTGCTTGCTGTTGTTGGCATCGTTGTTGTTGTTGTTTGTTTTGCTTTTTAACTTTTGGTTTGTTTCGTTGCTGAACTTTTAAATAATTTGTTGCTGAATTCTGACCAAAGTCGAAGTTTAAAAAAGTTTCGATGTTAACTTTGTTTGTGTTGTTGCTGCCGCTTTCTGTTTTTGCTGTTGGCCTGCTATTTACAGCAATTTTAAAGCTATTTGTAAAAAAGCGAGAGTGAAGTATATAAAATATTTTTTGTTGTTTTCTTTCTTTCCACTTCAAAACAGCATTCAGCAATTTAAACATGAATGCGGGGTTGTGTTTGTCTTATAAAACTTATAAATTGTCGGATGTGCGTGTACTCATGTTAAGAGTGAGACGATGTAAGAAACATAAGGTTTTCGTCTGAAGTGTGTACAATACGGCAACATAAGAATTATTTTAACATAGCAAATAAATTAAAAATATTATTATTAAACACTTCTATATGTATATATTCTGCTTAGGGCGTTACTTTTACACATTAGGAACTTCATAAAAATGAGTCGATTATTTACGTAATGAAATTTATTTTAAATAAAAATAGATCTTTTCGGCTCCGAGTTTTTTTTTTGGTTTTTTTTATCAAAAATATTTGAAAACATACATATTTACGCATATATAAAACAATGTAAAAGTTTGACGGATTCGAATAGCAAAGAAAAGTGTAGGACAAAATTTAATTTAATTTATTGAAATTTGGCTGACCATGCAACGCTAGCAGTCCAAACCTGGCACTTGCAGTGGAAACGTGGCATTTGCAGTCCAAACCTAGCACTTGTCCAAACAAATTATATACGGACTATAAACTAATTACGAAACTCAAATATTTCCTAAGACCATTGATGTAGAGTACTTGGCAATACTCAAAACAGTGTTGTATGGTCAGCCAAATTTCAATAAATTAAATAAAATATTTGTTCTTGTCTTTTCTTTACTATTTGAATCCGTCCAACTTTTAAATAGTTTATTTTCGTCATAAAGACGCGTCAGTCATGGCAATAAAAAATTAATATAATAAAACAATGTGTTTTTATAACTTGACCTCAAAACCTTTTAGCCGATGTATTAAACATTAACTCTACAACTAGTTAAAAAAGAGTTTCTGAGTAATCACACTTTGATGCCAAAAATATTCCTCATATTGAGATTTTCTAAATCCCATTTTATTCTATTCTATCTTATATGTAACTATAATATCATGTAGCTTCTTTCGATTAAGTCATCAAAGTAGTTTCGTAGCATCCATAGCTTCTCCATTTCGTACATCTAAAATTGTGAAAAGTTTTCAAAGGTATGTTTAAAGGGAGTCCTATTACGTGAACATGAAAATTAACAAATATTTTGCAAGTCTATGAGAAGCTTCGATATATGGTACTACTTCACTTCAGAGTGAAATCGATATTCAGCTGTATGAACAACAGTTGGGAATCTAATGGCTAGTAGCGCATTAGATGCAACATTTACTAAGGTTACGGAGTTCGTATTTTGGAATTAGGGTGGATTTTCTTCCCAAAGACAATACACCTTGTCACAAGTCGTTGTCTATTATGCCCAAATCACAAGAATCACGCTTCGAATTGCTTTTGCACCTACCGTAATCGCCACCTTTGGCACTCAGTGATTACTACCTGTTCAAAAACTCATCGACAAAACTAAGGTATATTTAAGGTATATACGCTATGTAAGGTATATAAATCCAAAGTTCAATCATTCTAAAAGAGAGATATTGAAAATTTAAGAAAAGCGCTTAAATGATTGTACTACGTTTGAAGAAAACAACGTTAATGAATGAAGTCCAATTTTTTCAAAAAGTTATTGTTTTATTTGTTGTTCTATGAAGTTATTACCCAAAGTGTTAAAATGAATATCGACATCCAAACAGTACCATGCATAACTGACAATTCTCAGAACTTAATTTTAACTTAATTTCGTTAAATTTTGTTAATATTGCTTTGGGTGATGCAGCGTTATCATTCACTTTACTAGTCAATCTAAGTAATAACATAATACAACGTTCTATACTCATATTTGTTGATGTATTATAATCTCATTGAACTTGCACTATTTTGTTCTACACCCGAAATACCAGACTTTTTAGTAACAGTCAAAAAAAACTGATATAAAATTTAAACACAAAATCTATTTTTAATTAATAGATATATTTTTATGCTATAGTAATTATGCAAACATCTTTTGACTGATATTCGAATACCAAATATCCTTCAAATAGACATCTAATGAAAATAATGTTGCAATTATCCAAAATGTTGCAACATATTTTGTACATTTTCACTGTTGTAATTAAGCGGGAAGTACAGTTTCCCTTTTTGTACTGGATTTATATAAAAGGGCCGTTCTTTGTAGGACCTTAATTTTTATTATTCCTAGATAGGATCACACATATTTTTATCTTACACAAAAATGGTATTGAATTCTGTATAACTTTTTACTATACTTACTCGAATACATATGTAACATCCAAAAAAACTTCAGAATATCCGTTTTGCTCCATAAATGTTTTTCCACTAATGATTTTCTTAGGACTAATCTGATCCTATGCACTCGATGTATGGTGCTTACAGTACGAACCAAATTAGTGTGAGAGAATTAGGTGACGAGATTGAATGCTATTTAGTTTATTACAAATTATTCTTCGATGTTGTTCAAGAAGATTGAAAACCTGATAGAACACATCAATGCATATTATTAAGCGATCACAAAAACTAATAAAACCAATTGCCCTAACATTGAGGTATATTTAATACCAAACAAAGCAATAATCTTCAAATTATCATTACACATTCTTTGCCAATATCAATGATAAACTTTATTTGCTGTTTTAAAATTTCATTGAATAATTATTGGTTTTGTTTCAATTTAAAGAATCCAGATTTCCTTCCAGTTCATTAAAGAATCATTATGTCGTTAACTAAAATTTATAACTACTGTTTACTACTTTTTTTCAAAAAGAAAAAAAAAAACAATTTCAAAAAAAAAACCATTACTTCGCCATTAAAATGGCAACATAAAAAGGATATGGAAGAGTATTAAACTTTGAATAATAAAACGATTTTTTATAGAAAATAATTCATGGAAAAAGTCGAAAGACAAAACTTTATATCGAACTCTAATGCATTTTTCCAATACACGTAAATGAATAGAAAGTATGAATAAAGTGGAAACTTTTTCGCTCGATTGCAGCCTGTAACGCATAGAAGACAGCAGTAAAACATGGAAGGATGAGATGACTACAGTTGGTTGGATATGAGTTGGAGGAAGCTTAAAACTTTCAATGCAAACAACAAATGTTATAAAGTGGCAACAGCAACGAATCGGTCAAATGGCATTAATGTGACCAATGGAATCACACAGATATACGATAAGTTCCAGAGTCCAAAGACTGTTTGGAGTGCTGTGGACAAAAATCGCAGCAAAAAAGCACGTAAAGTTCGAATGCAAAAATAAATCCAAAAGTATTTGAATTGCAATAAAGAAAGTTTTAGTATCAAATCAGAAAAAATAAAATTCTTCATTGTTTACATGGCGAAAAATAAAATTTTCTCGTAATTCATGGGATTTTATAAAGAGAAAAAATATATTTATTGTCAACTTGATTAAATTGATATGATGATCTCAATAATTCTTCAATTATAAGCTCGATCTAACAGTTGAACATTGAGAATATCTACTAAAATCAAATTAAATCAATTATAATATGGTAAATAACAGAAAATATTATTAAATATGGGTTTAAATAGTAAGGAATGCAAAATAGGTACGATTACTACATATTTACAATGTCACAAGTAAATGTAAGTTTGTACTCAATTCGGATGAAAAGTCAATATATGATAGAACCTTTTCGGTCCAAGGAAAACTCGTTAATCTAACTTTATGTGAAACACATAAGCATCCCCCAATCTCATCTTCTTAAAATAATCTTCTCCGCTCGATACATTTATAAAGAAATATAAACATATATACGTACATAATGAAATTGGATGATATAATGGACTATGCTAATTTCAAAGCTATTAATATTATCGCAAATATTTCGCTGAATGTGAATCCATGTCACTTTAGATCAACAAAATGCAGTATCTGAGTAACCTAAACATCTAGATCATTTTAGACTGACATAATAGCAGATGAATTTGCCTGAATACGAAAAGTTTCACTACTTTTAACCACCAACAAATTTATGATTTCGGAAAATGTCGTTCTTCTCAGTCATTTAGGAAGAAAAAAACAAGCATAGAAGAAAACTAGGGTCGTTTAACTTACATGACTTTAAGAAATATATAATTTTAAATACATACAATTGAAATAATCAAATATCGTGGGGATACTGAAAACTATTCAGGAAACAAGTAAGTAAGTGTAGAATGGCTGAAAACTGAGAGATAAAATTTTAGCTCCTTTGCATGGCCACATATTGTATATAGAAAACTTAGTGATGAATTTATAGAAGAATAAGAATAACGTGGAAAGTTATTTATTAACTAACAAAACTGATCACTACTAAAATGAAATTTATTGGTTGTACACGAATCTATTACTCTGTAATTAAATTACCACTTCATTACTAATTACAAATAATTGTAATGTGAAATTACAGGTAGTTGTTATCTGAAATTACAGGTAATTGAAATATAGATATAAACAATAACATCGCTAAACACGTGCAGAGAAATTCCCTTGCGCTAAAATACTTGGGCATCCATCCAATAGCAGTGGAAATATGATCTGTTTAATCTCGATACTACTATTCATTGAGAGAATTACACTTTAACAAATATTTTGAAACCATCGCAGAAGCACAATTAATCTTCAAGGTCGCAATGCAAGATCTCCTAACATTATAATGATAAGAACCGAAAGTTCTGATAACATAATGAATGCTTAATATTCAAAATGATTACATGAAAATCATACAGACTTAAGACTTGAACCGAAGTGTGCAAATATAAAAACATCGCAATAATTTGTAATTTCATAACTAAAATTTATTATTTGATTTGTTCTTCCTTGCATGATGCTTCACAATAGTTTTAAATATAACTAATACAAATATTCAACTATTTCTGAAGAACTTATACATCATAATTCTAATCCACTTGATATATATCCAAGTCCACTTCTTCGTAATCACTGATTAGTTGATTTAAAAAATCATAAGCCTCCTTGTATTCTGCAAACTCTATGTTCTGCATTTTGAACCAACACACGAAATCATTCTTTGATTCCAATATATTGTATTTTTGATTCAGACGAGTAAGATAATCCCCAATATTAGTATTATTGGACAGAACACAAGCTGTACGCTCCAGTTCTGCCAAATCTGAATTAGGCAAAAAACTTGGCTTTCGTAAGTTAACACCAACTTTGAAAGCCGACGGACACCAATCCACAAGTTCAAAAGAATTTTCTTCTCGCATAGCTTTAATAGCTAAATTAATCTCAGTCGGTTCGACATTTCCACGAAACTGCAAGCAACAGCCAAGATATTTACCATACTCTGGATTACACTTAACCATTTGATTTTCTTTGCTAAAGCACGACTTCGTTAGTTGTTCCACTGTAATGTCATAAATCTTATCGCCAGGCACTACAGGTGCGTAAGTAGCATATGGAAAGTTCAAACGTGGCAGTGGCACTAAATTCTTTTGCAATTCTTTTAAATTACTATTTAGTGCGCTTTCCAGGCGTAAACTTATAGTTGCTGAAGAGACTGTTTGTGCTATCAAACGATTCAAGTTTGTGTAATTGGGATTCTTCATCAATAAATTACTACAACACATTTGATACATAGCCTCGTTATCCACAATGAAACAGCAATCGGAATATTCAGAGCTAGTTAATGTGCTTAATACCGCATTGAAGGGTTCTGTCGTGATAGGCGATATAATAGGTGTTGGATAAATGGAAAATTCGGTAAACATTTTTTTCGGATAATCATTACGTAGACGTTCCATTAACAATGCGGTTAGACAATAACCTGTACCACCACCAGCCGAATGGTAAATTATAAACC
Source organism: Teleopsis dalmanni (assembly GCF_002237135.1). Taxonomy (NCBI): domain Eukaryota; kingdom Metazoa; phylum Arthropoda; class Insecta; order Diptera; family Diopsidae; genus Teleopsis; species Teleopsis dalmanni. Next base: position 68,643,502 of record NC_051846.1, on the reverse strand, counting down.
CTTCAACATTCTCACAATTGTTAGTAAAATTTCTAACAGTTTCAATCATTGAATCTATGATTTCTGAGCCGCTGTTATACCTATCGGTTATAAAATTATTAGCTGCATCATCGTCTCCTGTTAGGAATTGTTCAGAGTTGAATAAAAATCTGTGTTTTCCATTACGAAGCTTATTTGTGTATGTTGGTTCTAGATCGAAGAAGAGAGCACGGGGCACAAATTTTGCTGGACGTACTTGTTGAAAAAAATTCGTGAACTTGAAATCAGTTTCAGATTCATATGATGGCATATTTCCGTTAATAAGAATGCCATGTTCCATGCAATACAACTCCCATACCGCCTCACCTAAAAGTATACCGGCTTTACCAATGTAAATTGAGACAATCTCCTGCATTTTTCTTAAAATTTTAAGTAAAAGGGTTTGTACTAGAAAATTTTGAGATATGAAATGAAAATTTATTTTTCTTGCTTCATGTTCACATATCAAAAGCAATGCTAACTATGTTTTTATTTAAATATAATAAATTCTGAGCTCTAAAATTATTCACTAAAGTTGCTACGCTAATTAACCCCGCCCTAACAATCCTCAAGTCCACTTCTGGACTCTCAGGAAGATATGCTGATTTAAGGTCCGTCATCAACTAAAAGACAAATAAATGATATGGTTTTTTTTTTAGCACTAACTCAAGAAGAAGAAGTAGATTTTTTTCTGAAAATGTTTATACGGATTATTCAAACAATTTTTTAAGCCGCTACTTTTTTCTAATTCTCGTATATATAAATTTTTTTTTCTTTTTTACCGCGTATTATTATTGTATTATATATTTTGGGCCAGGAGCTGATATTTTTCTGATATGAATCAGATAAAATATTAATCAACATTGTGAGGTTAATAATTATATAATAATAATTATATACAATAAAAAAACAAATGTACAACAACATCGATGGTTTTAAGTGGTTTAGTAATAATGCCAAATATGCATTGCAAGCGATTCACTGGACCTTAATATTACATAAAGTAATTATGGATTTAATATAAAAATTTGTTTGGAGTATATGTCCCTATGACAACAGTAAATTAATTACAATTAAAAATAAATTTTTTTTTGTTAAATTGAAATTTTTTGTATTTTTAACAGTTGCAGCTATTACTTCTATAACTTTTTGAGCTACCTTGGAGTACCATGGAGTTTTATTTATTTAAAACTTTCAATATTTTGTCGATATTAAAGCAATCAATTTCTATAAATAATCCATATTAATTCGTATGATATCAATTTTATTTATATTTTTTAACTCTTTTCGTGTTTGGTTTAAGTCAGAGTTCTGTCAAGATGAATGCCCAGATATTTCGCAACAATTAACTAAGATAAGTGTGAACACTTTTCGTTTCATTAGCTTTTATGGGCAATATTTAAAGTCAATTTTCTAAAAGTCTTAATGGAATTGAAATCAGGATGCGCTCTGGTAGTCGCACTGTTTACAGAGAGCTTAAGTATTATCCGCCTAAGTGAAAACCACATGATTTAAGAATAATGAAAAATCGATGTATAGATTAAGTAGAGCAATGACCCATGAAGACTTTCAGCTGTTATATGAGTATCAATTTATAATGAAATAATGGTATTCAATTTTAATTTCATTTTCTAGTAGCCTTATAGGAATGGAAAAGATTATGAATATTTTTATAAAGGGATTGTCTCATTTTATACATGAAGAACTTTTGTCAGACTTTATCAAAACCTTGAGCTTCATTCAAGAATAGAGTGAAGCTGTGTGTTTTGTCTTCAATTGCAGCACATATTTCTTTAACAACTCTTTGAACTACTCCAATTATTTTTATTTTTTTGAATATAAATTGATGATTAGGTATAACTTGTTTTCAGGTTTATAAGGGTATTAAATTTGTCATCAATGATTTTATATTTATTAAAGCAGAAGACACGATAACAGTAAAGTAGAACCCCGGTTTTTAAAAGATTTTTTTAAGAAATTTTTGATTGCCTTGAATAATAGCTAAAGGGAAAGATGCTATTGCGGATCAAAGAAAGAAACGATATTGTGTGGTCAGATAATTACTATATTATTTAAAAGTTAGACAAATTCGAATAGCAAAGAAAAGACAAGAACAAAAATTTATTTAATTTATTGAAATTAAACTGACCATACAACGCTGTATCGAGTATTGTCAAGTACTTATCACCAGTGGTCTCAGGAAATATTCGAAGAATATTTTTGTTCAAAAATGTTTAGAAAAACAGTAGTTACTAACCGATATCGTCCAAAATATTTCATATAACCACTGCCTATTGTAAGTAAATAGTAATTAACTCATTTATAACATACCTGTTTCTGTGAAGGATATTAAAGTTGAATCAAAACTAAAGCAAACTTTTTTAAGTTTGGCAATTAAGACAATAATTATTTCCTTAAACAAGTTTTCATTAATTTGATATTTAAAATACTTGTATTTTAAACTTGTATCAAACTAATTTTGAAGCAATTAAATTCTAATTATTTGAACATATTGTGAAAATTGGAATCAATTATTTTTCAATAAAGCTTAAGAGCTTAATTTAATTGAAAAACAAAGTTAAGATTCTTTCAGTCAGTGTCTTTATTTTGCGAAGCAATTTAATTAAAGTGAGGCTCTATCCATTTACATATGAAATTTAATTATTATTTTACATGCTCTAAGACAACTACAAATCTACGTTTATATCACATATCTCAATAATGCAAGGATTTAATCTCCTGTCAAAGGGTATTAAATGCTTGCTGATTGCTTCGGTGTCAGTTGCAAAAACACGCAGATTACATTTCATTCATTAACAATCCATAAACATTAGAAGATAATCTATTTTGTAAAGTTTCTCAAGCATTTTTGGTTCATTTCAGATGTCATTAGCCCACATTGCGAAGCAAATTTAATCATAATAATAATATCAATTACGAAACGTAGCACACAAAAAATAAACACAGTGAAATTATTGGAAACGTGACTCAAATATGAAATCGCACTTCCCAAAGTTTATGTGACCAAAAAAGATCAGCACGTGCTGCACAGTGTAAACGACCGCGTTTTTAAGGTGACCATCGTAGAGAAGCAGCTTTTTCGTTGGTCGTAAACCAATTTAATGCTGTGATGACGATGTGTAATGTACTTGTATTATGCGATTAGGTACATCCCCTTGGCAACTATTTTAATAGCAATACATCCATAAACCCGCACGAGTGTATGTGGATGTACATAGACTTCTGTTCGGCTTACTTGGCAGTTTTACATTTCCGGATATCGATGCTGCTCACAAACACGGAAAATGTACGTAAATAAAGCGAAACCAAAATTATGTAGAAGCTTCTACATACTATCAGGGTCAATTTGTGACAAAATATTATGATGAGCTGACATAATGCAAGCAGCAAACAATATAAATAAGACGATAAAAATTCAATTAAATCAGTTCGAGTTAAATATATAAAACGTTAAGTAGCAAATAGTGTGGATAGTAAAAATAAAAATCTATCAAAAATCATAAAATATGACAACAAAAGGTTTAATAACCAAAGTTTTATTATCCTGCCTGTTATTTTCTTATACTCAGGCACGCGTATTACGTATCGATGCTGGCTCTAATGTATCTGTGCAAAAATCACAATCAATAACAACATTAGAAGCCACCACAATATCAACAGATATCGAACAAGAAGATTTCACAACAAAGGCACCAGAAAACGCTGAGGAAACCACAATTACAGCGTTAAGTAGAGATGAAGATGCCAGTATTAAAATTACAGCTGCTGAATTAGACCCAGCACCAGGTACTGTGGAAGGCATTGAAATAGAATTATTCGATGAGATTGAAGAAGAAAATGAAGACAATTCTAAACTAAGGAAATCGGAAAAATTATTACTTCTTAGTGCACCCAAACTACATGAGCAACCAAAAGAAGAAGAAGAAGAAAATGTAGAAGAATCCGAAGAAATCATAGCTGATGCCACAACGGAAACAACAACCGAAACTACCACTAGCACCATTGCAGCTGAAGAAGTGACGACAGTTGTACCAGTGACAAAATTACATGCAATCAACGAAACATCACCAAATCAAACAGAAGCTAAAAATGTTGAAAATCCAGCAGTTGCCAAAAAGGTGGATGATACACCTGTCATACCAGCGGTTCAACCTGCTGAACCAAAAAACAGTAATGCTGCATCAGCTGTGTTAATTGAAACTGAATCCGATTATGTGCTTGTTGATTCCGATTTCGAGGAATTTGGCACATTCGCGCATGTTGACAGCGACTTGCATTTGCAGCCAATTGTGCAGTCAGTGGAAATCGTTCCCACAAGCGTTGATGATCCCTTAATTATTAGTTACGTCCATAGTTGGTGATAAACCAAACGTTGTTTCTTCCATTCATTAAAGGTTTTTATGGATAAGTTTTGTTGGAATGCAGTATTTTTTATTTTTATACGATAACTCATTAAGTTTGTTACCCACGAATAAAAGCGATATATCAATTTAATTTTTTATTTGTTTTTATTTATTTCTTTTTTAAATTGAAAGAAACTGTAGTGTTCATACGGTTTTGGAAGAAATAATTCTGCATGTTACACAGATCATCAAGCTATGCTTATCCGAAATAATATAATAGATGTTGCACTTTTTCTCTTTATGATTCGATGGATTAACATTTACCATTCACTAAAGAACTTTAAAATTTGATCGAACAACCAAGTACAGAGTTTTTTGAATCCTAATTGTGAAATACAGCTAAGAGTTTCTCAAATGTATAAAAACTGTTATCAATTATATTGAACACCTTTATTAGTAATTTTTAGTTATGGTCATGATTTTTCTTATATTCATTATGAAAGTGAATTTTTTCAATTCACAAACATCATTCGTTTTCATCGAGACTTAAACCTGAACCTTAGTAGCAATAGTAGGATTGCTAGCCACTAGACCACTGTGATTAGCTAATCTTAGCAATATGATATATTCAAAAAAAGCTGCGGCCATCGATTTTAATATGCGGCCATCGATATATATATATATATAGCATATATTTCGTATTTTGGTTTAAGGTTGATACGATATAGATTCAACACTATATATTGTAATTTTTCAAGTGCAAGCACAGAACTATGTCACTTTAAAAAAAACTTATGTTGTGTAAATAAATACCTATTGATTATAATCCTGATTACATACTATAAGGATATAAGCCACACAACTTTAGACATATGCTAGTAAAAATAGTATTGCGAAAATCCAGCACTACTAAAACAAAGCCTTACGACTGATAATTAATGTTCCATATTACCTCTAATATGGTCTAAATATTCCATTCTAACAATAGTCTAACAATGACTACCATGTAATGTTATTATTACTTCAGGGAAATGTTAAACCAGAACAGCGTATATGAATCTGTTGGCCCATTTGAGCACCTCTTCAATATTTGTTCAAATATGCCGTCGCTGTTAAATATTTTCCTAGATTAATATAGACATTATGGATTTGTACATATTTATATATATGTAATCATATATGTAATCAGAAAAAATTGGTACTTAGTGTATGTTATGTTGTTTTATACTAATTGTAATTTTAATGTAAATCTATTTCCTTTTAATAAAAAAAAACAATACTTAAAAGATTCTTCAAAAATACTCTGAATGAATGATTTTTGAAGAAAAGTTATTGATTTTTTTGTGTTTAACTGTTTTAATTCTAACTGTTTTAACAATCAAATGTTAAAATATATCATTGTATTCCAGTGAAATCGTGACATTATTTCTCTTCTTACTTCGAGCCTTTATTCTGATATCTTCTGTTTAGAACGGTCCAAACAATAAACTCTTTAGTGAATATCGTCCTATGCCATTTTCAATTGATAAATCTGGAGAAACTTTTTTAATCGACACTCGCTTTCACTTCGTTTTAATTTTCGATTAATAAATCTAGAGCGAAGTACTAATAATACTAATAATACTCTAGATATTTTGTCAGAATAGTTAGATGACCCTAAAATTAACAGCTGTTTTATATGATTTGACAGATAAAGTGTAATTTGACAGATAAGGTGTGATTTGATTTAGTATATGCATTTATAAAAACTATACATTTCTGCTAATACTAACATGTTAGATGACTATAGAAATGTTCGATTAGGCAACAAAATTTGACAGATCGAAAGTAAATCTAGATTGAATTTAGTCTTACCAATCGAAAACGAAATTAGTTACGTAGTCACTTCAAAATGATAGCCTTTTCATATTTATTTTCATAAATTAAAATTCAAAACTTTTCAAATAGTTTCCATAAATTTTTTCATAATACATACTGGTTAAATATTACCTAGTACATATATAATAATACTTGTACTTGATTTTGATACCGTAGTAGATATTGAAATGATAGTTGGTTTATGGACTTTTATTTTGAAACGAGTCATATAAGAGTCAATAGAAAACGCAAATACACTTTTAAAATATGCTCTTCTTTACTTATTACAGTTTCAATTTATTTATATTTTTTTCAAGTTTTTTCTTCTCGGATTGGAAAAAATCCTTTTAGTAACTTACCTTCTTGAAGAAAAAATAAGATTCATTTTTTGGTTTGTCTTTTATGTTTGGCTTACATTTCAAACTTACTAAGTAAAATTTATTACTTTGCAATTGTTTACCAGTAATCCGATGTGCAATATTACTGAGTCAAGTAATAGTCAATAAATTTCCATTGCTGCACATTATTGAAAATGCTGAAAGTTCGAACTCTTTGCTGTCAGAATACGCCAAATCTTAAATCACTTCCCTTTCTCCGTTGGGGAAATCCATTTGAAATGCAAACACTTTGACAACTCTGCACCTGCCAACAAAACTCCGAATGCAATAAAAAACGAGAAGAGGAAAAGCGTAAAAATATAGCCAGCAGGCTTAGAGAGAAATACCTGCAAAAAAAAAAGAGGACATACTAAGTCCAAAAGTACGACTAAATGGGTTATATGAGTAGAGTTTTTTATGTGGACTTTGCATTCACCTTCCTTAGCCAAATTTGCCTAAGCAAACTTGCTGATGCTATTTAAATGTTCACTGCCAAGCTTCATTGCATGTGCAAATCCGCGAAAGTAGTGAAAATGTGAGGAAAGCTCAATAGAAAAAAGTCTCTGAAATGGCAGTGGTAAAGAAAATGGAGTACGTGGTTTCAACAGGACTTAAAATTCAATATGAAAATTTTTTTTTCCTACATCATACTTTTCGGGAATGTTTGCCTGAATGAGCACTTGGTTGATGTTCAAAGAGGAAAAGGCGTAACGAGCATAATTGAATTTTCATGAGGAAATAATTCTTAGCTGTGAAATGAAAATGTGTTCCAGCATGTTTCCGTGGTATTTAGCACAACAATAACACTTGCAATTAAGGAACGATGAAGCTCGAAGTGATTGCAAACAAATAATAGAATTTAATTAAAGCTCAATACTTGCGCATCAAATGCAATAAATTCAGAGTGTGGCTTAAGGACAATAAAGATATGCCATTCAGCACATATGAAAGCTGGCTGAAAGAAAAGTAATGAACATTAAAAGAATCTACATAGGTTTTCAGCTACATTAATATGTTAATCTGTTTCACAATGGCAGAACATTTCCATAAACTACGAGGTAGTATAAATTCAATCAACAAGTGGCAACTCCATAAATTTAACAGAAAATTCCAGTAAAGTAAATTTCTGCTACACTGTTATTTCGACAATATTTTACACCATTACTCACATTTCTTGTGCTAAATTTCTTGCCCCCAGCGCCTTAACTTTGATACCCACAAGCGCGCAATACTTTCGTTTAAAAGAATTAGCAACTCCCCAAACCCAGCGAGACGGATAAGATACTATTTCGTTTAACCAACTTAACACAAACAACGCGAAATAAAAACTTTATAATTCTGTGCCACGATTTCGTGGGTTCAACTGGAGGCAGCCTGAGACAATAAAAGAATTCAAGCACAAATGAAGGCATTAATGTCAAAGGCAAATTCCCAGCTCACTCGTTAGGCACTCAACGACCTGCTCACTTGCCTGAAAGTATTGCACATGCTAGCAACACTGTCATTTGACATTTGTAACCGCTGCCGTATTTCCGTATCCGGCGTGTTAATAAAACGCTATCAACGAACAAGCGCGTTAACATTTCTAAGTATGTGTGAGGCGGCAATTAAAATTACTCGTTCCACCAATTGTTGAAATTTATTTTTAAGTTGATGCTATTTTTATTTCTTAAATAAATTTACATGTCAAGTACACATACTTGACTACCAACATATCACCGAGTTTACCTACACATTTGCATTTCAGAATACAAAGGAAACCTACAAATCCACTACTAAAAATAACAATAATAATCAGTCAAACAAACAAGTCAAAAATTTGTGTTTTTTTTTTATATTTGAGGAAGCCTGAAGTGAAAATATCATAACAACTAATAATTTCGTTCCATTCATTTCGTCATTCATATATAGAACAGCATCTATTCCACACCCAAGGCGATATATAGTATTGTGCTTTAATAATAACATTTTATGCGCTGCACAGTACGTGTTTGCCAGGAGTGCACTTAACATGCACCATCATTTGCCATGTTGTGTCACCCACTATTACTTCACCACTGCACACCAGTGCTGTAGACCAGTGTTACTTAGCTGCGCTCAGCTTAGCTCAGCATTCTGTTGTCCTTTTGTCCTTTCAATTTTAAACTTCTTAGCCATAATCACCAAGAAAGATAACAAACGACTAAGTACGAACGAGTGCAACACACTGTCATGATTGCACTGTCATGGTCTGCTATGTTATACAAATTTATTCCCTTTGGACATTATACCATTATAATTGGATTCTTGCCAATGATATTCATTTTAAATCGCCCTTTCTCACCAACACACACACACTCACATACACTCACACACACACACACAGAAGCACTGATAAAAATCTGCAACTGAAACTAACACTTATTTAAAAATACAATACACACTCCTGCTTACAGTGCTCTCGTCCTGGCATATCCCTCCGACTGCAACGGCAGCGCTGCCATTAGCATTGCAATAAGCATGACAGCAAATTTTCCTTTTTACTTCCTTTCTTACTTGAAACATTCCTTTCAGAAATAATTTTTATAGTTCTTATGACACATTTTCCTACTATTATCCTTATATAATTTCAACTTTCAAAACAAAATTAAGTCTGCCAATTTATAAAAAAAAAAGAATTATTAAAACTTTATTTTCAATTAGTTTGCCAACAATTTTGGACATTCTTAAGAATATTTTTCCTTTGATGTCAAGGATAATGTAGAATTTGCGAAAAAAAAATATTGTAGTAAATTAATTGGTGGAATTTCATATTGATGGAAGTCTCTTTAAGATTTCCTCCGTATATATATATATAGAGAAATTTAAAGATGACTTTAAAAACGTACAAGTTACTCTCCAAGTGTATGGATTAAAAGCTATAAACGAATATTTTGAATATATCTCTAAATAAATTGGTTATGCCTCAATGTATATAGCATCTTCTTAAATATATATCTTCTTCTTTTGAATATATCTCTAAATAAATTGGTTATGCCTCAATATATATAGCATCTTCTTGAAACCATATGTCAAAATAGTCTCATTCACCGTGAAAAAAAATATGAATCATGATTCTGCTATTATTATGTTGAAACTATTTGAGTCAGTGCACTTGAGCACTTTCTTAACTCGAGGTATTTTCAAAAGCCCTCTTTACGCCTTGACTGGATTATTGTTTATCACTTTATCAGACTAAGCAATAATTAATCACAGATCTGCATACGTCCTGTTTCTGTTTTATTCTGCTTTATTTGTAACCACAATGTCATATTAATTTAAAAAAAAATATATGTTCAATTATATCTGAAGACTATGAACCACTCCAATCTGTTCGTTTTTGTAAATGTAAAAATACTCATACACAATATATTAATTTTCTTCAATCCCGAAGCAAAAATTTTATTTAATTATGGAATCATCATGCGGCATGTAAACAAGCAAGCCAGAAACATTCTGTATTACTTATACCCTACCCAAGCACAGAGACCACACGATCTCATTGTTAACCGAAATTGTGAAAACATATTTATTTTACAACTAAAAAATAAGTAAGAGTAATAGTTTTTACTGATTTTATTAAACGTTATAATCACGTTAATTGCTGAATCTTTCTGCGGCTCAGGTAAAGGAACTCTTTCCCTCTATAAACGGCGCAGAGCAAAAGAAAAGAGAACTATTTTGTGAAGGATTATCAAGACTAACACAATCTAAAATGCTTTGAGGGACTAACAACCTAAAAGAATTTAAGGATTGCATAGAACTAACAAAGAATAACTTAAGAATTATAACAGAAATACTAAACTGTCATTATAGATTGTAAAATCACCTAACAATGTTAGAAATCCAATTGAACTTGGGCTGCAAATACTAAAGGGAAGAGAAAAAAACCACATGCCATATACTAAGGAAATTCCCGGCACTGATGCATAAGCGGTAGAAAAGCTTAAGAGGGTATTTCATGGAATATAGGGAATTAAGGCTAGGAGAGAGTGCACTGTCCCTTATTCAAAATAAAATAATAATATTAATCTCGTTATTGCTTGAAAATATTTAAAAAAAAATAATAGTTAAGAAAACAATCAATCGGAAAATAAATAAACCCATTTGGCTTTATAACTAAAGATGATTTTAAAAAGTATTCGATTTCTTTCAAATTGTTCTAAAGTTCAATTTGAGAAATTTCCATGAAATTAATGAAAAATTACGATTTCCAGGATATCAGAACTTGATGACAGGTATTGTTAAAACCAATTATCTCCTTAAATTGCTGTTAATGGTAGTTTATATATCACAACGAACTAATATCTAAACTTAAATAGGCTTCGGCGACAAGGCTGCCACTTCAACCAGAAGTTATGTTCCATTATTTGATTTTGACTGAAGAAATTGAGTTCTCGCAATATTAAATGACTGAACCTATAATTACCAACAAACTATAGCGGTTTGGAAACTACTGTGTAAACAAGAAGTTCGTAGCATGGTGGCAGTGTGGAAAAGCTGCCTATTGGCCAGTATATTTTTGTAGTTTGTAAGGGAAGCTGTCTTTCGATATTCAGTGCTGCCATCTACATGCTGTTGAGTTAAGGCAGGACTGATCTCTATCTTAAACCATTTTGTAACTTACGGAGGATATTTTGGAATTATAGAAACCTGTGTGAATATATGTAGTTAAATTTCTACAAAATTCTACTTATAAATTCTAAATAAATTTTTTTTAACAACATTTATATTAATAGTCAACTTTCCAATTTATTTAATTTTCATAATTATTTATTTGTTAGTTTATGTACGAACTCAAATTATTTAAAGCTAAAGAATTTTAAGCTAATTTAAATTAAGTAATTTTAGGTTAATTACGAAGTATGGACAGACCATGTAACGTACACAAATGTTACTTAATTTAAAATACCAGAAGCTTTAATTAAAATTTCTGCTATTAATTGCGCTACAAGAAATACTTGTATATAAATTTTCTTAACATCGGTGGTAAATTTAAATTCCGTTTTTATAAAATCTTTTATGCAATGAAAACAGAAAAGAACAACTATTGCCACTGAAGAGGGCATCCATTCATTATTCACTCGGATTCCCAGCGAAATCTAAAAAGCACTTTAAACCTTTTCGCGGTCAATTTACATTAAACACAGCTTACACAGAACTTACGAGTACTAATACTTATTAAAATAATACGAAAATAAAAAGAGTGAAAAAGGAAGAACCCCAGCCGGAAGTAAGGACAGAAAAAATAGCTTTTTCTAGTTTTTGAATATTTTACAAGAATGCCATCCTCAATTCAATTAACGTTCCAAAGTGCATTTGCATTTAACACTCCCACTTTTGATAATATTGCGAAACGGACTAAAATACCTATACATATACACAAAGACAACGCACACTAACGCACATTATACTGCAGCCACTGACACATAGACATGAACCCAGCTAAACGAGCTTATGCCTGCAGAGTTAGTTACACAAACAAGGATTTTAACACTGGAAAAAATGGATGTAACGGACTATCTGCCTGTAAAGTATGAGTACGTCCATGTGATGCATGTGATCGTTTATCAGATGCAGGATGCCAGCAATGATTGTGGCAGCGGATAATGTTGGGTAGAAGGTTGGACGTGTAGGAGAGGTGGTTCTTTGGCTTATTTAAAATATGCACAGGTGTAAGGCTACTGCCGCTGGTAGAAAGCAGGTGCCACATGGCAGATTACCACTCTTGTCTTTTTTTGTGCTTTATTATTTTTTATTTCCGTTTCCATTTTAATGTGAACTTGCCCCACGTTTTAGCGTAAGTGTATTTGCACTTTAACTCAATGACACAACTTTTTTACGAGCTACGTGCGTATGTGTTCCATTAAAGTTAGCATGGCAGGAAATAAGTTGACCGGATTACTCACCTTAGATTATGTTGATGTATTGCAAATGTCGGTCCTGGGTGAGAAAATGACCGTAGTGATTATTGCAAGTGAGATTATAATTGAAATGAATGGTTAATACTGAAACTACAAGAACCGACCAGTTGAAAATTATTCAAACTTTTTGAACTTTCAGTGGTCGGGGCAAGTGGAAGGTGTGAAAAATACATGAAATAATAAAAAAAAACTTTTTTGTCACATATTGGTAAAAGTTTTAAAATATATTTAAATTATATATATAAATGATTTTAATAGAAGTTGTTAATTCGGAAGGAAGTAAAATGCTAGCTTTAATATAGTTTAAATACACTTCTGATTTCTTAAAAGTTTTCTATTAAATAAAATATTGATTTTGGTAAAACTTAAATACACTTTATTTTTCAGTTTAGAAACGAAAGTTTATATAGTAGCTTTCTCATTCAGTTCTTGAAATTTGAATATTTATGTGGTGGTTAAATGCATTTCCATTTAAGTCAAGACATGATGGACTTAGTGGCTCAACAAAAAAATTTTGTCAATGAATTGGTATGTCCTGGTCTCAAAATATAGCAAAGTTATAGTACCCGAAAATGGCCTTTGCTTAGAATAAGGTGTCATTAAAGTCATAAAATGTATCAAAAATTTAACAAAAAACAATAACATTTGAGTTTCGATATATTCGAGAATAAGAAACCTTCAAAAAAATTACTAGTTTTATGACCAGTTATAATATAGACGCAAAGATTTAAGAGAATGCTATTATAAAAAATATAGCAATGGTATATAAATAATATGGAATGCTCCATTAATTTGAAACTTAACAATTACTGTAACGACAAAAAAAAGAAAATTAAGTAACTTAAGGTGTTTTCTATCAGTAAATCTGTGGTATTTTTTCAATCAAGATACTCCTTCCTACGTGACGAGGTACCCAAAGCCTCATTACTATGATCAAATTCAAACCGACATTTTCCTTCTTCTCTTACTCTCAATTCCTCAATTTGCTTTAGAAGCAACAACAATTTCATTTTTGATGTGCCCGTGACTCACTGCATAAAATGGGCCTAACAACATTTATGAAAATACTAAAAATATAATAAAAATAAGAAAAAATATGATATTTACTCGTACAAGTTAATGATTATTTTAATAAAACATTTTAGATAGGAATCGTTACTTTAACAGCCCAAAATAAAGAAATTGTCGAGTTGAGAGCTACAAAAGCCAAACGAAACTTTTCCAGACAAACAAGTTGATGTCCCGTTTGGTAGCAATCAAACGATCGAAAAATATCACACGATTCTGCCGTTAATGAAACCAAGCGCAGGGGCGGATTTAAGACGCCGCGAGTGTTAACTTATATATATCTTATTTGATTTACTTCACTAATTTTTGATAATCACTACTCTATTTTTTTTAGAACTCTACCAATTCTAAAACTCTAGTCTATCACATAGTCTATATCTTTAAAAAAAATGTTACTTATACGTCAGATAAAACCCTTGCTTTTCCCTTCACAGCAATTTTCCTTTGTGTATTTTCCTTCGTTTTGCATTATTTTCGAGTATTTTAGCCGTCATTTTAATAGTTTTCAGCGCTATAGTACCTTTTCTGCTAATATCTCGATGACATACACGTTTGGTGCTAAATTAACACTTTCAATAACATAAATGCCAATAATGAAGTTCGCAATATGCCGACGGACGTAAATACGTAAACATTAATTGGAATTACGCTTAGACCCAGGCTTTGAAATGTCACGTACATAGACGACAAACGCGTTTGTACGCTAACCATAGAATAGTCATAACAAAGAAACAACAACAACAACAGCAACAACTACAACGCGACTAGTAGCAATGACAGCTGCAAACGAGCGAGCGAGCGAGTGAGCGAGCGGAAGGAAGGAAGCGAATTTCAGTTTATTTAATAATGGCGCTCAAGTGGCATTATAATTACAGTGAGCAGTGCATAGTCTTTGTGTGGCGTGCCTTTGGCGGTAATGCACTAATCTACACAACTAATTGTGTAAGAAATATGCGAAGCATGTCCCTCAAAGCGAAATATTTAGAAAAATAGACAAAATTGTTTAATATTTATGAAGTTTATTACAAAATTTGTATTGTTTTTGTAGCGCTTCAATAAAAAATTCTTCGACATGTACAGAAAAGGGAAAAAATTTGTATAAAATGTCTGTTCCGATCAGAAATAGACAACAGTCAACAACTGCACAAAACACTAGCAACTGCTAAGAATATTAGGCTTCAAACCAACAACTTTTAAATAATGGCAAAATTATTCCAAATCCTTTTAGTGAGCTGCTTTGTGCTTGCACTCTGCACCGCAGAAGCACCACGAGTACGGTCCATACGCTTTCAAAATCAACGCCGCAGTCGTGTCTTAGCACGTCAAGAAGTAGCTGAAGAAGCTGTCACTCCATATCCTTCAGCAGCCGAATTGAAACCAGAACTGCCATTTAATGAAGCAGATAACTCAGAACCAGCAGCTTTGGCACCTGAAGATAATATTAATGTACCCGAAGTTATTGATAATCGTCAACCTGATTTGACCTACGGACCACCAGAAGCTGAAACCGATGACATTCCTGTCGATGAAGAAGAAGAACAAGATGTTTTACCAGCTGAAGAAGCTGTGGCTGATGTAGCGCCAGAAGATGAGCCAGCTGAAGAAGTTGCTGTTGATGAACAACAATCGGAGCGCTTGACTCGTGGTCGTCGTATTAATTCACGCAAAAGTGCACGTCCAGCTAAATTGCGCGCTGCTCCGAAAGCCAAATCAGCACGTCTCCAACAACAACCATTACAACAACAAGTTCAACCACAATTTGTAGCACAACCAGTATTCTTCTACACCGCACAGCTCAGAAATTGGTAAAATTATAATAATGGATTAAGGGCTACTATATGCCTTAAATAAAATGTACCTTACAAATGTTTCCTATATATTGCAACAAATTGTTTCTAAATAAATTAATAAATAAATAAAAAAATTTTTATACACACAAATGAAAATATTACCTTTTTGTTATTTTAAATAGTAATGCATATTAATATTAATAAATTAGTATTGCTTTCTTGGTTCAATTAAAAACTGTTTTTAAGCCACACACACCTCAACCCCCAAAAAACTGTTGTGGTTCCGTTTGCGCTTAAAAGTAAATTGGATATAGGTCGTATACGTTTGGGAAGCACTACTATTCCTCTTTCTAGTAAAATAAATTAACTGGGAGTCGTCCATAATGGTAAACTCACCTGGAATACGTACTTAAATAAAGTGTATACAAAACCGACAAGGACTTTATAGACAAGACTGTTCTATACTGGCAAAACTTGATACCTCAACCGAAAAATTTTATTTTAACAGCAGTACATTCTATCATGATATATTGCTGTGTGGTTTCATAGTAAAAAGTCATACAGACTGGATCTATTGTTGTTTACATGAAGTTTCAGAGACTTGTGTGTCTCTTAATGACTGGCGCTAGGAGGAAAGATTTAGAACTTGATCATTGTAGTCATAGCCATAGTATGTATTTATGTAGCTGAATATTCAAATTTAACTTTTTACTAATGGAATTATCAGATTCTAATGAATATTGTATGGTATATATTCATGCAGTTTTAACTAAATTTCTTTATAGTTCCTTCCTTTGTAGTTTTTTCATACTGAAAGTTCTTTGATTGCTCCAAACGTGTGTCCAGACCACTGTAGTCATAACACTATGCAACATCAGTTGAAAAACTAAGACCTCTTTAACTTTATCGCAAACTGGCTGTTTTTATATGGTTCAGAGCTAACTCATTGGAGAATCGGCTTAGCTATTCTATTTATCTATTGTTGGATTTTCAAATTTCATCTTTTACAAAAGGAATTTTTAGGTCTTGATGAATAAAGTAATTTAATTTATACCATGGAGCTTTGATTATATTTCATAGTGTTTTTGATTGATTTCTTTATAATGTTTTTATGTAATATGTATTTCTATAAGAAGGGCCAGTATCCTAAAGTGGATTAGATAATGTTCAAGCCAACTTTGAAACAACTCTGTGTAACAAAATCTTGTACTCCAAATTTAATTGAGTATTACAATACAGTACATTTTTTTGGATTTTAGGAGGAGCTAAAGTTGCTTGGTTTTTATACGGTTTCTTGTGGTAAGCTAGTGGTAAGCTTGTGGTCCAAATGTATACCCAGATATTTCCTAGACTTACATTGTGGCATTGTAAGTATCAACTTCTGAACAGGTTTCATTTCTGGAAGTGAAAGTAACTTCTAGTTTTACCGTGTTGTCCATAATTTTCGATTTTGTAATCATTTATCGAACTATCTAGGCTGGAGCTGTAGCAGAAATCTCATTAGTTATTACAATTTTTGTACTAGACAAGACAGTAGTATACGATATACTACTATAGTAGTATACGACACCGACCCAAACACACTTTCTTATGAAACTCCGCAATTGATGCGATAAAGAATGAACAATTTACTTTAAAGTTGTACATAAAATCTGATCTTTTGCGATAATTACAAGTTTATTCAAAATCGGTAAGAGTATATTTTCAAATTTTTTGAAGAACTCGAGTATTAGCAATAAACTCATTTGCCAATATGAAGAAAAGCTATTTCCTGCCTTATTTTACTTAGTATAATGATTATTTTCGTACATTTCTGTTGACTTAAGTAGTAGTTTCCCATTAGCATTATAACAGTTTCAAACAGTTTAGTGAAAGTCTTATAGTATTCTTCTTATTAGTATTCCTGACCTCGATATGAAGTACAGGGCTTTGCAGATGATCTGGTTATCATTGTTAGAGGCAAGTTTGAGTCCTCCATATCCGATCGTATGCAACTAGCTCTTAACATCACTCAAGATGAAAAAGGACTCTCGATTAATCCGAATAAAACAAACGTGGTACCCTTCAACAGAGAAGGTAGATGAATCTAGGGACCCTAAAGTTAAGGGATACTGATTTAATATTATTTGAGGAAATAAAATATCTAGGAATAATTCTAGATAAAACTCTTACTTGGAAAAACCATTAATCATATATAACTGGCAAAGCCCTAAGAACAACTTATCCGTGCCAAAGACTGTATGGAAAACATGAGGTCTGCGACCAAAAATGATGGCTTATTCGTACAAGACCGTAATAGTATCAATGATCACCTATACTCTATTGGCATGGTGACCAAAGGTAAATCATATGAAGGCTAAGATGACCCTCAATAAGATTCATCAAACAGCCTGTCTAAGCGTAACGGGAGCAATGAGAACGTAGTGCAGGAGCAGGAACTATGGGATCGAAATTTCTCAAAGCAATCGCAATGGAAAAAACTGCTACCATTTTTTAGGCAGGGGTCCATATCTTAGAGCTATGTGAGAGAGAATGCCTACGTAGAGGCACCCGAGGTACCAAAATATGCATTCTTTCAGACAACCAAGCAGCTCTAAAATCTTTAGCAAAATCCTCATTCCAATCAAAGTTGGTTTGGGAATGCTTTTAACTTCTCAATACCCCAGCATAGAAGAACTATGTTACTTTTATGTGGGTACCGGGACACGAAGGACATGAGGGCAATGAAATAGCAGACTCCCTAGAAAAAAACAGTGCATGCACTCCTTTCATTGGTCCAGAACCCTTCTGCGGAGTAACAAATTGCTTCCCAAATAACTTATTATGTGAACGGAAGAAATAACATCTACTTGAACACTGGAGAGCCCAAACAGGCATGCGACAGTCAAAAAGATTCATTGATCCTGAACACATCAAAGTTGTAGATTTAATTACCACATGAAAATTATAGGTGCGGTAGAAAGTGACTCCTGTTAACTCTGTCATGCGGAGAAGCAAACATCAGAACATATACTATGCAACTGCGCAGCGCGGCAAGACATAGACTCGACTACCTTGTAAGCGGGATCTTAGTCCCAAAACAAATAGGTAAAATTAAGCCCACAGCAATTACAAGATTTATAAATAGTCTAGAATTGTCTTAGTTAGGCCTTTAGGCGCACAATAGATCTTTTAGGTCGGGGTGCATTCATATTCTATTTTTTAATAATAAATATTAGTATTCTTCTTCATTAATCATTTTAAAACATACAATAATAATCCATATTTTATACATTATTTACTTAAAGCTATGACCTAATGTCGTCAGTTTGATAGCGTTATAGTTATAAATCCATTAAATTAATTACGAGGTTTCCTATCGTGAAATTTTAAAATTAGGTTCACCTTTTGCAAACGAAATATAATAAATTGGAAGTTTAATTTGGCACGATGTTGTTAAAATTGAATACTTCGCCTTCAGCGGTAGTTTCAAGAGGACCTTTTAAACATTTATTGAAAATGCCTAGCAAAAAGCTTCAACTGTTTTCTAATAAGATTTGTAACATTTGCTACATAAAGCGTAGAATATACAGTTGGTTCAAATACAATCATCAATACAATCATCGTGCATCTTTATCCGATTTTGTGCCAGATAACCCGGGTAACTTATATCAAGCAACAAGTAAGTCAAATTACACATATTATTTATCATCATCAAATAAAAATATTTTAAATTCACATAAGCAGATCCTAATGTATCCATTTAATGCTGTTTCAATAGAAGACTGATTTTTTTTTATATGATGTATATAATATATAATAATGAAAAAAAAATCAGCAAATTCTGATTTCAGTATATACTGATTTATATATCAGTATATTTTCATATTTTTTGACTATTTTTTTAAATAATTTATTTAATTTTTAATTTTATTTTAATATCCATTATTCATTCTCAAAATAATTTAATTTCTGTTAAAATTTGGCCAAAATCTCATTGGTAGTTTCAATAGTGCAAAAGGTACTCTGAATCTGTCAGTATTCGCTGCAGTTGTGATACTACTTCCAGCTGTAGGATTATGCACGTTGTCAGAATAGTCATCATTATGGAAATGTGAACTAAATTCCTCATCATAAGTTATATAGTCCTGTGAACTTATGTCGGAATGTGGTTGAAAATATCCTGTCTCATAATGAGTATAATCAGTTGGATCTGTGCTATCAGCCACTATAACTGTTATAACAGCAAATAAATAAATAATTTTAAACATTTCTCTTGAATCTCACAAAATCAAACTATATATTTTTCTCGAAGGTATTAACTTTTATACGAAAATTATTATTTTTAATTCACACTAATTTGGCAAAAGTTTGTAAATTTGTGTCAGATTAAAACTTGAAACTCGTCGAAAATTGAATTACTTTAAAAATCTTGCCAAAATCATCCCAGAATCTTTAATCGTTTTACATGAATATTGAGTTAGGCAAACTTTTAAATTGTTTACTAACGTCTAACGTTGGTTGTAATGAAGTTGTTTAATATGTGCAACAGGTACGAGTTTGAACTTCAAATCGAACGATTTAAACTTGAATATTTCCATAGTTCAACGTTCTCGTAATTTAATTTGAATTACTCAGAGTGCCAGCATAAATTTTCAGTTTAAGGCTCTTGGAAATGCTGGGCACGTTCCCAGTGTCGGCCAATGTGTATTGATGAGTTTGTGGTCAAATCGGCCTTTGATCGATTTGCATATTCCAAATGTATTCGTTGCGCACGGACCTGATGGGCCCATCAACACATCCAAATTTGTGAGTTTTTTTCGGATTTCATTTTCTTGCGTTCGATTTGTGTTTTGGGTTACGAATTTCGTTTTTGTTATTAAAATTGTTTTCAACTTTTATTTTCAATTAAATTCAATTTTAACTAAGTACACAATCGTATGCAACAAACGTACATGTACACGTACACGTACTTTTTACAATTTCCGACTTCCGTTCTATAGAATTTCGGGGTATAAACACAAAATTTTGCTAGTCGAAAAAATTTGAATTTTTATTTTTTTGATGATATCATTTTGCTACTGACCTAGAAACGACTCAATTATTATTCTTGCTTTATTTCTGTTTATATATTTTTTATTGGCAATTTATATTCAATACATTCGATAGAGTCACAGTGTAAATATTTTTATTTGAAATTGAAATTTAAAAAAAAACATAACATCCATTTCCAAATCGAGTTTTTCATATACGTACGGGTTTATTTTCAGAGAATTTTTTATATTATTGTAAAATTTTTTTAAAATATGGTATATAATATGAAAAAAAAATTATATGAACGTAAGCTTGTATTTCATTAACAAATTGTTAATCATAAATCATAATAATGGATTTAAATAAAATATGAGACAATGCAAATTTGTAAAGTACTTACTATAAATATTTTTAATTAAAACAAACCTTTATAAATAACTCTATTTAAATTTAGTTTCCTGAAAGCACTTTTAAATTTTACGAAAATTTTAATTATTTTAAAATTAAATATTTTTCAATATTATGATATATTAAATAATCATATATGATAAAAAACGATTTAAATAAAATATAAGAAGACAATGCAAATTTGTAAAGTGATTACGATGATTTGTAAAGTGATTTTTTTAATTAACAAAAACAATTTTAAATTACCAATTAATTAATTATAATTATTAATTACTAATTTATTATTATTATTTTATTAATAATTATTAATTATTCTTTAACACACTCAGCGATGTCTCCAGCATTAACATTGATCATACTCTTGCCCTTATAAATATTTCAACTAATTAATTAATTAACATTTTAAGCCCAAAGAATAATTTTTAATTACGGCAAACCGCACAAAAGTATTTAAATTGAAGGAATTAACAAGAGACCCCAGAAAAGAAGATGCGGTGCATATATTGTGCCAATGTCCAGCTCTGGCAAGTAGGAGGAAGACTGACTTGGGACACCATTGGATTGGTGACGACTTAGCAGGAAACTTCAAGCTAAATGAGCTGCTTGCATTAACAAAAGATGTAGTTATGCGAACGGAAGCCACTCCAGCTTTAACTCAATAACAACATTCGAGAATCGAAGGACGAAAAAGGACCCAAGTCGTTTCGTGGTCTACTTCGACTAATCCTTTACTTCAGTGGGGCCACTTATTGGACATATATATATATGTCCAATATATATATATGGACATATATATGTATATATATATGTATATACATATAACAAGAGACCCCAAATACACTCGACGCTCAAAACGGAGCTTTCCAAATTTTTGAATGGAATATACTTTTGAAAATATATCGCTCACGGAAGCTGGAAGATGACAACTTTAAGATTTGCTTTAATGCCAAAATATAGCAGATGTCCGACCACAAAATGATTCTCTATTGTGTCACAGAACAAAAATCTAAAAACATATATGATACCTAAAACCCAGATGAACAAACAAGTAAATAAATAAACAAACAAAACAAAACACCTCAAGTTTCAGAAACAGATTTAGAAATCGATAACTATACATAATAAAAAAAGCAGTCTAAGTAATTAAAAATAGTTACCCTATTTATAGAATGCTTACTTTGATGATTGGTATACAATTAAAAATAAGATTATTAAAGCATAAATAGAACCAATGGTTAATCTTACAAAAAGTGATGTCTGTAACCTAAAGGATATGCCGCATCTTCATCCATTATAGAACACATAATTTACAATTTCAGCAATTTTTTTTTTTATTTCAAAGTAACCATCCAAGACAAACGCCATAAATCAAATATTCTTTTTTGCTCTCTTATACAATATGTTAATAATTTTCTCTACAAAAGGTTTGTGACGTAGGGAGTATGCCGATTTTGTTCTGAGAATAGCACCACCCTTAATAATTTTAAGTCATCTGATTTCATTGAAATTTATTATCTGATAAATATGAAATACCATTGATATTGATATAGTAAATATACCTTAAATAAAATATAATCTTGCTAAAAACATAACATAGTTCTGTTCTCTACCCTACTCTTTCAAATTGTGCTATTACTTATCTCCTTTTTTACTATTCCTTATTGTGTAGAAAAGCGCATCAAAAAATTGGTTCTATTTTAAATTGTTTTTTTTCCATAATCAAATTCATATTTATATCTTGACTCCATGTTCTTGGATCTCTTCATTTAGATATGCTTAACAGTCATTATATAAATAATACTAACCCAACACCGAAAATATATAGGGTACACTATATTTATAAGGGCATAGACATTTAAAGTGAATACTAGAGATGTGATTTATTGAAAATATAGGAAATAATTTAAAAAGCCAAAATAGCCATTATTATTATTAAAGCCATTATTATCATATCAAGTATTCCACTTTTGAGGCTAATTGGCTTTATAATAAATTTATGCTATTTTTAATTTATTGGACACAAATCTTATCTGAGTGTATAGTAGATTAACAATAGCATGACTTTCTCCATATAAGGTTCCTAGATTAGGTTCTACACACAAGAAAGAGTAACAAAATCATGCATTATGCCTTTATAAAAGAATAAAATTGAAATTTAAAAATAAAAAATATAAATATAATTAATTAATTCAATTATTCTACAGTTGATTTATGATTTTGTTCTAATATCAAACAGTAAGTTGATTTTTAAATGAACTTTCAACGCAAATTAACAAAGCTCGAATTTTAAACATACAAGCCAAGTACGGCTTTGGCTAATGAACACTGACTCTGAGCTTCAAATTTGGCAGGGCTCGAGTTAAACTCTTGGTACATCCAGTTATAAAAAAATTATTTATGAATAATTAAATATAAAAAATAATTTCAACACCACTGATAATGGGTATTTGGCCATACTTGAAACAGTTGTATGGTCAGCCAAAAATTTAATTAAATAATAAATAACAATATTTTATTGTTGTAATTTACTGCTGTTTAAAATGCCTCTCTATAAAAAGCAACAGTTTACATTAAGAATTCAGAGTTTTTTGTCAAAATGGACGTTTAAAATCAATCTTATGTTTAGTATGGCTCGATTAAATCGAAAACTATAGTATAAATAAATTTATAATTCATCTTATATATAAAATTAACATTGTCAAAATGTTAGTTACCGTACTCCTCCGAAACGGTTTTACCGATTTTTACCAAATTTTATATGCTTATTCAGTAGGTCTGAGAATCGGCTACTATCTATTTTTCATACCGCTAAAGTGATTAGGGAGTCCCTATCCAGCAAAAATATCCTTATTGCTTTAACAAAAAATTTTTTATTTTTTTGACATAAATTTTGTTTAAATTTTTGAAAAAGAAAAATTTTTTTCTTAATATTTTAGGTAACTACGCCAACAAGTACATCGAGCATTTACATCCACTTCGTTCTTCGTCTTCGCCTTGCATGGCAGATGGAAAATGTACTAAAAATTTTTCTAAAGATTTCACTAATGATACGATAACAAATACCGACGGATATCCAATATATCGTAGAAGAAATCCCGATAATGGGGGACAATAGCGGGTGGTGCCGTATTCGCCTCTGCTAAGCAAGACATACAATGCTCATATTAATGTTGAGTTTTGCAGTTCTGTGAAGAGCATCAAATATATAAGTATGTCCATAAAGGCAGTGATATGGCTGTGTTTAGAGTAGAAAATACTAATGTAAATGCTCCTCCAATGAACAAAAACGGTGAAATTACGCTCTACCAAATTGGTCGGTACATCAGCTCCAATGAAGCTGCTTGGCGTATCTTCGGTTTTCTAATTCATGAACGGGATCCAGCAGCTGTTCAGGTAGCCGTCCATCTTGAAAACGGTCAGCGTGTATTTTTCACGAACGAGACAGTGATTGATCGTGGTACAAATCCACCTAAATCTACACTCATTGCATTTTTTGAATTGTGTAATAGTACGGATGATTTTGGTGCCTTTGCAAGAACATTACTCTATTCACAAGTACCACGCTATTTCACATGGGCTCAAACAAAAAGTTGGATGCCCCGCAAGCAAGTTTCACCAGTTGATGCATGTCTCAATTTATTTAAATCGAGTGCTTATTTACAGTTAATCCAAGACACACTGAGTGTTTTTATCTTCGACTGTGGTTGGTTAATGTTACTGGCCCATTATCATTATTATTATTTACAGTCAATCCAAGACAATTTAAATCATACAAATCTATTGATTTTAAATTAATAATTTAATAAATAAACTATAATAACTTAAAAATAATATTGTTTGGCGTTTGTTATTTTTATTTTCCTTTTTGTTCATAGCGCTCCATGCCTATTTCATGCATATACCACGTACTTACACACTTATAATAAGTAAGTTACTTTTTGTCTACACTAGAATTTATCTAGAAAATAGAAATAATTTATAAGGCAAAACAACGTTTGTCAGGTTATCTAGTAATTATATATAAATAATTACAAATAATACATATATTACATATAACATATTACTGATCCATACGTATGAGTAATGGACAAATCTCCATTAAAAATTAATTACTTATTTCGCAACTTATCTCTACCTTTTATTATCACACATATCTGTATTAAAACTACAGCAATTTATGGAAACAATTTAGAGAGAAGTTTTCTATTTATAATAAATTTGGGTACCTTCACATATATGAAAATCCAAGTCATCTGGAAAGTGATGATTTCCGCAAATAAAACACAATTTGCATATTTTTGACAAACAGTGTGTAAATGAAACTAGCGAAAAGCTCCCAAACACTCTCCTGCATACATCTGATGAACCTACTATACTATATCCCTCCCCACCCACAAATGAATTGAAAATAATGTGAAGTAAACTAAAGTGAGTTGAGGTGAAGTGTGCAAATGCTGACAACTACTATGACGACGAATATGATGACGAGGAGTACAACGAGAACGACAACGACGACGACGACGGAGTCATCAAAAGTGCAATTGTCCAAGTAAAATTGCTTGTGGAAGATTTTCAGACAGGAAAATGAAGCGGAAAACATACTTGAACATATCCGTAAGGGGTGTAAGCATAAACACCCCATACATATGCAGAAAAACCTTATATATGTAAATGTACATGTATGCATGTGTATATCCATATGCAAAAGTTGGAGTCGTAATGTAAGTGATGACAAGGCAAAAAAATGGCATTTAACCAAAAATGCCGAACCAGGAACTAAACTGGAAGCCAAGAAAAATGTTTTGGTAAATCATACAAAGATGCTGCGTAATCCGCAAAAGTTAACATCATCACTTGCTGTAATGGTTGCAACTTGGCAAGCGCCCAGCGGCACCATTATGCCAGCGCTGAAAAAGTAAGCGAGGAGGTAATAGCTCTTCGTTTTTATTTTTCTTTGTTTTCGACATTTGTGTTTGACATAGGCAATTTCGGGGTTGAAATTATAAAAGAATGAAGAAGAAAAGCATATGAGTTAAGAATTTCTTGTTTTGCCTACATTGTATACATTTAGTCTGCTTTTGATTTTAGTGAAGTGCGAACAGTGAACAATTTTTAATTTTTAAAATCAAATAAAAAACAAAAATTTAAATAAAATATAATTTGTAATTTCACATAAACTCACTGTAAGTATATGGAAAATTAAGTAAATATATTTAAAATGATAATTGTAATTTTTGTTTTGTATTATGTAGAAGCTACTGCGTCAAGAACGATTAATTGACCAATGTGCTGCGAATGCAGTCATTCTAAAGCAAGGGGTAATCAGCTGTAGTCATGTAGTCAGCTGTTTCAATTGGAAAATTTTACAATTCAAACTGAGGAGGATTTAATTCAATTTAATGAAGAAATCACTGCCGTTGAAGTAGTTGTAAGTTAAATTATATATGTTTCTTACTTTCAATTTCAACTTATTAATATATTCACATGTAACAATTTTACTAATTCATACATTTCTTTTCATCTATTACGTTATTTATAGACTGCATCAATGAGACGCGTTATTAAAAAACAACCAATTACGCGAAAAATTTCCTGGAATTTTGGAGAATGGTACCCAAGGCAAGAAGTCCTTAAGAGCGTTAGAGAATGTGACAGCAGCACTTTTTGGTATGGTATATTGTACATAATTAACTTTAGCGTATACAATAACATACTTTTGTATTTACAGATGCTTTAAGTACAGATGGTAAGCCGGAACAAGTGATCGAGTCGAGTCTGGAAATCTCTTCAAGGTGTTAGTAACAATTTCCAGAAAAATATTCATCTATATAAGTATGTTATATTTTTTTATGTAAATATTAATATTTTAATTGTATAAAACATAAATATAAAATATAATTTATCCAAAAAAATTTATAGTATTTTATTTAAAAATCAATAGCATAGGTAAAATTTGAAAAGTAAGCGAACATGTCAGCGCTGATATGTTGCATTACAAATTCGAAAAGGTAAGCTAACATGTCAGCGCTGATATGTTGCATTACAAATTCGAAAAAGTAAGCGAACATGTCAGCGCTGATATGTTGCATTACAAATTCGAAAAGGTAAGCGAGCATGTCAGCGCTGAAATGTTGCATTACAAATTTGAAAAGGTAATCGAACGATTCAGCGCTTGCCCGCAATGACATGCACGTGTTAAAGTAATTAGGAGTTTCATTTGAATAATCAGCGCTAGGCATTACCATTCAGCGCTGAGGGAATCGATTCCCTCAGCGCTGAAAGTCCCGCTGGGCGATTGTTTGTGCTTATGTATGGGTAAGTGGGTGTGTGTATGTAGTGTCGTTTGCAATTTTACTTAGTAAATTGTAAAAAATATTGCTCATTCGTTCACATATTCAACACTATTACACTTCATCGAAAGAGTTTCGAATTTTCTCACAAACTTTTGTCATGGAAAAGTTTTCCAGTGAATAATCAACTTGAATTGCAACTAAAGAAGCCAGTAGAGTACAAAAAGATCCACATAGGCCCTTGTATGAAATATGTTTGTCTCACTGCCTCACTGCCTCATCGCCCACTTGCCTATACGTGTGTGTGGTTATCTCAGTCTACATTTTCGCATAATAAAGTATTTATAAACTTTGATGTACTCATGCAATAACAACAACAACATAGAGAAGAAGAAGAAGCAAGAAGTTTTTTCTAATGACTTGCATGTGCAATTTTAGTTGAAAGAAGATTTAATTAACAAAAAAAAAAGTTTTCTATTTGAAAATTTTAAAGTAATTCTTAAAAATTCTGTTGAAATACTGCGTTTATAGAGAATTCTTGGCAAATATAATGTAGAGAGATATTCTTGAAACTGGTATTTTGTTATATGTAAACACATATATACAAAACTAACATATATATGTAAATGAAAATAAATATGTAGGTAATACAGGGTGTTGGTACATACTACATATTTATCGCGATATATAGTGTCAAAGAGTTGGGCATTCAGAAGCAATTTTAAAAAATATAAGTTGTAATATTTCCAAAACTGCTCACCACATCTGGATCAATGTTATATATATGGTAGGACGTTTGGACAGCGCACCGTCCAACAAGTGACCCCACTGATCCATTTTGCATCCATTTTGTTTAATGGAAATAAATTTTAATAAAGCTTATATTAGTCATTATTACCTATGACCTTCAGCAATTTTTCTAGTGGAACTACATAATTCCATCGGCGTACAACGTCTGTGGTTTATCAGTAAAAAACTTTCCCAAGTTATTCTAAATGGCTCTTTGGCCAGCTAATTTTATACCAATAAGACAGTTTTGTAGAGAACTAAACTAATAACAGTCAGATGGTGTTAGATCCAAAGAATATGGTGGATACATCAAAACTTATCATACAAGTTCCATCAATTTGTTCCAACTTATCATGATGGAACACAATTATTTTTCTGTTGGCCAATTCCAGTCACTTTTCATTCAATCATGTGTTCGAGTTATACTTAGGTAGTCAGCGTAATAAACAATACTCTTCCAATTCCACAAAACATTCAACTTAATCTTTTTTCTTTTCATCGTGGTTTTAAAGTCGATTTTTAAGACTCACCGACCTTTGCCTACGATTGCTTGCATTATATATTCATGAATTTAATTCGTTTTTTATTTCGTTGCGTTTCGCCATATCATTCAAATTTCTGTAAGTTACTTTATGTAGTACCAAACATCATGACAACTCCTAACAATAACCACCAGTTTCAAAATTTTATCAATTTTTTAATGCCTATACAGCCAAATCGGGTGCATTTTTGACATTGAGTTTTCCGGAATAAATTCGAGCAAACCACTAACGGGTCTATGGGTCACTCATATCACCCCAACAGTAAACCTCTCAAATATATTCGCAGCAATTCTAATTCTAATTTTTTTTGTAGTAGTACAAAATCACTTAACTTATTTCTTTAGACATTTCATTCATTTTCAGTTTAATAATTTATTTCCATTTCCCTTGACCAAGTAAACAATTTCTGAGGCCACCCTCAGACCACCCTGTATACATGTCATTACAAAAATATATATTTTAATTTATGTACCATATGGTTTCTATATTATCATTCTTCATTATTAATGAAATCTTGAATGATTTTCGATCGTTTCAAAAGTTGTAACGGAAGTACACTTGAGCAAGTCTATTGTTAAGAAAGTCTTCTGCTCCTCATTAAAGAGCATTTACAATGAATATGTTTTGACATATCAATATCTATTTCACATAAGCGCGAAAAACTGCTTTCTGTAATGCCTACCTTCTTGAAATAGTACTCTGTCTGGTTTAAACATAGTTATATATTTGCTCATAGTGTTTGCTCAACGCTTTTAGGAAAGATTGTCCTGGTATGACTGTCACAGTATTACCAGCTTCAAGTTTGAATTTATCTATATAGTAAACTTACAAGTCCTCACATATCTGAATAACGTTTTTTTCTAATTTTTTCGATCAGGAAAAGAATAAGATTGAAATATGAATATGGTATTATAAATGTCGATACATATGTATATATGTATATATATGTATATAGTTAATAGAAACATTTAGTATGAAAATTTATTTCGTTACATAAATTTTATTTATATTATATATTAATACACCCTCATATATAAAATTATATATATTTTTACATTACAACAATCAATACTTTTCACATACATCACCATATATATTTGTATTACAAATAGTTTTCCAAAAACTTAATTCTAAACACAACTAATATCTCCATTAAACTACCAAGTCTGCCATTGTGCAGAGTAGGCGAAAGGACGACCTATGACCAATGGTTGAGCCATTATTGGTTGTGAACGTATCTGCACTGCATTATTAACATTAACTGGTATAATACGCGGAACTGGTGCAGTTATTACCACAGGACCCACATCTGCTGTTACGACAACAGTTTCTGAATCGGGATTCTCTTCAGTTCCCTCAGCAGGTTTTGGTGCTAAAGGATTAGTACTAACACCACATACTGGATGTCCCTTATTACTTGCATCAACTTGACTCTCAGCTGTTACTTCTGTGGGTAGCAGAAAAGCACGACTTGGCCTATAACCTGCAGCTGGATAAGGCGCTTTTTTAGGTATAGGCAATTCAGCAGGTATCACAACCTCTTCTTCAACTACTTGATTTTCTGTTGGTAAATTAAAGGCAATTTTTGGTTTAAAACCAGCAGCTGGATAAGGTGCCTTTTTGGCAACTATAACTTCATTATCATCATCATTATTCAATTCCAGTGGCACTCCATTGTAAAGAGTTACTGTTTCCAAATCAACAGTAGAAGTGGTGGTACTCAGATCAATTGCTGTTTCAGTAGTTGTTGTGGCTAAACCAGAACCATCATCATCTGCTAAGCCATCAGCAGTTGTTGTTGTTATTCCCGCAGAGTCAGCATTTTCACCGGGTAAATCGAATGCACGGCCTGGACGATAACCAGCTGCTGGATATGGTGTTGGCTTAATTTCGCGTACAGTTGCATTCACTGTAATCGGATTATCATCTTCTACTTGCGTTTCATATCGATTTATGCGTATTTGTCTTGCATGCCCGCCACAAATAAATGCAATTAATAGCATAGCTATTAATTTATTTACACCGCCAGTCATTTCGTAATTCAATTATTTACATGTAATTCGAGAATGGAAATATTTTAATCCTGCCAATTTATCTTCGTAACAAACAATCGATTCCAGTTACCACAAATTATCAATTCCGACTGTTTGCGTTGCAGAGACGTGCGAACATTTTTATATCACAAAAATTTTTATTAAATATTTTTCTCTCCTCATATGTAAAGTTTTTCTAAATGATTTCCAACAAAATCTCAAATACTCTTCAATGAAAATGAAAGTCACCCAAACTAAGCACAGCAATATTCAAATATTCGAATTTAATGCCATATGACGGCGATTTAATTTTTATTAATTTTGTTCAATATTATTTATCGCTATTCTCGGTTCTCGATATTCGGTTCTCGATTGTCTCCAGCACATCCAAAGCATTTGCTCCAACGAACGACTCCTTTATTGTCGTGCAATTCAATATGAAATAAATTTATTATACGTGGTCTGAAAATTAATTATTTTTCCAAATTGCTTTACAATTTATTTTTATTTACAATTTAGAATTCTTCTGCTTCGTTGCGAACACGTAAGCTTAGATACTTATGTACAATTCCAAATGTGGAATGCAGCTCTCAGATACTAACCGTATTATTCGCATACAAATGACTTTCGTAAAGCATGTGATATGTATCTGTAGAATGAATTATATTTTCATATATATCCATATAAATTCATTTGATTTCAAATACCTATTTATCGTCAATGCACAAATGTTGAAGTGTGCGATATTTAAACAATTTATCACTTTACAAATTAATTTATTTCAGTTCAATTTATTAAATGTAATTCAATTCATTCCATGCAATTCGGTCAACACTCTCACTAATTACTGCATTTAAATGGTCATTAATGAGCAGTTCAAAATCTAGTCTATGGGTTAACCAAGCCACTTATTCATTAGAACATAGCATTAAAAATCTATGCTAACTTATACCATGGGAGAATTAATGTATTCAAATGAAAACAACACAAATTAACAAAAATCTTAGAATAACAAGTTCGATAAAAGTTTCAAAATTTCTTTCGTAAAATTCAAATATAAAAACATATAGTGGGATATATGACTATATGTACTATGATCAACTTCTTAACTATTTTTTATAAATTTAATAAAACTATATTGTATAATTACCAATGATAATCTTAAGGAGGTTTGATGATACTTTGAGTTACTCCAACACTCTCTCCATCTTTCCCTTCAAGTAACTATTGAATTTCCTATTTGTTTACACTTATAAATTTTATAAGGACTTTGGCACTTGAGTTAGATTACGAGTTAGATTACGAGTTAGATTACTCAAATACCAAAATGCTTAGTTAGTTAGATTAGTTATATTACATATCTAATCTACTATTATTAGATAATTAATGACATACATTGTGACCGAAAGGTTTTCGGAGGTTCTCATTTAAAATTCGCGCGCTGTATATTTTTCGATATTTTAAGTTTATGTAGTTTGGCAGCAATTAAGGACAATTACTATGCCAAAAATGAGCGCGATCTGTCGGACAGTTCGTTTACGGCAGCTGTTGAAACCAGTTCACCTCAGTAGTGCGTTGCGAAAAAAACAATGGAAAAAAATATTGAACAAAGAGTTTGCATCAAATTTTGTTTTTCGAACGAAATTTCGTGTGCAGAATCGTTGCGAATGCTACAAAAGGCTTATGGGGAATCAGTTTTATCGAAAACTCAAGTTTATGAGTGGTACAAAGCCTTTCAGGACTGTCGTACGACCGTCGAAGACATGCCGCGTTCTGGACGACCTTCGACCTCTACCACCGACGAAAACATTGAAAAGGCAAAGGAAATCGTGTTCAAAAATCCTCATGTGAGTGTTAGAGAGATAGCACGAGAGCTAGGCATCGGTCGTGAGATGGCTCGTTTGATTTTGGTGGACAATTTGTGTATGCGACGTGTCAACGCCCGGCTTGTTCCGATTCACCTCAATTTGTTCAACATTATCAACGATTTTAAGGCCAAACATTCAATAAATACCATCGAACAGCCACCGTATTCACCTGATCTTGCACCGTGTGACTTTTTCCTGTTTCCCAACCTCAAATTACCACTCAGAGGAACGCGTTTTGAATCCATAGAAGACGTAAAACAGAATTCGCAGAGGGAACTCAAAGCCATACCGGAAAGCGCCTATAAAAAATGTTTTGATGATTGGAAGAAACGTTGGCATTTGTGTATCGCTTCTAATGGAGCATATTTTGAAGGAGATAAAATAAATATTGATGAAGATTAAGAATTTTGCGTTTTATTTATTTATGACCGGAAACTTTTCGGTCACAATGTATTATTGTTAAGATAGTGTACTGAATGGACTGAAGAATGTATGTCGCTTATAGACATGGAACTAAATGCAGAAAATAATCAAAAATTTCTAAAACTCTTCTTCATTTTCTTGCATATGTTGTGTATGGTACAACAGTTATTTTATCCTATGAAGTAAAAGCATCGCTGAAGCCTCTAAAGAGTTTTGGAAACCACTACTAGTATATATATTCTATAACACAAAAATTGTTGGGTCTTTAATGACGGTGTCAAAAAATGATCAAAAATTGTCCATTATAAATAAATTAATGATCACTGAAAATTGAATATTGTGCTTACCAGAAACTATAACAAATCGACTGCTAAGCCTGTAGAATGACAGACTAACAACGCCACTAATGAAGAATTAATGTATCGTAAATTTTAAAAAGTGTCAACTTTCAAATGAGACCCTCATGACATTTGAACGATTACTCATTTAGTTATAGCTGTTTTAGTGTCACTAAAACTTTTGATATCTTCGGAATAATGGATTCAAAGTAACTACGTGTCTTGATTTATCATTGCTTTTTAATGAGAAAAGGTAACGTGACAGCAAAAACTTAGCTTGGTTAGTGCTACCCGGACTCTGCTCTATCAAGATAAATGCTAGTGAAGTGGTTTTTTGCCTATAGACGCAAAAATCGATAATATAAATGAAAAAGTTCACAAAATCGTATTGCATAACCTTGAACTAAAGTTATAGGAAATAGTTAATACCTTAAAAGAAACTGATTTCAAAGGAACGCATCAGTTTTGCTTTGCATCAACATTTGTCTATGTGAAAGCTCATTTCAAGACAATTAACCAAAAAAAAAAAAATGTGCCTTTGATTCTGTTTGAAACTGTTCAGGTAAGGCAAAAAGGGCTTTTCAGTATTTTATAATGTATAAGACTTGGAAACACCTTTTCACTCCAGAATCAAACAGTCGGCTGAGTGGATAGCAGAAAACGAACTTCACCCTAAATAGCCAAAAATGCAGCAATCAGGTAGCAAGTTTATGGGGTCCATATATCAAGACGCGGTGTTGAATTTTGTTCATTAACTACCTTGAAAAAGATCAAACCGCTAAAGGTGATGCCTACATAGCTAAACTAGTATGTAAGAAGAAGAAAATCACGAACCAATGGCATCCTATGAAGCAAAAAAAAAGTCATTTTTCAACAAACCAACGAGCCATATCACAAATTATTGGCCAAACTGTACGAATCACACTTTCTATAGCCTCCGCACCCACCGTGTTTGTCAGGTTTGGGCAATAGTATTAATTTCGAAAATTTCCAGGGAAAGAGATTTAGGTTCAAAGAAAAATTATCACCGAAACTGATGGGACATTTAGGGGTAAAAGTAAACAAATATACAAGAGAGATGTGCAATTGCAACAGAGGCGTTGGAATACTTCTATTACTCTTAAAGGGTTCTACTTTGAACAATGAAGAGAGGTATGGAATTGTTAAAGAAACGTTCGAATACTTGTATTACTCTTGAAGGAGTCTATTTTGATGAAAGAAGTCAAATTTTGTCAAGAGCTTTTCTATTATTAGTTTTCCTATGGACTTATTAGCCAATGTATTATAATCAAGTACCCATTTATTGATCTCAGTATCATTCAGTTCCAAATGGCATTTTAAAAATACCCTCCAGTCAATAAAGAAACACTCCTTAATTGCTATACTTCACTGCTGATTCAACAGACACTCACAGCTTAAACTTCAATTTGTCGTTGAAATGTAGTAATTCACCCCGCCCACTTGAAGCATTGGTGAACAGACAATGAATGTTGCTGTACATTTTTGACAGACAAAGCAAAACACATAAATTCGTTGGAACAACCTCATTGACAAAAACAATAAAATCAGCAACAAGAACAATATCGGATGATTGTTTTAATTAAGTCACTCACATTTGTCTGGAATAAACAAACAACAACAACAACAGCAGCAGCAGAAGCAGCACAACAACAAAATCATACAAAAAGCAATGCACAAACAATGCACATAAAATGTCAATAGGCATGACAAGTAGACAAATGACATTTTAGCCACGTCGCTAGCCTATCACGGAACCCTCCCAACATATACTCGCACACTTTTTTGTATTCACAGACGTAAGCTATAATTGCGTATGTGCTTCATTCCACGCACTGACCATAAAGTTTACAGTGACGTGCAAATTTACGCAGTGACTAAAAATAAACATAAAACAATGCACACATGCATTATGCGTGAAATACCCATACGAAGCAAAACAATAACCAGAAAAATGGCATCATCAACAACAACAACAACAACGATAGTAAAAACAACGCCAGCAGCAGCAGCAACAGCAGTGATGAACGAAAAGTTAAACAATGAACTTTTTACGGTGAAACGAGTGCAAGTGCAAATAGCGACAAATATGAATACTTATCAGTGTATAGACATATTTATATATATATCTACATACACAATCAACCAACACATATACATGCAATTTAACCATGCAGCTTTGTAAAATTGCGACTACGTTTGCTTCGCATTTTTATGCTATGCTGCTGTTGTTGTTGTTGTTTTTGTGAAGTTATTGCTGTTGGTGGAGTAGTAGTTGTTGTCATTGCTATTGTTAACATAATGCTAAATGCTTAACCATTGTCCCGTCTATTTAATGAGGGCGTAAGCCCAACATAGTAGTTCTTACTATTATACCCCTTAGCAGCAGCAATGCAATATGCCCAGCAGCCGTAACAGTGGCAACTGCAGCAGCTGTGACGTTAACCAACGTTCACAGCTTAACTGCCACAGCATATGTAAACAAAACTACAAAGTCATAGATGTCCACTTGTCCCCTTTCGGACTATTCATGTGTTGTCTTTTGTTGGCTTTTGTGTGTTTGTATTGTTGTTGTTTACTCATAGCCATGCATGCTTATAAGTCGCGTATATTTTTTTGTTTGTTTATTTTAATTTTTCATTGCATACTCTTTGGCGTTCATGAATTTTTGCTGGCTATTTCAGTACTTATTGTTAATAAAACAAGTAAAGCTCTTGTCTGCGTTGGTTAATTACAACGAAATTCAAAGGATACGTGAATAAATAAATACTTGAAGAGAATACAGGAATTAAAAAATTTTTTTTTTTTTAAATTACAATAAGTAATTATAATAATTATTAAAGGTTATAATTGAGTCTTAACAAAATTTCCGTAATCAGTTCATCCTTTAATGTGAATAGCAACTATCGAGGACTTATTTTTAATATTTAACAATGCCTAAAGCTCGTAATCACGAATATTAAGAAATTCAATAAGGATTTCAAATTATTCAGCTCTCAACTATCAAAGTAACATTTTTGAATATTATCTACCATAAAACGGGATCAATCCTCATTAAAGATATATTAAGACAGCTTCGCTTTTGTTTGTTTAAAATTTGTTTTCACTAATATAAGTATAGTTATAACTGTTTTCATTAAGAAAGATGGTAGATAATAGCGCCACCATTGACAAACTTATATGTTTTAAGAAATTGACAACTTTGAAATAGAATGTGTCATTATGTTTAGACACATTTAGCAAATAAACTCTGGTGTCAAATCCCAAAATCAACTTGATCTCAACAAGAAACGTACCAATGAGTTACTTCAACTGAAACATAACCTCGTTACCACTTCCATTCTTTAATTTTTTCAATAATATTCTCGACAGTGAAGTGACCTATATATTCTTTATGCCGTGTTCTTTGTGGATGTATCTTTATTTTGTAATGAGCTACTTTTAATAAATTAAAAATATGTGTATTTAATTAAATTGAAGATAGAATTTTCATTTTCAATAGTGCTATCAAATTTAAAATTAAATTATTTAATAAAAATTAAAAGCGAAAAAAATTTTAATTATTATTGTTCTTGAATATATAATTACAGACAAGTTAAATATATCCACACAGTGAAGTCTATTTCAATTTCACTTTCATATTACCTTGTTATTAAAAGTGTTTGCCTTATGAATTTTAATAGCTCCCAAATGTAATCGTTGTAGTCGAGTAGAAAAAAGCTTCATATATATATTTTAACCATACATATTTTAATCGCACAATTAGCCATCGAACATATAAATGTGTACTTAAAATATTTGAAAAGCAATTATAAAAATTTTAAAAGATCTTAAAAATCATCGCATACCCTAACAACTTGACGTGAATACTTCCTCATTTTAGATTTCTTAGTAAAGAAATTTCGGCGGCAATTAAAATCCTATCGAACCACTGGAACTAATAAAATTCATTGAATGACTAGTCTGACAATTGCTTAATACTTTGCATATTTTATTTTCAATTTATTTCAATTCTAGAGTTTATGTCAATCGCATTGTCTGACTATCGAGCAATGGCAAAATTTATTACACTACAGTCGGTTGGTTCCATAATTTTCGTCTCGTCACGTTACGGCACGTCATTAAATCAGCACGAATTTTGTTTGTCGTTTCTAAAAAAATTCGCTTTATCCATTAATGGTTGCACCAAATAAGGATACAATCCGGCATACTTCTTGCACATTAAACAGTCCAACTAAGCAGAAGCAGTATAAAAGGCGTTTCATTGCCACAATCGAGCATCAGTACTCGCATCCACTCCACCGTCGCACAAGCACTTTCCGAATCGAACATAAAATTCAAATTCGTAGATACAAAATGGCAAAGATTCTGTGTATACTTTTTGTTGCCTTAGTATTTGCGGTAGCGTTAAATGAAGCTGAGCCACAACGTGCACGTTCAAGTCGCATAACACGTCCTCGCACACGGTATCTTGCACGACAAGAAGCAGCTGCCGATGCCGCCGCTGTGACACCATATCCTTCTGCAGATGAACTGAAGCCTGATGTACCTTTCGATGAAGCTGCAGCTCCACCTGCAGTGCAAACACCAGATGAGGTTTACGGTCCACCAGAAACAACTTACAATGCCCCCGATGAAGTTTATGGACCACCTGAAGTAAGTGATAATGGTCTGCCCGCTGCAGATCCAGCAGCTGAAGATTTCCCAGCACCACTTGATCCACAGCAAGCACGTTTAGTTGCTGCTCGTCGTGCGAACTTACGTCAACGTCAGCTTGCCTACCGTCAGGCCAATGTTGCACGTGCAGCACGTCCTGCCAAATTGAAAGCTGCCGTAAGACGTACCGCTTAAAAATAAAATTTCGCTACAAATGAAATGTGGGCAACGAATACTCTGACTCCAAGTGAGAGTCTTCAAATGTTGTCCATATTGATTTGATTTTAAATGAAAATACTCCTAACTTAAGAAAATGACACTGCTGCACACTCCGAACACTTCCGCGTTAGTTTTAAAATTATCCTTACATTTGTGACATTTCTATTTCGATAAGTGATAAAATAAATTAAAATAAAATAAAATTTATTTAATAATGTTTAAATTGTTGAATATTTTTACTAGCACCGAGGACACTTTTTTTTATTATAAATGAAACAGTTTTTAATCCTTGACATTAATGAAAACTGGGCTCCTAAGTGGTTAGTAAGATTTTCTTCTTACTTTTTTTGCTTCTTAGTTAGAAGGAGTTCCAAAAAATTTTTAAATTTCAATAGAAAAATAAAATTTATTTGTTTATTTATTTGGGAGTTAACAATAAAATTAATATTAAAGTTAACTAAGAATAAGAAACTGGACTAAAGAAAAATAATAGAAAAATGTTTATAAAAACTATAAGGATCAGATATAATAATAGCCAAACTTAGTTTTTGCGCAAAATATATAATTGACAAGTAATATGCAGTTCCGTGATCTATTTAGAGTGCAAATTGAGTAGTAGATTAAAAGACTTTGATATATTATTTATGTATATGGGTCAGAAAATAATACGACCACCGTAGTGATCTGAGTTTTAAGGGCGATAATTCTACTGATGAATAAAGTGTGTAGTATCTCAGAGTAATCACTAACCGTACGGGGCGGTACGCAGATCTTAGATCAATCATTGAATAATCACGCAGATTATGAGGAATACTCAAATTAGTCAGTGAGATAGATGGGACTCTGCAAGAACCCCTCAGCCATCGTAGAGCAAAAATGCCCAGATGTACTAACTCGGAAAAGGCTCAACAAAACTATCAATGTGACTTTTCAAAACACATTCTCTTACAGTAAAAGTTCGTAATATGATGAAAAAGCTTATACTCATTATAATCAGTTTGATAATTGGGCTATAGATATATTAAATACTATTTAAAGACTACTTATTTTCAAACTGTCCAATATACAGGATTGACTATGTTAGATGGACTTATCTGTTTTACAAAAACTATTTGAAAGAACATATTTTATGTTGTTAAAATTAAAAATCATTTTAATTACTTCAAAAATATTTGATTATATCACCTTCTGAAAATTATACGTCGCAATTGACCACCCTTAGCTCGAATGGCATAGTTTGTCAATTTTTTGAAGTTTTCGATTATATTTACCAATATTCCGACCACTATATCAACTATTTCCTGTCGGATGTTGGGCTTAAGTTTATCTAACATCCTTAGATCATTGATATATGCCTTTGACTTCAAGTGGTGTCAAAGGAATAAGTCTGGTACAATATTTATACAAATATTTATACAAATATTTAGTTAGTTACCTAGTTAGTAAACTAATTTTCGTTTTTTCAATAGAATATTACTTAAATCAGATTAGTTAAGTACAGTTTAAGTTGGTACCAGTTTTATAACAGGTTTCCACAGTACAATTTAAGTAGCTACCAGTGTTATAACAGGTTTCCACTGCTTACTTAGCAAGTTACTAAAGTAACTTTCAGATTTTGTGGTTTCTATTGACATAAGTTACTTATTGCATGGGAAAGAACTTTTAAGTATCAGAAAGTTCTTTAAAAGTCTTGAGAGAGCTTCCGTATTTTTAAAAAAATTTCACTCAATAATATATCATACAAAAAACTAAATATATGATTGATATGTTACTTCATTTATATATATACATATATATTTTATAATTTTATTGGGTATTCATTTATTTACAGCTCAACTGTTGTTTCTTTGCATTTTACTTATAAAACATGTGACAAATATTTCAAGCTTCAGTAATTTCCCTTATGGGAAATTTATTTATGAGGGTTGCATTCCACATTTTTAGTCCAATTTTTCTTACTTAATTTTTCAATTAGCTAAAAAGCGCTTTGTATTGGTTACAAAGTAAGTTACACTTACTAAGTAACCAATGGAAACATACTGCTATTTTACTGTGATGAAGTCTAAAATAGTCAGTACCCTATTCCCATATTTTGTAGTTTCTTTTTCCACTTTTTTTAAATAATTAAGTGTTTAAATTTATATAAAAATAAATTCGTATCACTCCTTTATTTAAAGCAAATATTGCCGTCACGTAAAAAGTAGCATTTATTATTGCCATAGAAGATCAATGTTTATAAGAGAATAATAATAACCAATCATTTATAATAAAAAATGGAGTAAACTTTAACAAATACAATTTTATTCTATTATTTGAAAAAGATAAAAAATTTCACTTTGATTATTTGTACACGAAGAACTTATTTCGTTTGATTATTATTGGCTTTGTGTGCATCAAGAAAATATGTGCATTCTTCTCTACTTCGATATTTGCTCAATATTAACATTTTTTTACCTTAGCAAATAGACTTAAGGAACAATTTCTAAAGTTGACATCTTGTTAAAAATATTTCAAAAAGATTGTACGAGCGAGAATTTTATCAACAAGTACAAGAATTTAAGTCAATAAAGCAGGAATACAGAAAGTCCATAGGAATGAAGTGCTCTGGAATTCAATAAAGAAAACTATTGTTTGCAGATAATAAAAACCAATTTCTTCATGTGCCTGCGAAACCACAAACCAGCGCGGGTAAACTAATTTAAAGAAAATAAGGATTTTCGGTAGGCAGAAACCGACTAACTTCAGCCGTACATTTTTAAACAGGAAATGGAATTTACGAATAAAATCCATAAATCAGAGATATTTTGTATACAAGAAAATGTCATACTTTAAACTAAAGTTTCTTAAAAATCATTTGTATCCCATAAATGTATCTAATAATTAAATTTAGAGAGTAAATAGATACTAATCTTGAAGAAAACTGTATGAATAAATTTAAACAAATAAGTTATATATTTTAACTTATTTAGTCAAGAATTTTAATAAATAAAAATGTCAACAATATTTTATTTTCAACTTTATATAGATCTTATAAAGTGTGAAGTTGTCATACTAAATAAAATTTTCTAAAAGTATGTCAACGATACTCGCACATAAAGATGAAATGCTATTTCACTTTGAAGATAGAGTGCAAATAAAAAGAATCTTTATTGTGGAATCTTACTTTAACTAAACAGTAAAAAATGTGAGAAATTCATTTTAAAACTGCAATAGATTGTCAACTCAACTGCAGTGTTCAACTGTGTGCACTCCCTCACGTAGAAATCACATACGCGCCTTGCACTTCCTTTTTGAATTATGTGTGAATTCGGCTTCAGATATTTTGGGTTGTTCAATCCGCAGAACCCTTTATTATGTATGCACTTTATAAAAGAAATTTAATACTCTTTGTGATTTAATGAACTTTAAGCTTACATATCAATGATATTACGATAATTGTTATACCAAACGAAACATACGAACTATCGATTAAGAGATTTATTATTACAAAGTAGTAATTTCTCTGCGCTTGATATTAATTAACGGTAATTGGATGAGATTGTACACAATGGGATGATTTTCATTTAATGCACATATACTTTTGAAAAACGGATATCATACAAAAATTGATATTCCAAAATAATTGACATATAACCATTATACTCTAGTCAAAAAGTATCGGAATTTTAACGACATGGAATTGAGAGTACTTAAAAATTATTTCGCATGCATTAGTAGCGCGGATAAGCAATGATTTAGTTATATTATTTATTATTATTTATATTATTTATATTTGAATTCATAGCACTTTACTCAAACAATAGCCGAAATCAGTATTTTAATTGATATAACGAGGTGCACGTGTACTAGAACTATGGTACACAGGGTCAGAGATTAAGTTTCTGTACCAAAAACACGCTTTTATAATTTTAAAAACTTATGATTGCACTATCCCGGTAATATGTCAGATCCATGGTAATATTCTATCCAAAAAAAAAAAAAATAAAACAAAACTAGTATACATTGCTATCAAGACTTGGCTACTGATTAGACAGCTTACATATAAATAATTAAAAATAAGACCTTTTTTATGTATTGATTTTTTGTATTCAGCTGAGAACGAATCATGTATCACCATTAAGAATTACTGAAATGCTTATTATAAGATCTCTATATAGGATTAGATCTACTTGCTACCACTAATAGTACTAATGGTAATACTGCTAAAAGTACCACTGGTTACCCAAATCAAATATATCTTTAAAACTTATTTATTTTTTCCATTAGCAGTAGCAGGAAATAATTGACATGATTTAAAAGTTTGACTATTTCTAGCTTCTTCTACTTCTAGCCCCCAAACACTGTATATATGAAAGGGCGGTTCAAGGATACTACATAATTAAATCAAGAAAAACACACACAGCATTCTTTAAATGTTTCTTATGTTCTAAAGCCTTTATTTTTAAAATTTGAATAGCATTTGGAGATGACGATTTTTATACAAAGAAGCACTCTAAAAAAGC
Organism: Teleopsis dalmanni; assembly: GCF_002237135.1. Classification (NCBI taxonomy): domain Eukaryota; kingdom Metazoa; phylum Arthropoda; class Insecta; order Diptera; family Diopsidae; genus Teleopsis; species Teleopsis dalmanni. The sequence continues at coordinate 68,600,987 of NC_051846.1, read as the reverse complement.
GAAAAAATACTACAAAAATGGATTTTTAAGAGGTGTTTTTAAGATAGGAAGAAAAAGCTGGCTTATACAAGGTGAGATGAAAAAACTGCAACCAACTTCAGACTGCTGTCATTTCTAAACCGCTCGTCCCACAGCTGTCAGATTTATTCTAGTGACAGCTCATTATATTGTTTACAAGCGCACAAAAGCATTTTGGTGGGAATTTTTCAAAAAAAAAGTTATTTGTGATGGAATTCAAGCGTGATAGTGTGATTGCTTTGCATTTGGCTGGAAAACCACAAGTGGCTATCGTTAGAGCCCTCCAGCATTTAGAAGTGAATAAATGTTTTGTGTCTCGTACCATCGCTCGTTACCATGATACTGGTAGCGTAGCCCGACGTCAAGGAAGTGGACGAAAAAAAACAGCAACATCGGCAGAAATGGTTCGAAAAGTGAAAAAGCGAATTGAACGAAATCCGCGTCGCAGTGGACGAAAAATGGCTCGTGAGCTGAACATATCGCAATATGCCATTCGGCAAATATTGAAAAATGAGCTTGGACTAAAGCCATTCAAGTTCCAAAAAGTGCAAGATCTTACTGATGCGCAAAAAAAAGTTAGACTCGAAAAAGCTAAAGAGTTGTTTCGCTTGGCCGAAAGTGGTGAACTGCCGAATTTGGTTTTCTCCGATGAGAAACCATTCGTTATCCAGCAGTTTGTAAACAAACAAAATGATCGTGTTTACTTGCCAGAGAGGTCAGCTGAAAATTTGCAACTTCGGTTGGCCATCACAACTCAAAAGCCGGCCATGGTGATGGTGTGGGCCGCCATAACAGCCGATGGTCGCTCGCCGCTCGTATTCATCGACCGTGGTGTCAAATTAAATGCGCAAATCTATCGCGAAAATATTTTGGAGGGAGTTCTGAAGCCCTGGGCACGCAAACATTTCGGCCGCAGACCTTGGACATTCCAACAGGACTCAGCACCATCGCACTCAGCACGCGCCATCCAAGAATGGTTAAGAAATGAGGTTCCTCGCTTCATTTCCACCGCACAATGGCCACCAAAATCTCCGGATGCCAATCCGTTGGACTATTGTGCCTGGGGTATTTTGGAAAGCAAGGTTGGCACTAAAAAATACCAAAGTGTCGATCATCTCAAGCAAGCGCTTCGCCGAGAATGGGACAAAATACCGCAGAGCCACTTTCGGGCAGCGTGTGATGGTTTCATTGGCCGTTTGAAGGCCATAGTTCGTGCCAAAGGTGGCCAATTCGAACAAATCTAAACCGATTCTCAAATTTGATGTTATTTCCGACATTTTTTGCTTTCATTCAATAAAATTTAAAAAAAATGAAAAAATTATGGCGTTTTACTTTGTTGCAGTTTTTTCATCTCACCTTGTATATGTACAAGCAAGTAGGTAGCTCAGAATAACTATTTATTAAAGGAAATCAAAGTATTTATTCAAAAATATCGAAATAACTGTTTAAATTTGAGATCAAACAGGAACAATCCACACACTGCCAATAGATCTAACATTATACAGTCAGCTACCATAAACACTTCTGTTAGATCTTTAATGCGTCAAATGTTACAAGGGAAATTACATTATCAACCACTAACCACTTCAACAATATAACCTAAAGGTTGCTGATGTCATGTACATTCATTTAATTATAAAATATTATTTAAAGTACAAAAATAACTCCAATTACCACAATGTAGTCAACAATTAACTTGTAAGTAAAGCTAAAGCGGGATATGACTAACCACAATTAAGCTGAAAATACTTTTAAAATAAAATAATAATTAAATTATTTAAATATTATGTTTTTTTATAAACTGTTGTGCACAATATAAAAGAAAATATTTAAATTAATTAAAGTTTGTTTAATAAAAGTTCAATTCTATGAAAATTTTATTCTATGATGAGATTAAATGGATTTTCCACTTAGATGTCAATATCCAGAGAGCTACGATTTGGCTATAAAAATATTTTATTAAATTTCAATATTCTGAGCAATATATTTCACTACACTATATGCTATATACCTAAGCAACTTGATTTTTCAGATAGAATTTTAAAGGTGTGAACTTTTTGCTTACATTAATGTGAACTACATAAGCCATCCAGGGGCAACTATTATAAGCAAGTTTTAGGCTGAATATTTCAAATTATAAGAAGACGCAACATGGCTATACCGTAATGTAGTGTAATAGAACAAATTGCTCAGAATTTTGAAAATTACTAAATCTGTTGTTAAATCAATATCATAGATTTAATATTTAATGTAGAACAGTCTATAAAATTTATATTTTATGTTTATATTATAATAATTCTATATTATATGTTAGTGTGCTTACGTCGCCTCAAGAATATGAATGGAAGCAATAGCATTTTTATTTTCATAGATATTATTCTATTATAAAAGTATAAAAGTGGGTAATAGAATATCTTTAAAAGTATTTTTTTTTTAAAAATAGCGATTTCATTTTTTTTTGTACAGTAGGTGTGAAATATCGACAGCTGCAGTATGAGATGACCCTAGAAACTAGTTGAGAAAATCTAAGTCATCAGACTGTGAAAAACTTTCGTCCATTTTATATGTTTATTTATCTAATCATATATTTGATTGATATTTCATTTTTTTTTGTACAGTAGGTGTGAAATATCGACAGCTGCAGCATGAGATGACCCTAGAAACTAGTTGAAAAAATCTAAGTCATCAGACTGTGAAAAACTTTCGTCCATTTCATATGTTTATTTATCTAATCATATATTTGAGTATATTTCCAATTAATAAAATAAATAATGACATCTATTCTTATGTATTTAACACGGTAATATCGTTTTTATATCATAAGCACACACTATATACTATTTATCATTCTATTTATATAGAATATACATATATAACATACTATATCTTTCTATTCTCTTTATATATATTTTTAACTGTATCAAAAATTTACTAAAAATTGATTTTGTAATGGAAAAATATTAATAAGAACAATTATTTATTTAATTTTTGTCACAATAATTCTTAAAAGATGCAGTGACTTAGTGGCACAGATCACACCCCTTTTCTAAATCTAATCTAATCTAAACCTAATCTAATCTAATTATTATTTCATTGATTATTTAATTTATTTATTGTTTAATTAAAATTTGTTATTCCCCGCACTATCCCTCCATTTATTCAACTATAAATTACACACATTAACTAATAATTGCTCGATCAATAATTAATTTATCAGAAATAAGATTATGTCTCTTATATTCTATGAGAGATTTGTATATACTACCACTGCTTGTAAGAACCCCGAATTTCTCCCATGAACCGGCACGCACTTGACCTTTCTTCGAATATTAGTGCACTACATTAGTGAGTATTTATTTGTATGTCGACGTATAAGATTCGATTTGCACAAGCGGGTACTGCACATGGAGCAAGTAAGCTAAAACGGAGCCAACCTATGCGTTTGTGGATTTTCGTGTATTTTTGGTGCGGAAATTCAGTTCAGTGAACTGGCAAACAGCGATAAGAAGCAACTTAAAATCGAATTGAAAATTCGCAGGATAATATAATTGTCATTATTTGCAATCAAGACTTTGTCCTCGTACTTGGGCTATGTTTATTTAAGTACATATGAGTAGACTGTATGTATTACACTTAGTGTAAATATTGATAATGTGTACTTGCATAAATTTTTATTCAAGTATTATCACTTCAATTCGCAGCACCCAGACGAGTTGATGTTCTCGAATAATTCACATAAAAATTCAACTTTTTGGCAATATTTCGAAAAAAATTTTTGTCTTTTTAACTGAAATTTATTTTATTTATGAACTTTCGTTTGAAATATTACGTAAAAAATTTTTTTAAAATAATTTTCATTATATATGTTAATAAAATAAACCAGTGATCTTATTCGTGATGTAATTTGCTTTGTTTTCTTATTATATTAAGTTAATTTATATTTTTATAATTTTAATTAAGATGACCTAAACCAGCTGCTCACGAATTTATGACTGGTCAAATCTGCTGCGCAGTGTAATTTAATAAAAAAAATTAAAATAAAATAATGTTAATTATAATAAAATGTATTTTAAGCTGTAAGTTTAATTTTATAATTATTCAAATTTGAGACTGGGTAAAACCAAAATAATTTATTATTAACAACAATACGAACTACTTTTACCTTCATAAAATTAAAAAACTGCATATTTTATTATCATCAATAAGTATTAATAGGTGATTTATCATCGATAAATAAATCGATTAAATAATGAAATTAGATCCTTAATTATTAATCGAGCTGATTGAAACTGCGATGTTCAAGTATACTCGAAGACACAGAATAAATCGAAAATGTTTGAACATCATTACCTCTTTGCGCATCCGTTCTTATATACATTTGTACAAAACAAAAAGGAAATAAAATGAAACTGCGAGAAGATAAGATTTGAACTGAAATATACCCAAGTTGTTCAAACATCATAATAAACATTAATTTTAATATTAAACTCGGCGGAAAGACTTATAAATACAAGGATATCTAATTTGTGGTTCTTAAAGTCAATATGAATCGATCGCACTTGTAACTGAGATTTCGATAAAATTTTTGTTTCAATCTATATTACTATTAGATATAAAATAAAATAAAATAAATGGCGATCGTGAGACATTTCATAGTACGGAATCTTTTAAAGGTAAGGTAAATCGTTGCCACATAACTGGCAACAGTTCAGACATAAAGTAATAAATATACGTCAAGATGTTCCAATACCTCGAAAGTTTCAATATTTTGAGTAACCTCACAAATTGCTTAAGCTTGGTTCAAACACACTTCTCATAAAGGAATTAGTACCTTAATCTCCTTCTTCATACGAATTTATATCTATAGAGAAGAATTAATACCTTTTTTAATTAATTTTTTTTTATATAAGAAATATTTTTATATAAAAGAAATTATACAAAAACAATTCATATAATATTAAAAAAATCGATACATGTCTTGTTGTTATCACAAATAAGATATTAAACGACTCAATCTTTTTGTTACTATATACTATATACAAAATATTATTTGATCTGTCATACTCGCGTCTTAATAATCGGAAATTTATTTTCAATTTTCAAAGATTTCAAATATATTCGGCCCCATATAGTTGAAAATCAAGATAGTTTAACAGTGATAGTTGAGGATGTGAAGTGGTATCCCAATAGTATCAGCTGTATTTCCAGAAGTAAATAACTTTAAAGACTTCCCTTGGTTTGAGAAAATTTATACTATTATAATTTTTAATTTCTTAATGAAAAACATTTAAACAAACTTTTGAGATAAAATTATATGCACCGTACAAACCGTTGTCTATTAAAATTTTTAATTCAATTAACCAATATTTTACTTAAAACACATAAAATATTTTTGATGAAATGTCACGGGGACGTCCTAATTTGACAAGGAATTTAAGTTTAGCTTAGTTCGCGAGATATTGACTTTACTTGAACTCATTTTCAAATCAGGATAGCTCAGAAATGGAATTCTGCTATGAAAACAGTTTTTTTAATACTTTTACCTTTTAATGAAATTTCCTGGTCTAACAGAAATAAAAGTGTTTATTTGAAAATGATCCTTTTATGGATTCTGAACCATTTGGAGAAATTATCAACAGTTTTTAAAGTAACTAAATTAATGAACTGAAGCAAAATAGCCCTACTGACTACTGGAAAGCCATGTAAAGATAAGCAATAAACAAAAAGACTAATCTATTTTAAACTTAGTTCGTTTAGTAACTAAACAACTAGGTGATTATTATTTTAAGCTTTATTAGAATAGCCAAAAAAAATTCACTTAAAAAAGAATAAGTAACTGTAAAGTTTAGTATAACACATATAAGATTCCTGCAGATTCGTTCATGAGGATCTTCCATAGTATGTACCATATGTATATATTTTACTGTAGCTAAACATAAAACCTATTATAAAAAAAAATCGTGAAACGTTACATAAAAATTAAATCCACAGTATGTATTTAACTTTTCAAAAGTGTAGACTGGAAAAGATTTAAATAAAAAGCAATATAAGATGTATTCTTAGATCGTGCAAAAAAAATTTCTTAAGATATAACGAATATCAAAAACTTGTTAAAGAAAAATTTTAATATTTTTCTTATATATGCGTATATATATACATATGATTTCTTAATGAAATAAAATATATTTTTATTGAAATACCCATAGCGGTTTTGAAACAATTGTCTCATTAACCAATGTTTATATTAATGGAAATACATTATACATTTATATGTAAATATAAAAACAATTTGTTTTAATGTAGCTAAGAATAGAGCGAAAAATCTGTAATTTTTGTGTATTTTTAATACATTAAATTATACTAAAAATATACATTTACATATATGTGTAATATAACAAACTAATTAACCTCTGAACACATTGCTGGTTAATCTAATTATCGCGTTTTTATTGATAACCGAAGAAACCTTCTTATCAATTCATGCGGACAAGAAACTTTTACAAAACCATTCATCTTGTCTCTAATAAACTAATGCTTTTTATTGGAATTTTTTTATTAATTATTTAACTGATTTTATAAACATTTAAACTATAAATAATCAGAAAATTTAAATAAAAATTGAAATTGGAAATACCGAAATAATGTAACAAAAAATATAATTTATTGCATTGCATATGCAATTTTAATAGATTAAATACATAAGAACATCGTATATAAAAATCAGATGTAATTAATTTGTTTTTAGAAATTATCAGTGATTTAATTGTTCAAATTGAAAATAAATAAATCGTTTAGTTTAATGATAAATAATTTATTTGTTATAATTATTGATCATTTATTATTTTAAATACAAGTAATAAAATTACAAAAGCATAACTTTTGAAATACAAACATTATGTCAAAGGCCAAAACAAGAAATAATTATTGACAAAATTTAATAAATCATAATAATTAATATAACATACATATTTAAAATTAAATATATTGCAATATACTTATTAAAGCAATTTTAAAAATATGATAATAGGTCCCTTCGGTCATTTCGAAATGCGGCAAAAAAACCAGAAGTTTCTTGCTAAAGTCTCTAATTTGTACGCTATAAGAGACTATTTAGAATGTATAAAATCATCTAAGAGGCTACAGATAAAATGTACCAAATCAGTAAACTATGGTAAAGATATTTTTAAAAACGCAAAAATTAAGAAAAATAAATAAACATTTATTTATTTTATATGTATAAAAATTTTTTTAAACCAGTTTATGCTTTTTAAGGTATAAATGTTTTTAACTATAACCAGTTTTGTTATTAACAGAAATTTTAAAATTTACTACATTGTTTCCATTGCTTATAATTCGCTTTTATTTTTAATGTTTTTTTTAATAATTACTTAAATTTCTTTAAAATTTACTATAAAGTATTCAAATACTTTAAACTTGTTAATTATGAAGATGAAATTATTAACAGATTACAACAGTGATGTCAATAGGTCAGTAAGAAACTTTAGCTAAAGATTTCAATAAGAGACTTCAGCAAGAGACTTTAGCAAGAGACTTTAGCAACAGACTTTAGCAAGAGACTTTAGCAAGAGACTTTAGCAAAAGACTTTAGCGAGAGACTTGTTGTTTTTTGCCGCACTTTGCAACGGCCGAATACACTTAATAAAAAAAACTTACCTTTACAATGGAACTTTCCTTAAATCACAATGTGAAAATTATATTCTGTTGATATGAGCATGAGTACACAAATTAAATAATAAAAATATAAGAGTAGAAAAAAACACATTTGGTATAATTGATATATAAATATATATATTTATATAAATATACAACATATTTATATGTATTTATATATCTATTTATATATACGCACATAGACACATATGTATGTTGTTAATACTTTTTTAAGGCAAATATTGAAATTTAATTAAAACCAGCAATTCAATGAAAACAACTCTGAAAACTCTTAAAAACAAAACACTTTATTCATTAAGCACCACCCTTCACCTCCCTTGGTGAGAGCACAACATAGGAGAACATAATTGCTAAACACGTTAAAAACTTTGCAATTTATTTAACTTTATCTCAACCATTTTTTTAATTAGAATTATATTTTATTGACTCATTTATTTGCTATTTATTTAATTTATTTATTATATTAAATGATGAATAAATTAATTATTTTAAATATAAATCATAAAATTACACAAGAATTTTAGCAATGCAAACACGATGCCAAAGATCACAAAACTAATGACGAAACGCAATAAAAGCTTCAAATTCTGCTCGATTTGTCAAAATAATGCAATCAATAACGGCTTTTACAAATAAAAAAAAAAAAAAGAAAGCCGGTTGTGCTTCTTCATCCTTATTTGCTTAGGTACATAGTTGCATTTTTATTCAATTAACCATACATTAGAAACTGTTAAATTATTCATATAATGAATATTTATTTAAATTTAATTTATTCAAATTTAATTATATGTGTAAACTAATATAATACTGCTCCTTTATTTGCCAAATCGACTACTAGTATTGGCGATCATATAAGATTTTTTAATATTGAAAATATTAATTAAGTAAATTATATTAATGATATTGTTTTAAAAACTCAGCCACCTATTAATATACATATACAGGTTTAGGCGATTGAAGTGTTACCTATTCAAGCGACCATATCTTTTTTGTGTGAAATTATTTTTTATTGATTCAAAGCACAAAAATTTGTAGAAATAATAAATGAATTAGGCCAAATTAGCTCCTTTTTGCCTTGAATATGACCTTGAAACGGTTAAAAAAATTAATTGCATGCTTCGCGAATGTGATCTTCCGGTATTTTGCCCCATTCCTGGACGATAGCTTTCTTTAGCATATCCATATTGGCATATTTTTAAGTCCTCAACCTGCTCTCCAAAATGGCCCAAATGGAATAGTTCATTGGATTTACATCTAGCGAATTCAAAAGCCATTATGTGGACGAAATGAAGTGTGAAACATAATGTTTTAACCATTCTTGGTTCACATGAGCTTTATAAAACGGTGCCGAATCTTGTAGGCACGTCCATGGTGTATGATCGAAATATTTGCGTGCCCACGACTCCAAATCTACATCCAAAATATTTTCTCGATAATAAGTCGCACTCACTTTCACACCAGGTTCGATAAAACCATTGGAGAGCGACGACAGACGGTCACAGCTGCCAATACCATTACTTGAGATGAATAATTACTTCAAACAGCCATTCGTAGTCTCGAATTTTAGACAGTGCGTTCAGTTTAAGTATATGCACGCAAGTATATTGCTCTATTCTTCTATAACATATAGTGGTCCTTTTAATTTACATCGACTAATTATTAACATAAATACATTGTATGTATAAATACATATGTAAGCAGACAGATAAATTTGTAAATATATAAGCTTTAATACATGTAATTTCTCATTGTAATTAATATACTATAGCACATACTACAATGTCTAGAAAGTATCGGCAATCAATAAATGTAACCCAAAATATGTATTACTCACTAAAATGTATTCGCCTTTAAAATATCACACTTCCAATATAATTCACGTTCTCAAACGAATAATCCTATAACCAAAATTTTCATTTAAACGCATTTTTTTGAGTAGAGTTGAGTACTTGTCGTGTATTCCCTTTTATTTCATTTATTAACTGAAAATTGGTGTCTTAATGTGGTAATTTTAATTTTAGATAAAAAAGTCAGTCGGAGCCGTATCAGAGGAGTCCGATAGCTGTTTGGTAACATTTATTATGATTATAAGTTGATACGTTGTCTTAGTGGTAAGTCGTCATTTATTATTTCCAAAAATCTGGATTTTTCCGACAAATTTAATATCTCAAATAATATCTTTTATTTATTGTCTTATCTTATGGCAAGGATTTTTTTTTTGTTTCTTTTTTTTGGCTGCGTGCAGGGGAATGCCTACGCACTGACTACGATCCGGCACCCCGGAAAGTAAGAACCCGAGGGACTTTCCTTATCATTTTTACTTTTAAAAGATTTTGGAGTTCATTTTCGGTTTCGGTGGCGTCATTTCGAAGTTTCTTGACTGATTTATAATTTAAACATGTACACCCATGTCTCATCACCAATTACAATGCGTTTTATAAGTGAAAGATTGGAATATCACATCTTTAGTGAACTTCACATGATCGTGATTTTGAAAAAAATGTAGGTATTCCGTAACTAGTTGACGTTTCATGTCCAAACAATCATTTAAAATGATGAATTCATTGATTCATTAGACAAAGAAATTATAGCAGCTGTCACTCTAGAACTTAGCAATGTGAAAGTCAAACAATGACAAGTAATATTCAAATCTCACGTGAGTAAAAAAAATACTATTATTTCACTAATATAATATAATACTATTATTGCCAACTTAAGAACAAAAAGAATTTTGATCATCTTTAAAGGGGCTATTTACATGATAGATGTCTGATATTTGATAGAATATAAGTGGGAGCACATTAGTGCTAAGACACCGTACAATTCAATTGTAAAAGTTACTAACTTTACATTTTATTCTAATTGATAAAGTAATTTTGACATTAAATAACAAAAAATTAAAATTTACTGTTAATTTTACAAAAAAAAATTTTATATACATATAAGTCATATTACAAAATCATTCACTTTGAATAAAAGTCGGAAAAAGCATTTTTTTAAGCTAATATATACGTCTGAGTAATTATATTATTAATACTAATATTGTAGAAGCGCGGAATATATTTAAATAAATCAAATTATTATAAATCATTTATAAATTAACTAATTAGGGTAGAAATGTTTTTTAATTAATTAAGTAGACATTAAAATCACTTACATTAAACACAATATACACATGCATGTATTGAGTATATATCTTAAAAATATTCAATATTAATTTGTAATTTATTCAATTTGAAATAATGCTAATAGCGCTTTAATTTAATAATGGCCGCAGTAGTATTTGTAAAATCGAAATGCTGGATGAGATTAATTTCATTAGTAGACTTACTTCCAAACATTTCAACTTAAATTTATTCAGAAAATTTCTAACAGTTCAACTTTAATACAAAAAATATAATGAAAATGTATATTTAAATGCAGAATAAATATATTTATACTATAACTGATATAGTATAAATTAAAACATAAAAGTCAATAGTACTGTATTTAATTATCACATATTTAATAGACTTCTGCGAAACTCGAAAACATATAAAACACCATGTTATAAAAACCATAAATTATCAGATAAGATAATTCGTGTTATATTTGGTTTTAAAAACGAGACCGTGACGACTCTACATAGTCCACCTGCAAATGTCAGTTGCGTTACCGTACGGATTTCACGTTAAAATATTCCCCCTTATACTGATTTAGTTTTCTAGAGAGTTCCTATAATACGTTTACTCCTGAATCAAAAATTATCTGTATTATGTTAACCAATTTATTTTCTTTAAGAATTTCTTGTGATTTCCAATATTAATTTCTGATAACTCTTTGGGCTTCCACGATAAAAGGTTTTTAAAGCATTTTAACCATGTTCCTTTGCTTGACCCTGAAAACTTAACGATTCTTCATCTTCCATGAAGGTCATCAATTTACATTCTAAGTTATAATCCATGGCTGCCTATTTAATTTTTTTCCCAATTCAACTTAGCTAATTTTCTAGATTTAGAAGCCTGAGTTTAGGCAAGTTCAACCATATTTTTAAGTTTTGATACAATACTCACATGTATAATAGTCCTCTAAATCACACTGTCCATTGAAAATCAAAATTTAATAAATTTAATATTGATGCCCATAAGTAATTATTGATCAGGTAATGTATTAGAAACAATATTCTCTTCTAAAAATTTATTAATTGCGTAGTTGATGTTACACTAGGATTGTTATTAGAACAATTTATATTTGTTTTATATCTGTTTTTAAAGAATATTTCGATGTCGAAGAATTGTGCGCGATGGTAGTAGTTGATATAAGTCCAACTTCAATTCAAAATAGGGAGTAAAGTTTAATATACGATTTAATATACAATATATATTAAAAAAAGATTAATTTTCTGTAGTTGAATATATATGTAAGGGCTATCATTCTAAATACTGTGGGTTAGGACTCAAGTTATAAGTTGTTACGTTAAACTTGATGAGATACATGGTTTACATTTCTTGAGAAATTTGAGACCTTGGTTTATTGATAAATTTTCAATGACAAATATTTATTTATTTAATAATGTAATAAAAATCTATTTGATGAGAAATTTTTTTGTAACTTGGAATTTAAATACCATTAACCAATTCAGACAATTATTGCATACTATACTATAAGTCTGATTTAATATTTTCTTCTTCAAATACGATAAAATAAATTTTGTAAGCACCTTATGAGATTCTCCATGGTGTATTATAAATCTAAATTTTTTACTGCTGCTAATCTGCAAAATAGCTGTAAGTTAGTACACTAAAACAATAAACCAAAGGTATTTATTAAATATATAAAACAAATTATTCGTTGCTCATAATTTAATATTAATAATCGCTCATAATTTTTTCCAAGAACTACTACAATTGATCTACTTATTAAATAGGCACTGTCTCTAGTTTTCTATTTTCATTCATTTTTACTTTGTAACCGAAGAAAATCAAACAATTATTACAAACTATAAGTCTGATTTTAATATTTACTTCTTTAAACACGGAAAAGTAAGTTCTGTAAGAACTCCAGAGATTTCTCAACACCCATTTTTATATCTACAATACAAGTTATGGCAAAGATAACTATTGAGAATATAAATGTATTTATTAATTAAGTATAGTATATCTGCATATTAATTATCTTCACAAATCCTCTTCAGATATCTACTAAATATATATATTTTACGATATATTCCTATCGTAAAGCGTTGATTTGTAATAACGTATATTTTTGTAATAGCTGATTTCAACGTTGTAGCTTGAATTTTAATTTCTTAGAAACCATTGTCCAGGTGTAAGCGTGTAAAAAAAGTATTATAATCGTAAAATTACTCTTTTAGCACAAAACAATAAAGCAGGACATATTAATTAGCCCAATAACTGACAATAATTATATATGGTATATTACATATGTGAAGAGGTATAACATTAGTCGTACTCAGAGAGATATGTATACTTAATTAATATCTGTCTTCATTTAGATTACACTTCATTAACTTTTAAGTAACTATAGGCCTTTTCGGTGGCTCGCAAGTACGGCAAAAAATGCATGTTGGCCTATGTTGGCCACGCGAGTCATTGGCATCACTGTTGCAATCTGTCAAATGTTTTGTTTTGACAAACAGCAAATCTTATTTTTATAAAAATATTATAAAATTAAAATAAACAAGGAATTAAAAGGAATGGTAAGAATATTGGAAATTTAAAAATAAAACACTAAGATAAGTAAATTTTTGTAGGTACTGTCGATGTTGGGAGAAGAAAGCAACGTTTTACTTGCGTGTATTTCTATAAAAAAATATTTTATGCATGTAAACTACAAATTAAATGAAATAAAATAAATGTTACTTGGTAATAACTAACATAAAAAAAAAATTCAATGTGCTTAATACTTACGATTTCTACATTCTTATTATTTTTTCGTTACTTTTCAAGATTTTTCAAATTTTTGAATTCTGTTTGAATTTTTATTTCCTCAATTCTTGATATTTGATTGCACTATTCGTTGGAATTTGCAATGAAGGTTCACAATAGTTCGCTTATTGCGTTGGTAACATTTTTTTTTTTACTGGCCGATGTGGTTGGCCAGCATAGCTATGCTGGCCGAGGTAGAGAAAATAGTGTTGTTGTTTTGCGTACATTGCGGCCAGTATAGGCGTGCATAGGCCAGCAACTTGCTGTTTTTTGTCGTACTTGCGAGCCATCGAAAAGGCCTTATGTTATATGGAATTTTTTCATTGATTTAAATATCACTGTAAATGATTTTATTTCACAAGTGAAAGCGTTTACTTATATTTCAAAACTAAAATTAACACAAAAAATTTAAAAATATTACACAAATTTATTTACATATAAAAATGTATATTGTATAAATAATAAAAAAAATAAAAACTTTAATCGAAATTTGCAATTTCTAACAAATTTGCACAAATAAATTTACATATAAAGTATCTGTTAGGTGTTAAAAAATTATTAAAATTTTATTTTCATGGAAATAAAGTTCAAAATTTTTATTTTTTATTTTAAATGAAAGATTTTTGCAACAAATGATTTTGTTTTTAAAGTTATACATTTCACGCTTTGTGGAATAACATTTAAAAACATTTCCAATTTTAAATAAAATTTAATAAAATTTAAAATAAACATAAAATCAGTTTTTGTTAGAGAAAAATTTAAATGCATTTGGTTCGTAATAAATAACGAAAAAACCCATTCATAAATTTCCTATTTGCTATGAAACCATAAAAAAATACGCAAATCTATTGTTTTCATTGATAAAGCGAAATTTGTGTAAAAACTTAAACTGGTTAGGTCATTTATTAGAAAAAATAAATAAAATTTAAAAACATATATATACTAAAGTAGTGTTACTTAACTAGATTTATTACGGTAATAATTAATATACAGATAGCATATACTCTTAATATAATACCATTTCAGTTCTTTAAATCAATCATATATGAATCTTCTATCTCACAACTCAACCGCACAGACAAGTATGTTATACCTAAAGAACTGCTTATAAACCATTCCGCGATCTGTTGTATTGCTAACAAGAATATCATAAAGAAATTATACAATAAGTATTTGGAGAACATCAAACCCGTTAAGACCGATAAATCTGTAATTATTTGAAATTTTTACATATTGGGCTTTTACTAATAAAAATGGTAAATATTAGCATTGATAAGATACATATTTTGGCCATTTACCAAATATGTATTAGGATTTTCCGAAATATATTTTAAATAGGTTCATTTAAATAATTTCATCTGCATTGAAAAAACCGAATATTGAAATAAAAGTACTTCCAATGACGCATTTAAAGAGAAATACAGTAACAGTAAAGCTTCAGATAGTAGAAGATATTGTATTGAAGAACTCGCAAAATATGGTGACCAGATCGAATGCCTGCTAAACCAAACGACTCAAAAAGCAGCATAAAATGAGACAAAAAATGGATAGTAAAAAAAATGTATAGACCATAAGCTTAGACAACCGAAAGATTACATAGCGATGCAAGCGTTGGCATGGAATCTACAAGGTAATAGAAGATCTGGTATGCCAACGAAAACGTAGACGCCCTAATAATTTAATTTTAGACTTTTAATATTAACTATAACGAATTTTGAATATATGTATATATATACATATAAATATAAAAATTATATCTCTTATTGATATTTTTGCTATTTATTAAACTCAGACTGCATTGCTGTAATTGAAATCAAGTCTGGAAAATTATCTTAAACAATTATTCTCGAACTCGAAGAGCATATCTATATTTGATGATGTCCGGTAACGTTGTGTAAAACTAAAAACTACAATTTTTTATTTTTAGACTTATTATATAGACTCCAAAATTATAAATTTCAAAATAAATTTAAAAATATATAAACTTTAATATGTATATAATACGCATATGAGCAATGGAAATATCTGCTTCAATTTTTAACTACTAAATAAGAATATAGGTACAATAGGTTACATTTTAATCATATATTAATCATATTTATGTATATACATATTAGCAAACAAAATATAATCATATGTTATAAACTTTATAGGAAATAAAAATAAACATAAACAAAACACTTTGTATTTCATAGTAAACAAATTTTCCAAAAATGCATGTCTCAAAGAAGGATTCATTATTAAATTGTTTACGTATCTTGTAAGTATGAAACATTGGGAAATAACGCAAAATTTATTTTTCTTAATGCAGTTTGGAAATATTCACATACAAAATAACCACAAATGATTATTTTTAATATATTTTTTGTTTTGATTTTTATGACAAGATTAAGATTAAATAAAATAAATATGACGCGCCAAATTTATTGTTCATCATTTAACTTAAAAATATGCTAAATAAATTAAATAAACGTCATTAAAACTTTTTTGTAGTCTGTCTGATTCATATGGGAATAAATTTAAAAAAAAATCGCTTAAAACTTAACAGACAACGTCATCGATTGAGGTGTCATCATCTTGGAATAAACGGTAGGCGCACGCGTATCTGAAAAAAACTTAACATCGCTACACTTTGAAATATGAATTTCAAATTTTGTAATACAATGAGATAGATACATAAATTTAATATTAGATACATATATTGTATATTTTAATCTTCTTCATTAATTTTGAATTTTTAATCTAATATCACTCATTAAAACTGTTTTTCTAGATTATATGTGAATTAACTTCATCTGGTATGAACTAAATTGTGTTAGATTAATTGACTTTGATATTAAAATTGATTGTATCTGTTAAAACAAGTTTAATTGGAATAAGTATATAACATGTATGCATATAACAATAAGTACGTATATATGGTTTAAGATTTTTTTTTTTGTATTTTTGCAACAAAGTAAAATGAGTACATACCTACTGCTTACTCTAAGCCGATAAGCTAACTTAAAAGTACCCTACAATATGCACACAAATTAATACTACATAGATATAAATTATATATGCTTAATATTTTTCTTTTATTTATTACAATAATAACTATAGTATTACAGTCTTATCACTTTCGTATATTACATTTCATTTATATATATCTATATATCTATATACATATATCTATATTATTTTTATATCTGTATATGTCACTTTTTCAATAGAATTTGAATATAGTAATACAGTCGAATCACTTTCGTATATCACATTTCATTTTATATGTATGTATGTACCTATATATATATATATTTATATATTATATATATATATATATATATATATATATTATTTTTATACCTGTATATGTCACTTTTTTAAGAGAAGTTGAATATGAATAACTCTTCGATGAAATTAAAGCATATAAAAATATTTGATAATCATAAAAATTTGTTTTTTAAGATCATTCATCATGATAGTATTATGTTACAACAATATTATTAAGTTTATCGATTAAAACCTCTAGAGTTAATAAAATATATGACTTGAGTTGCAGTACATAGCATTTCTTACATGATAGTAAACATAATAATTTCACATTAGTAATTAAAAATTTTGTTAATATTTTTGAAGATATTACTTCTTATGAAATCAGACAGACGTAACAAAGAATTTAAAATCTTAGCAACTAAAGTTAGTTAAAATACGAGAAGTCATTGCTCCTAATATGGCAGATTAAAAGTTCTAACCCTGACAACAATTGTATATGGACTTATAAAAGGAATTTATATTTCAATAGATCGCCGATTGTCAATATAAAATAGCTGTATAGTCAACCAAAAATTTGAGCTAATAAAAATTGAATTATCTTGTTATAAATTACTATTATTGAAAAATACTTCTATTAGTAAGATAAGTGTCTTTTGCCATAATAAACTTTCCTTAAAAGTTATTTTAAAAGTGTTGATATTACTTAAAACACAGAATTTCAAGAAGAAACTTTTATAAGTCTTTTATAATATATTTGTATTTTTTTTTTCAAAATAATTGAATAAAGTAAAAGAAACACAATAACTATCAATACAAATCATCTCAAATAAGTATTATATATGGTATAATTTACCTAATTGAAATAATGAATATATTGTGATTATAATATTGTGTAGTTATATATTCAAATATTTAATTTTTGTAAAAATATTTATGTACATAAACAATTATAGGTAAATTCATCTTAATGTAGCGTTCCTAACATTCGCATTTGCCAATATATTTTGACATTAACAGTATTTTGCTTTTAGTTGAGCTCTCTTAACAATACAGAAAAATATTCATATTTGTGGGAATTCCAAAACCGCAACTAAAACCCAAACTAAACCAGTAAACAAAGCAGCCACACTCTGCCTCCGTATTTACTCTTCAGGCTTTAATGCCGCTATTGACTTAATTCTATCAACAAAGTACCTTGTCAAGCCGAACCGGTGGTAGATTTTCTCAAGTTTAATGTGTCATGGTTAAGCAAGCGAATAACTAAAATTACTATTAATTTGCTATTGTAGGCGTACTCACTGACCGCAATATTGTCTTCTTCCCTGGAATAAAAACACGAAATAAAAAGTTGCAAAGTTGGACTTCTCTGAGAATCTCTTTTTTTACTTCCCAACTAAAATGTTTAAATTTGCAAGTCACTTTAAGGTGTTGAAATGATGTTCCTAAACTTTGTCATCAGAATGTCTATAAAATGCTCATTTCGATTTGTTAATTAATTTGAATGTTAATTTAGCCATTATAATAATCTTTATAATTAAAAGTTTTCATATGTAAAAAAGATGCATTATATATAGTTAATAATAGAGGTGGAAGTGACAAACTAACTATATATCTTTTATTAAGTTCTTGTTAGTTCTTACCGGAACATATATAAAACGAAACTGAATTACAATAGATACTCGACCTTACTCAATTTGTTTGCCAAAGAAACTGTTGAATGAAAAATTTTAATAATAGATATTTTATTCTTTTCAATTAGAAATTGTCTTCATTATAAACAATATAAACAAATACAATGCAAATAAAATTAAGAAATAAATAAATTGTTAAGTTTTAAAGTTGAGGAACTTAAATATTAAATACATTGAACGTAGTTCCATTCCATTTATTCAAGTTTTACTCATTGGTCAAAGTTTATTTTAATTTTAAATTTTTATTAATAAAATGAGTATTTAGTTATTTAAATTTATCAAATTAATAATGATAGATAGGAAAAAAGATGCGATCTTAACAATTTCACGCTTTCAATATACAAAGTAATGCATATATATAACTGTAAGTCCCATAATCCACTGATATAAAGACCATTAGAAATTTCATAAGCTATAATACAATGTAATAGAATTTTAATATAAAATTCAAATTTAATTTGCATTACATTTTGCATAATAGTTTTTTTTCCAATCAAACGTTGATATACTTTAAATTAGTTTACGAAATTCCCCCATAAATGAGTCTCCGAATATGCCCCTGAGTTTTATTATATCCACTTAGAATTTCAAATTAAAGTAATTTCTATTAACAATAATTTACATAACAAATAAGCTGATTTCCATTCATTTATATTTTTATTTAGCTTGTTAGTAATATATAAATAGTAGTAAATCATTGAACATGTCTCTTCTCGATTACGAGCAGATGTCTTCCAACTATGCACTCCTCGATTCCGAACGTACTGACCTGCACTCTTTTTACAGCTCAGATATGGGCTGCCGTACTGCTGTTTCAAGTATTCTTTTCACCATTCTTCCAGTGCAAACATGGTATGTTGCGCTACTGCTTATAATATGTAGCATATAAACCACACGATTTCGCTTACAAGAATCTATCAATCAATCTCTGTAAGTTCGTTTGCTTCGATGTAGATTGGGTATACCTACATCGTGATTGTAGCGCCTTTAGAATAGCCGCTACTCCTGTATAGAGGAACGGCATAATCCCTTCATTCAACAGACTGCTTTTTACATAGCACACAAGCTTTGGATCCATATGTTAGTACTGGTAAGACTATTACAGCAATTGAGTAATAAGTTAGACATTATAATAAGGTTTCAGGATTTTTGCCTAACCGTAGTGGGTTTTATTGGATTTAAGTAACCGCGTATTTCTTTATCTATATTTTCTTCAGCTGCTACAATTGTTTCAAAGTTCCAATACTTTAAACATGCACCCTACTAATCTGATAGTTTCAGCAATGATTGTTGAATGAATGCTAATTCTTTAAATAATGATTCTTTCAAACATCCCAAAGATATTAATGTCGCAATATTAAACGTGTATGTCAATATCTGAGTGGAATTGAAGCCATAATCCGTTTTTTTATTAAAAACAATTATCAAAATTTATTACTTATAAGATATTTTAGTTTCGTACATAAAGGGTTAATGATAATAGTTAAGTGATAGTTACTAATCTGATAATTAGAGCAATTATCTGCTCTATACCTATTCTTTCAGCCGTCAGCTTTGATAGGACGAATGATTCTTGAATAAATACTGATGCTTTGAATAATGATTCTTTTGGACATCCCAAAGACATTAATGTCGTCCGCGCATGTCAATATTTGACTGGAATTGAGGCAAT
Organism: Teleopsis dalmanni; assembly: GCF_002237135.1. NCBI lineage: Eukaryota > Metazoa > Arthropoda > Insecta > Diptera > Diopsidae > Teleopsis > Teleopsis dalmanni. The sequence continues at coordinate 68,580,732 of NC_051846.1, read as the reverse complement.
TTTTGTTAATAAAAACAATTATCAAAATTTATTATTGGAAAATATTTTAATTTCGCACATGAAGGGTTAATAATACTAGTTAACTGATAGTTACTAATCTGATAATTAGAGCAATTATCTGCTCTATACCTATTTTTTCAGCCGTCAGCTTTATTTGGACGAATGATGAATGCTGATTCTTTGAATAATGATTCTTTTGGACATCCCATAGATATTAATATCGTCCGCATATGTTAATATATGACTGAACTTGGGGACAATAGTGCCCAATAGTACAAAAAATTACCAAAACTTATTATTTATAAAATATTCTAGTTTCTTACATGAAGGGTTAATGGTAATAGTTAACTGAATTTATATAGCTGTGGTTTGCATGTTTTCTCTTATTGTATTATGCGTATTGTTGTTTAGATTAAAACAAGAATAATAATAAGTGTAAGTTGGGTTTATGATTTTAGGGAACTAAAACTTAAATGGAAGCACTTGATCGTTATCTAGTAATTACAATTTTTATCTTATAGTAGAATATATTAATTTACAGTTCTATTTATCAAAAATAATTCTTATTTATTAATTAACTATTGAAATAATAATTTTTTTTTATTCAATTTTTTTCATTTAATTTTTTTTATGGAATTCATTTATATTTGTTGTGAGTCTCTGTTTATAGTTTACAAATTTAAGTTGAACTTGACTTCTGTTTCATGAATTAAAAATAACAACAACAAAAAATAAGATTATAAAAAACTTTTCTGAGTATTCGCGAAAACAATAAAAAGTACAGAAATATGGGAACTCTTGAGCGTACGCGCTGATATGAGTAATTTCTGTCTGGGGAAAGATAATCTGCGACGTGAGTGAGTGTTTATATGAATGAGAATCTCTACGACAATGAATAATTTAGCCAACTATAGTGAGCAGCAGCGGCATTAAAAAAAAGGTTTGTTTTGTTAAAGCCCAAGTCTGGTTATTTTTATAAATAGAAATGCTTTTGGATGAGAAGTAAACAGTCGAAACTCAACCTCCGAGGTGAAAGCAAACGTGAAGTGAATATATTTTAATAATTAAAGACAAAACGTGAATATTAAGCATTTTGTATACAAACTAAGTATATAAAAAAAAGATTACTTTTATTAATTTAAAATAAAAAGCAAAAATTAATTTAAACGAAATGCATAAGCAAGCAAATACAATCGTTTTCGTCGCTATCGCGTTAATAATGTTAAATTCTGTACATGCACAACGTCCTTCTTTTGCGGGCTCTCGTCCTACAGGCGGATTAAATCAGAAAGACAAATATCATAGCACAACCGCTAGTAATGTTGATATTGTTGATCGTTTTGGTGCAGCTGAAACTACAACAGTTAATCAAATTCCATTTGGTGCATCACAACGTCCACCAATTGGCTATCCAGTGATTGTTCCACAAGCTACTTATGTACCTTTAGCAGCACCTGGACCAGTATTTAACATAGATAATCGCCTTGGTGAAATTGATGCACCAACAACTCCTCTGGTTGGTTTCTCAAATACAGCCACAAATACGTTTGCTGGTTCCACTATACCTTTCTCCACTACAACAACAACAGCGACAGCAGCAGCAGCAGCAGCAGCAGCGGGAGCATCATCGACCGCAACAACTCCACAACGTTTACCACATGATGCACTTGGCGATCAGTTACTCATCGAACAATTAAACCGTTTACCCTTGGATCAACGTCCATTCTGGTTTTTAAATTATCAAGCAATTGAGGCATCACGCAATGGCACTGGCACTGGTGCGGCTACGATAAATTCTCGTGGATCTTTCGCTGGTTAAATTTAAGTGACTTCAATTAATATATGCTTTTAGTATTATTTACTCGGTAATATTTACTGTTTAGTTTATAAATCTTAAAAATAACAAAAATAAAAATTAAATTATATGCAAAAACAAATTCATTTCGTTTCGACGATGATGTCAAAAAATAAATTTAATTTAATGTTTATGTGTTGATATAAAACTTGACTTCACCTCATTTTTTAGACAAAATTTTTGTTTTTAAAATTTTATTTTTAATAAAAAAATATTTAACTTGACCTTTGTTTATATAAAAATTTAATCGCCATAAAAAATACAAAATTTAAATGCAATTCACTTGTAAACTTAAAACTGCTTATCAGGCTTAGTAGCTTAATATATATTCTAATGCAAAAATTAATATATTTTATATATTAAATTTAATCGCAAGATTTTCTAGATTGCTTCAGCTTCAAAAGTTTTAAGATTTCAATGCCTTATCAGCAAAAAGTTTTCCTTACATTTAGTTCGTTCTTTTTTCTCTATCAATGAAGTATGTAGCATTCTTCTTTTTTGCCTATTGAAAAATCCAATTTAAAAGTGGTGTCCATCTGTTGACGACGATGATGCTGTTACTGCTCTGCTTGTTGATGCTCCTACAGATAATGTTGTTGGTGTAGTTGAATTGCTGAAATGCTGAAATGCTGATGCTGAACGTGATGCTTATGTTGACGTTGATGCTCATGATGAAGATGAGGACTTTAGTTTTTATCATTACGCTTTCAAGCACAAGCATTAAAAGTGTTTTCTGGAACATAAGTTTGATTTTTATGTTTGAAACCACAAAAGCTTTGCGAGCACACGACCGGCAACATCATCATAAACATCACCAGCAATGTTCCAAATAGCTTCCTTCGCACACTGTCGCCACTGTCCCCTCTGTCCTTTTTGATTTTTATTCGCTTGCCCTGAAGTTTTTGTTAGTGAGCGCTCATCGAGCGTGTAATCTAGCGCTTAAATGGCAAAACTTCAATTAAGTTTTCTACAACATTCACACGCAACTTATTCAACCGCATTTCCGCTGTCCCCCTAACACGCCGTTGCGCAATTTTAGAAGCGTCCTACTTTAATATACTTATGTTATTCCCCTATTTTTTAATTTCTTCACCATTGTGACAATTTTTTACGGTCATCTGGTTTTTATGTTTTTAAGCTTTAATTCCATTTAAAAAAATTTTATGAATCTTTCGTATTATTTGGTTTAATGGTATGATGACTACGCTTCATTATATCGAGGCAATGGCAGTGGTTATGTACGTACTTTTCGACAGTACAAACACAATAGAGGGAAGAAAACATTGCATTAATCCAGCTAAAAAATATATGCGGTTGTTTGTTATCGTAAAGAGCTGGGAAATAAATTGTTAGTTTATTGTTATGGCTTCTTCTAGTGTAAATTACTAAAAATATTTAATTACGGAAAATTTAACGCTGGTCTTTATTAAAAGTTTAAAGAAAGAAGAATTGAGTTGTAAACCGCACTGCCGATAAAAATCTAAAGAAGTATTACATATCAAATTCTCTAATGAATGAAATTTTTATAGCATTTTAAACTCATTTTACAAGATGTAGTAAAAGAAATTCAGAAAATAAATTTGTCTCATTTTTCTTATATGACATATTAAATCAATAATTAATTTAAGGACTTAAAGGCGACAGAGAAAAATTATATTTCCTTCATTAAGTAAATTCCCATAAAAATTAACTCATGGCATGTCTGAATGAGGAAAGACATGATTGAGTATTTTTTATTCGAATACGATTCTATTCATTTCACACCCACACAAAGAGTTAATTTTTTAAGACATTCCCGCTATAAGAAATTCATGGAAGAAGTGGAACTTAATTATAAGAATTATTATTAGGACTGAATAGTTTTATGGAATTGCTTGTGGTAATGATTTCACTACAGTTTATGGAAGTCCGAGTACTTTATATGTTCCCCAATAGTTTATGTGAGGAGACAACCGTAATACAGAAAAAGAATAATATAATATTGAATACAAAAAAGAATAAAATAATATTGAATTTTAGTCTTGTTCTGTATTACGGTTGTCTCCCTACATAAGAAGACATAGCCGGGAACATATAAATTACTGGAACACTGAAAAAACGTCAGAAAGTAGAATCGGGTGTGTTATTCTAATTCATTAAATATTACTAATTATTTTCAGATACAGTTATAAATTTAACACTCATTAATTATAAATATAAGAACAATTTTTTATGTTTCCATAAAATATATATAATTGTGATATATATATAGCGAATATAAATTACAACAATAATCTTAAGAACTTTAAAAATATTTTTTATTTGCAGTAATTATTTTGTATTTATAATACACTAATAGCATTTTCGTTTGGTTAATTGAGTTGATCTTATAATGCACTTTTAGTGCATTTTTATTTTCGATTGGTAAATCCTGGCAAAATGTATAACACTCGAGATTGATTTACAGCACTCTGGATATTGCCAGAGGAGCAAGATTACACTAAAGTTAATAACTGTTTTATATGATTTGACAGATAAGCTTTGATTTAATTCGATATATGTATTTATAAAAAATATAAATATCTACTAACACTACTACAAAAATGTTAGATTACTCTGAAAATGTTCAATTGGGCACCGAAATTTGACAGATCGAGAATATTTAAAATCGAGAAGATCGAGAATATTTATTTATTTATCGTGTGATATTTAAAACGAAGTTTATTGACTATATATTGAAACATATATAAACAAGGGTATTGCTACTAGAGGGTCTGAATAGAGAAATACAACAGAGCTACATTATTATTTGGTAAGGAATAGAGATCGAATGGGATTAGAAATCAAACGAAGATAGAAGTCGAACATATGTCATTAAAAGATTTAGTTTTAATTGTTAAATTGAATTTTTGCAATTCACATCTTTCATTTGCATGGTATTATTAATTGTGCAATTAAGCAAATTTCAAAATTAGTTAACAACTTATATATTCAAATAAATTCTTCATACTCAATTTCGAATATGTATACCCATTAATTTTAATTTTATTAATATCTCCTACATCTCGACTTAAAGAACTTTAATATGACGTTCGTATATATATAGTAAAGTCCTCATTTACCTTGAAATAAAATTTTTTCTTAGTTGTCGATATTAATGAATATAAAATAAATAATAATAATAGCCTCATTTAATCACCCATAATTTGTTTTTTCATAACTATACTTAATTAATATATTCTGACAGTATCTGACGAATAGACATAGAGTAATAAAATTTCTTTATAGAAAAATGAGATACTTATGTCCTTATTGTACTTCCTATAGAAAATATGAAATACTCTGAAGATTAACCTGTAAAGCTTGCATTGTCTTTATCAATGCAGAACAGAGCTACAATAAAGACAACTACTTTTTATATATAGATGTGGTTAACATTCAACACAAAAAAAGGTAAATAAAATATTTTTAAAATGTATTTTTAGTATCATACCCTGGTATGTAAGTATTATACCTACCTTATTTTAGTTTTAAGCCAATACAGATATCACAGCCTGATAGTTAAGGACTAACTTACTGACAATGCAACCATTACACAAAAAAAATTTGACTAAATAAATAAAGCGCCCAAAAATCTGTTCACATTTTATCACATTACATACAGTGACTAATTTTAGTTTAAAGATAATGCATATAACTCGTTTAGCTGATAGTTAAGGACTAAATTACTGGTAGTGCAACCAACACCAAAAAAACTTGATTCAATAAAGAAGCTAAAGCTTATAAAATTTTGATTACTTTTTTATCATATCACGTGTAAACCATACCTACATAATCTTAGTTTAAGGATTATGTATTAAATTCTATAAATATTCAAGTTTTTTTATGAATGTTTCAAGTTCTTTATGTCTTCTATTGAATAAGTAAAATGAAAATATCAATTTTTTTATTAAAATTAAAATACCTAGCACTTTTCTGAAGCATAAATATTATAGCGTTTTTTTATTTTTATTTTACAATTCATAGGAAAAATTCCATTTCCATAAAATTTAATTATTCTCTTAACATTTTACCTGTTGACTTCATCTTCGCAAAAGTGCAACCACCCAATACCCTGACGTATTAAGTGACATTCTTAGCATATTTGTGTTGTTTCTTGTACAATACTTGTATACGTATATAAATCCTTTTCTCCAAGGTCTATAATAAGCCTCATTTCTGCTCCTTATTGTAGTTATGCCATAGCACAAAAAGATGCCAGGACATTTTAAATTCAATTTTGAATTTAAATTGCAACGAGATGGAATTCTTCTATCAAAGCTGGCAGTGCAGTCCTTTTGCAGGAGTTAAAAAGTCAAAAAGAAAAAATGGAAGAGACGAATACTGGGTTGAAGTCCCAGCCCCATAAGGTGACAAGTAGCGAAATATAGTCCACAATCAGTCACAATAAGGACAATGGCTGAGTAAAAATGCATCATGAAAACAGAAAACGGCGTGCAATGAAACAAAACAGTTGAAACAAGGAAAACTCGAGCATATAATAAAAGCGAGCAGAATGTCAGAGAAGTATATTTTGTAGTTATTGTGCTTGTTGTTTTTGTGAAAAGGATATTTATCTGCGGGAATGATTACTGTCATTTGGCTCACTAAAAACAGTTCATGCGAAAAAACTGCAATGGTACGAAGCGGAGAGCACATGAAAGTTCAAAACAAGTTTAATGGCCTTTTTTTAAATTGAGTAGAAAATATTTATGCGTCGCACTGCAAGGATTTCATTGATATTGATATTGACAGGATACTAAATGTACAAAAATATTTCAGCGATTGAAGTCAATTTAATGAAAAATGCTGGCTATCACGGATTGCTTTTTTGTCGTTTGTTATTCGTTTATTTTTTTATTTAATATCACAAAAAAAACAGTTAAAGACGAAATTATTAATTAAAAGCGTAGATTTCCTAGAAGTATTGAAATTTCTTATATAATATTAACTACCAGGATTGGAATTGTGCTGTGTACGCAAATGGATTGTTCACTACAAAGTATTGTTGTCCTTGGAGTGGTAAAGCAACCCCAATTGGTGCAGGTGCAGCAGCTGCAATTGGCGCATTAACGGAGACTAGTCGCTGCGATTTCACAGCAACAGGTTTTTGTAATTTAGCTGAGGAACGCAAAGGTGCAGTCTGTTTATTAACAAGACGTCCCTTGTTGCGTTTGGTGAAACGTGCAGGATCTATGGGTGCCTGCTGTGCTGGTAAAAATTCTTCTGCATCTGGATTTGGTGCAAACTGTTGTGGTGCTTCATCGGATGGTAACTGCTCGACAGATGGTCCCACTTGCGGTGGTCCATATGTTTGATCGGGTGGTCCATAAACTACATCTGGCTGCGCTGCAACTTCCTCGACGAATGGCACTTCTGGCTTCAACTCATCAGCTGATGGGTAAGGTGTTGGTGCTATTTCTTGACGCGCTAAAACGCGGCGACGACCTTGCTGTAACTTTAGTGACCTATAACGTGGTGGTTCAGCACTACAAGCCACCACAGCCAATACTACTAAGAACATAGACAACTTTGAAAATTTTGCCATTGTTACAATTTTTTTAATTATTTATATTTTTAATATTTTGAAATCCTGGTAATGTTGTATTTGCTACTATCGTTTGACGTTAACTGATAACCATTGCGATAAAGTTTACACTTTTATATTATTTGTTTCATATTAATTATTATTTTAATGCATTTATTTGTTTCTTGGTATATTTGACATTTCATACTCCATGGCGCATATAAAATATACATTTCCAACAAATTTGTGCGTATTTTGGTTTAATTGCTACAAAATATTTTGGATTGCTCTACGCCGCATGCATAATGATGAGCTGCTCAGCAAATCCCTTAATATTTTAGTTTTAATTACAGTTTTACAAACAGAAATAAAATGTCATTGGTATGCAAACAAGTATTTTTGGGATTTAAATTTTAATAGTACATAAAGGGTCAATAGGCCACAAAATACAATTTGCATTTTATTGTAAACAAAATTTTATAATTAATTGTGCTTAATGTAATAAATCATATCAGCAATAATTAATAATTTTAAACCTGGAAAAACTATAATATTGTAATAGTATTTCGTATCTCGATGTGACTTTTACATGAATAAATTATTAGAAAATATAATTTAACATACAATTAAGAATGATAAAATATAAAAAAAATAATCAAACTACTTTGACAGGCCTAAGTTCTAAGCCTGGCACTACCATTCCAAACAAATTATATACGGACTGTAAACTAATTAAAAAATTCGGATATTTTCTAAGACCACTGATGATGAGTACTTGGCAGTATTGGAAACAGCGTTGTATGGTTAGACAATTTTCAATAAATTAACTAAAAATTTTTGTTGTGTTTTTTGTTTCCATTCGAACTCTTCTAACTTTTAAATAGTTTTTTTTCAACATATGACATGTCACTTTTAACAAAAAAATTAATATATAATCAAATTCTGTTAGACATAATTCACTTTAGATTTTGTAAAAACAAAAACCATATAAACTTAATGAAAATAATCCTTTTACAGATTAAAAATACTTGGACAAAAGTTCTTAAAACTTTTTACTCACAACTTTAAAAGCGGTAAAATTAAACAATATGGTGATATCTAAATTATTGAAAAAAACATGGCGAACTGTAGGAATAAAAGTCAAAAATTGGAAAAGATTTTTTTCTAAACTGACACAATTTTCAATAGGAAACTATAGTTTATACTAGGAGCATTGCTAGTCTTGACATCCAAAGTAGTCAAGACAAAGAGTATCATTATTCTTGTCTTATAAAGTAGTCAAGACAAGGAATATCACTAGCCTTGACTTCCAAAATAGTCAAGAAAAGAAACATCTTTAGTCTTGATTTCCAAAGCAGTCAGTGATGTTCCTTCTCACATACGTTTTACGTATATTAACTTGGAGCTCGGAATAAGATAAGTCTTTATTTCGGGTTACAGGGGAGCTTTGATAAATGAACAAGATGATGAGCTAGCCAGATCTGCATCAAAAACTGTTTTTACAGGCCCTCTACCATTTTGTGGATTAAACTGAGAACTGAGACAGTACAAAAAAAATAATCAAGGAGAGGGAGAATCATTTACGGCTGGTGTACTGGAAAGAGTTCGCACCAATTCAGATAATGCAAAGCACTAAACCATTCTCCTATAAAAACATTCTTAAATACTCAAAAAGTTATTTATGGTTGATAACGACTTTCACGTCATTACGGTCTGAAAAGATGAACGATATAATATTTACAAAATTAGTATTAGTATTAATTAGTTGATATATGAGCCGGCAATATTAAAACAAATGGTAATAAAATAAATTAGTGACCACGACAAGGTGTACGTTTTCGGGACTGTTATTTAACATCAAGTATAATTACAAGTTTTTCGAGAGGCTATTCGTGATATAAATAAGAGAATACAAGTTAGCGGATAATACATAAATAATAAAGAGTTTACAGTTGATATAGTGTTTTTAACTGATCTTTTGAGTGACTTGGAATATGTAATACATATGGTATATCAATATATATTGAAATATTTTTAAACATATATGTATACCATATGTAATAAACAGGTTTTTCCAAAAGTAGTGAACTACAACAGCAAAAATTCTTTTTATATACATAATACATAATACATAAATAATAAAGAGTTTACAGTTGATATAGTGTTTTTAACTGATCATTTGAGTGACTTGGAATATGCAGTACATATGGTATATCAATATGTATTGAAATATTTTTAAACATATATATGTAACAAACAGGTTTTTCCAAAAGTAGTGAACTACAACAACAAAAATTGTTCTTATATTATTTTAATTAATTAAATTTGTGACGGAACATACAGCTGTTTCGAGTATTGCTAAATACCCGTCATCAGTGGTCTTGTAAATAATTCTTGTATTTAATTATTTCTACATAATTTTTTTGAGACTGCAAGTACCAGGACTCGAAATCGAACCCTGCCAAATTTTGATGCTCAGAGTCAGCGTTCATTAGCCAATTGACCCAAAGCCGTACTTGACTAACCGTGAATTGAAAATAAAACTACGATATCATGATATAATATCAGCAAAATAAAACATTTGGTCAATACTATTATATCGAATAGAAGCATGAACACTTAAAATTGCGATAATGAATAAAATCAAAGCGTTTGTGATGCTACCATCCTTCACTATTGATTACACAGTTCGATCATGTAACATTTGAAGAAGTTTTAAAACGTTGTTAAAAAGGAGCTCTGTTTCCAACCACCTCAACACAGCTCACTTAGAACATAACCTTCATAGCACTTAATTCAATATGAGCAACAATTCTACAAGAAAGAATAAAATGACTATATAATATATAATTCTTTATATATAAAAATATAAACAATAACAACTAACATCAAATATGTTAAAAAGTCACTAATACTAGAGCTAGCAAACAGTACCAAAAATGTCAACTAAATTAAGAAACTTTGGCTAAAAAACTTATGCAGAATGTTTTTAAATATTAAATATCGTAAGCTTAACTATTAAGCTCAACTATTATTATTTTAAAATGAAATAACTGTAACTTCTTTTGAACAAGTCATTATCAACGCCCACCAATCTCTCTTTTAACAACTCTGTTTTTAACTTTAACCAAATACTGGATTTTATATACAATTTCATGAAAAAATTCTGTGCATGAACGACGAAGTGAAAATAGATTACTAAAAGTTCTTCAATAGTTCTATTATCTAAGAATATCATGTAATAAAATACGAATGGGTGGTTATAAAACTTTAAAAGTTTCTGCAGTTTTGAGAAAGCTTATTCGTTATCTTAAAAGCTAGAAAATCACTGTAATTGAAACTTATTAAAAACAATTCAACGCTTTCAAGAGTTTGGAAATATATATATATTTCAATTTCAGAGATTAGTTAATTTAGTTAACTAATAAGTTTAAATACCTACGAGATTCATTTTTCGCACAACATAACTTTATTAAGTGTTTCCTTGAAAGCCAAATGTGATTCTCGATTTCAAATCAAGCTAATCGAGAAATGTGGCGAATATAACTAAGAAGGACTTGGCTTCTTGTTCTATCACCGTACGATCTATCGGCACGTACCTACATAACAATCATCAAGCTCATCATTACCCTTGAGCTTCTCGCCTGGTGGCAGTTGATGTATAAGGGTTTTTTTTTTTATCAGTCTCCTATTGATAAAGTTCAGATACTGGCTAGCATGGGTATCTCAAAAGTCTTAGGTAGTGTTTTAATACGATTCATCATCTCTTATCATATTCTCTTTCTTTGATATTCCAAGAATCGAAGGTACGGAAATAGGCCAACTATAGACACAGTACAATTATGGATAAAGTTAGCAAGTAAAATTAGTAAGGTGGCTTACTCAAAGTTGATTTCGGATCAGCAACACACTACATGACACAATTCAAAACATTAGCATGGACTACTAAACAGAACTAGTCCATGAAAAATTAACATACTCGCTACTCCACCAAGAAAAGGTGGAAATCCAAATGTATGACAGATTCCTGCATTGTTTTTCAAGCTGATAAATACACGATCGAAAAAGCAGCTGAGTAATACAAACGAGAACTATTCGACCTTCAAATATCGCTTTATTTAGATAAAAAGGAAATAACATTAACGGGACTGACACCTTAATAAACACCCGATTTGTAAACTGTTTAGGAATATAGATAAACTAACCACAATTATGACGAATAAATAATTGATTATCCGTGCAGAGTATGAGGAGCCTAGTATTCTATAGTCTTAATCAGATATAAGAACAATAAAAGGTATTCTGGGTATCTACAAAACTACAGCTCGTGCGGAGCATGCAGAAATTGTCATAATGAAAAACAAGTGGAAGCTATGAACGACTTTCAATGTCTTTTCCCAGCGTTACAAATGAAGCTCGGTCCATTTCGTCACATTGGTCAATTTTTCTTTTAACGCACCAACACGCGCCTTTAAAACCTAACCTAACTTATTGCCAAAAATCCGTATTTAAGGATGTTTACGAACACAACTGAAAACTATGTAAAGAAACTATCGAAGAACTAGATTAAAATCAAACAAAAATCGTTAGAATTAATTATGATAAATTTGATAAAAAATAAAAGGAAAAAAAATTATTTGAAGGAATGTAACTAAATTTACAAATATTCAAATATAAATTATTCATATTTCAATTAATAAATCATAATAAATTCTCTACTACAATATCAAACAATTGTTTACCTTTTTTTATCAATGTACTAAAATAATTGTGTACCCAACAAAAGCCCTTGGCATAGTAAAAGTAAGCACAACAGAATGAAGAGTCACGTAACATCCATGAAGAGTTCAACACTTTTCGTATTTAAATTGCCTATATTGTGCCTTATAAGGCTGATGCTTAAAAATATGAAAAGACATTGAAGTAAGTCATAAACATATTATAAAACAAATGGCAAAGAAGACTAAACAACTAAACCAATCAAATCAAATATAAAAGACAACTTGTCAACAGCAGTCAACATTGTTCTACAAACATTCACTAAGTCAGCACATAACATAATCCAAACAGTATCACTAAAACCGAAAAACAAAATGGCAAAGTTCTACACAATCCTGGCTGTGCTCGCAGTATCACTAGCATTGGTCAACGCTGAACCACCACGTTTCCGCAACGCACGTCGTAACGGACAATTACGCTTCAACAATGGCAGACGATTCTTCGCAAGACAAGAAGTTGCACCAGCACCAGCAGACGCAGCACCAGCAGCTGCACCTTATCCACCAGCTGGAGTTACACCCGAAACACCATTTGATTTACCAACCGAAACTGAAGCGCCAATTGTGCAACCTGATGATACCTATGGTCCACCAGACCAAACATATGGTCCACCAGATCAAACTTATGGACCACCAGATCAAACTTACGGTCCACCAGATCAAACTTATGGCCCACCACCAGCTGAACAAGAAATTTTACCCGAACCCGATAATACTTATGGGCCACCTGATGCTGTTGATGCTCAAGATGCCGCACCAGCTATAGATGAACCTGCTCCAGTGGACCCAGCGCCAGCTGATAATGGTGGTGATTTAGTTTCTCAGAATTTAATACAACCACGTAATAGAAATTTGCGTAGTCGCGCCCGTTCAGCTCCATTACGTTTAAGGGCAGTTCCCGCTAAACGGGGTAGTATTGTCGAAATTGTGCGTGCTGAACCAATTATTGTTTATACTTTGCAGTAACGTAAAGTTAGATTAATAATTATAATAAATTTGTTGTAGTGGGATTTGTTAATTTTTATAAAACCGTGTTGTTAAAGTTTAAATAAAATGTACGATTTATTATATATTTTAAATATTTTTTAATTTTTCAACACACTTTTACCTTAATAAGCTTGCTAACAAAAATGGAATCTTAAGTTAGTTGTCTTAAATTTCCAAGGCAGTTGTGTCATTGTCAGGACTATATCTGAACTAGTCTACACATTTCGTATGTGCTTGCCAAATTACTTGAACACCTTCGAAAATTGTATTAATTTATAAATGTTATTACAACACCAAAACAATTTAATAATACTATATCACACTGTTAAATATAATATGCATAATTTAATAAACAATAATCCAATTTAATTCATGGCCCACTAGTATCAAGGAAAGGAAATTCCATATAATGACACCATATGATAAAACTAATAATTTTATTATTTGAACCCAAAGGTCAAATGATTGAGTGCCCTGGCAAAGTGCTCTAAGCAAACAGAAACAATTATACTCACAAATAAAATGTGTTTTAAAAGTATTAATGAATAAATTCTTAAAGAGAAGTTATTATTTTTCAAGATAGTCTGAAAACTATTAAGTAAATCCGCTGTATTTACAATACAGAAATCGATAGTCATTCTAGTTCAGAATTAGCGAATTAGCAAAAGTTTCAAATGAATTGAAAAGATTTAAGTCAATTTAACTAATAGCCAGAAATATATAATCCTATAATTGTGAAAATCATCGCAGTCAATTGCATCTAATATTTCAGCTTAACAAAATTAAGGGACATAAAACCAGGGATGGTTTTGTTGCATTATTTCTTGGAAGAACTTCAGCAAATGTAATAGCCACATCAAGAATAATTGATGGTGATGGTATTATACCACATAAATTTTTTATTCCTGAATTCCGTCTCTGCCCAACGTACATAATAATATATATCTACTGACTGAAAACTTTAGAACACCTTTTAGGAATACAAAATACACTACTTTCAACCATACGTTGAAGGTCATATGCTGACACCTCATTTCATTCATGGAAAGGTAGACATTTCAAATTATACGAGCATACCTCCCTTCCTTATAGCTAAGAAGTTATAATTGTCTAAGAGAAAACTCAAAACTCGATTATTGTAACCACAATTATAGAGTAAGATTACAGAAAGACGCAGACGATGTCGTCCAGATAAAGGCTCAGGAATCAGAAATGCTTATTAAGCAGGTTAATGGAAAATTGAACAGACTGAAGTACATCAAAAGGAAAATAATGAAAGTATATTAAAAAATAATATTAATATGAGAGTATAAAAAAAATAAAAAATTATCTATGTAATATACTCATGTTGGATGTCAGAGTTCGGTTATGTGTGCCATCGGATCTGTGCTTTTAATCAATGCAGTTTCTTTCAAATGCTTCAAGGCGTTCCATTTGAGCAGATTTCGAACCAAATACACAAAGCTGTTTAAGTTTAAAAAATCTCAACTTGTCCAATTGCCTTAACCAAGTTAAATAAAACCTAACTATATTTTCGTGAGCACGATCTAATCTTACAATAACTCGCTCACAAAAATTGAACTGTGCATTCTTCAATACTTGTTTCAAAGTTAATAATAAAAAAGTAATTTTCGAAATATCCATCTTTGACATAAATAATGTTCTTAAGACGATACGTATAATGTGATATATAAGATGTGAGATGCAATGTTTTTCATTTTTCAATGAATTCTATTTTGACAAAGCAAAAAAAAATTTGGAAAATCTTTCGAAATTTAAATTATATTAATTATTTTCAATATATACTTCTTTTACATTTGGAAAACCTTTGGAAATTTAAATTATATTAGTAATTTTCGGTATATCCATCTTTGACATAAATAATGATCTTAAGACTATCCAAAGAACATCACCTGCTACCCGAGAGTGAATATGTGGTATTTTAGCTCAAAAGTACAATACGAATAAAGCTTATTTTGTGTACTATATGACAGTACCAAAGACAATTAACTGTGGAACAAACTTTGAAGAAGTCAGTGGTATATATATGTTTATTTGCTATTGCAATAAATATCTTGCTTATTATGAATTCTTTAACAAATTTTGCTTTCTCCAACATCTTAAAGTGAGTTCTTCGACTTTGTTACTTATAAATCTCACAGTTTTACTAACAATTTCTACTAATATAAACTTGATTATGGAAAGCATTCGCAAAACTATTGTAAACTTCACTAACAAAGTAAGACAAAATCTTAATTAAAAATTTAGTGGTAATAGTGAAGTTTGCGAAGTTAACTTTAAATCCAAAATTTATCGCATAAGTTTGAAATTACATAAATGTTACTTAAAAACATTTTCCAACAAAGTTTATTGGGTAAATACTTTAAATATATGCTCTTAACTAAAGTTATAACAAAAAACCAACATTTGAAACGAGTAACACGTTGGCGTATGAGTGACATTTTACAAGTACTAGTTTTGTTACCCGGAAAACTTAACTCAAAGCAACACCAAATCTTCTTCACAATTTTTTTTTATTAAAATTTAATTAAATTTTTCAACTTCAAAATATTTAGCAACAAATTTAAGAAAAACTGCAGCATATTAAAATCAATTTAAAAGTAGCTAGATACTTCCTTGCTTATTCGTTCTTTCGGCAGTTTGGACAGCAATAACAGAATAGCAAAATAACAGAATAACAAAATACAACAATCTAACAATCTAACAACAACAAGAACTGTAACAACAATGATAGAAGCAATAACAACAAAAATTATTGACCAAATACACACTGAAACCAAAACTTTTAATATTTGAAAAAGAAAAACTTTGTACATATTTTTTAATAATAAAATTCAATGATAAAACAGTAGCAGTAACAATGGTAAACAATAATAACAACTGCAACAGCGAACAAATTGCTACGTTAGTGTTGCCACCTCTATGCAAAGTTGTAAAACTTTTTTTATTGATGGCACTTCATATTTTCTGACCTCAAAAAGTGCTTTTTGTCATACGCTTGACTTGTTTTTATAGTTCTCGAAACATTTTGTGCTGTTATTAATTGTTAATCAAATTTTGATTTCCAGGCTTTGACCCGAAGTGGCAGCACTACCGTTTGCACATACCGGCAAACGAAATCCGTACATGACTGCATACACAGTTGCTGCGAAAGAATGTTTAGCGAATTTTCAGAAGCTTCAAATGATAAAATTCAAACAATGGTAAAAGTCATCCAAATGTGCTGCGAAAATGTGTTCCATACCATGGAAACTGAACATCGTGTAGAAAATGTTTGCTTTTGTTTTCTGCTCGTATTTTCCGGTTTGCTTTTAGCCAAAAAATTTCAGAACAAAAAAAAAAAAATTAAAATTTTAAAGAATTTAATAGAAAAGTTTGCCTTGTTGTGGCAAATGGAAAATTCGATGACAGCTTAAGTGATTTTAACTTTTTTATGCATTTGAAATGTGCATATGCATGCGGTTATGTTCTCCAGCAGCAGCAACATATGCAGATATGCATGGATGCATAGATTCGTTTATGGTATGTCGATATGTGAATGTCTCGATGTGTGGATGTATCGATGTATGGATGTCTCGGTGTGTGGATGTGTCGATGTGTGGATGTGTGGATGCATATGCGTGAGTCTAGTGCGTTTACTTCCGCTTGTGTGGAAAACTGTTTGCAGGATTTTTAATTGAGTGCGTAATTAAAAAATTATACGATGCAGTGAAGTAAATTGTTGCGGTGCAAACGGAGTTTGAAACTTTTAAACAAAAAATACAACAAAAACAAAAACAATGTGAAATGCATTTAGTTGGTATGTACGTTTGAAAATGAAAATAATTTTCTGCACTAAATTTTAAACAAATCTCTCATTCAAATGTAATTACGTTCTTTAACGATATTGTGTTGTGTTTCTAAAGTTTCGAGTTTATGTCTTCAGTTTCTTAAATTTATTTAAATATTCATAGCATTTCATATTATCTTCAAGAATGATTTTAGTTTCAATTACAGCTTAACTGAAGAATATGAAACTATTGGTCTGCATAAGCAAAACTATATTTTATGTATACTTCTTCCGGGATTTAGAATAATTTGTCATGCTATTAAACTAGAATTAGAAAAAAAGAAACTTTTGGATCTTTAGAAATGATTTATGCTATACTAGCCATTGGATTATTAGGATTTATTGTCTGAGCTCAGCATATATTTACAGTAGGAATAGATATAGTTACTCCAGCTTATTCTAAATCAGTAACAATAATTATTGCCGTTCCAATTGGAAAATTTTTAGGTGATTAGTAACATTTCATAGAACTCAATTAAATTATTCGCATACTACTAAATGAACTTTGAGATTTGTATTTTTTTATTTACAGTACGATCATTACTGATGATTAACAAGTGTAGTATTAGCTAATTCTTCTGTTGGTATTATTCTACATGATACTTATTATGTTGTAGCTCACTTTCATTACGCACTACCAACAGGAGCTGTATTTGCTATTGTAGCAAGATTTATTCATTGGTAAACTCTTTTTACACAATTATACATAAATGCAAAACTTTTAAAAAGCCAATTTTTAGTTATATTTATTAGAGTTAATTAAATATTTTTTTCTTAAAATTTTTTAAGGTTAGCAGAAATATCACGACGATACTCTGACTACCCTGATGCTTATACTATATGAAATTATTTATTATTATTTCAAATATTGGAACTACAATTTCATTATTAAGAATTATTTTATTTTTGTATATTATTTGAGTAAGTATAATTATAAATTGTCAAAAAATTTATGCAATTTAATTAAACTCTTCAATTGAATGATTCCAAAATTCACCTCATTCCGAGCACAGTCATTCAGAATTAATTTTTTAATCTAATTTCTAATATGCAATGGATTTAAGCTTCATATATATAAAGTATTTTACTTTTATTAGAAATCTCAACATGAAATTTGCAAAACTATTTATATACTATAATTTATAGTTTTAATATTTATACTATAAATAGTACGCAGTTCACGATAAGTGCCTCAGACTATTTGTTTCACTATATACTTCATTAGGGTTATTAACAATAAAACCCGTCTAAACTGACCTAAGCTCAGACTAACCACACGTTTTTAAACTGCTTACACTCGTGTTAATTAATCTTTTTAAATAATAAACAAATCCAAAAAATCCACCTTTCTTAACTGATCGTATTCTATATATATTAAAAAAATCGAGTCTAGTATCATGACTTGGGATTTAATGAACCAAATAATGTTAGGGAGCCATGAATTTTGGATTCAATAAACCAAATAACGTCTGTAGCAATATATTAAATATGTTTTTAGGTTTATTAATTAACTTTATTTGTCTGATTTAGACTACCCTTGATTGGATAGATAAATTAAATAAATTTTGTTACAGGTTAATATGTAAACATTAGTTAATTAAAGTTTGTTCTGAGAACATAAGCATTACATAAAGACTTAAAATATACTATAAATTCTTTTTCTTAGTTCTTAGAACGTAGAATTAGCCCTGTTCAGTCTCCTAGCGCACTTTCGCATTCCACAGTGTGCACAGCCAGAAATGATGTGTCGCAAATTGTGATGTACACAAAGTTACCAGGAAAAAGAGATTACACTAACTATTATTGTCTACATTTTACCATTTTATCTTTCAAATAAAGCTGAGCAGACAACATGAGTCAATTTTAGTTTTCTCTGTTAGAACAGTGAAAAAAGATCTCCAACACATAGAAATCACTTCATCAAAGATAAGGATATATGTCCAGGATAAGGACATGATAAAATTATATGGGCGATCAACTCATTTTCTCCTTTCAAAGCCCCTGGAGCAGACGGAATATTTCCAGCACTCCTACAAAAGGGACTAACTCACCTTATGCCCTACCTAATTAATATCTTTAGAGCTAGGCTGGCGAATACTTATGCTGAACAGAAGTGGCATCCGACTTGTCACAGGATTTCTAACTAGACACTGCGGAGTTAAAAAACATTTATTGAATCTTGGTATTACTGGAGACGACAGCTGTAGACTTTGTTACGAAGAAGAGGAAACAGCAGAACACATTTTATGTCACTGTGATAGTCTTGCAAGACTCAGACTTCGCTACTTATCCATTGCCTATCCGCTTATAACGGAATTAGGCAACATCTCTCCAAAGGACATATTGGCATTCTTAACTGCTACTCGTCTATGGAACTGAAGTGGGATGCAGTGACGCGGTGACTACGTCCCAACCCTTTTCTTTCCAAAAAAAAAAAAAAAAAAAGGACATGAAAAATGTTTTATGAAGTCTATCTCTTGTTTATAGTGACAACTGTAGTGACAATCCACTTGTCGGAATACGCCACCTTTAAAGCATCGGTGTAATAGCATAGCATTAGTATATATTAGATGTAGTCTAATAAGACTAAGATATCAGATATAGTCTATTCGTTATTATCACACTATATTTATTCTATACTGCTATTTATTATATTATTATAGAATAGAAATATTAGATATTATTGAGTGATTACTGTTGATTACAGGATGAAAATAGACCGTTGGAACATCGGTGCAGTGGCGCTCTAACCTGTTAGTACTGCAGTGTATATACTAACTGCAGTTTGCTGAAACCCAAAAGACTTTCCGAACATACTCCCAATATAACTCAAATTTAAAACGAAATTTTATATCTTTACAATAAAATTAATGTATATTGCTGAAAACGTACTGCTGATTAAAAGTAAATTGCAGGCATTAAAGTATTAAAATATTCATGGTTAAAAGCAAAATAAAATTAACTTACATTTTAATGAAACAAATTACAAATATAATGAAATTATATAAAGTTAATGAAATTCTTAATTCGAAATAATATTTATGTCTTTGCAATTACAATTAATTTTAATATTGATAAAAATATTTTTATTCCACGTACAATTCATTATACAATATACGATGGGAAAATTATTGTATTTTACATATTAAAATATTTCAATAAGAAATTTTAAATAAATATCGAACTGCAAATGAAGTTACATTTTAACTGAGCTACAATCACGAAATCTGATTCATTTGCCAAATAAAAAATGGAATACAAATATTTTTACACATTATTTTTAAAATTATTATTTTAATTTTTTTTTTTATTTTTTTAAATCAATCTTTTTACGAGTAATTTTATATTACAGCATGTCAAATCAATATTTAATCAACATGACAGTAATGCGTGTATGACATTCATATGACATTCGTATGACATATGAAGACAACACATTACCCATTATAAAATGTGCCTGTCATGGATAAGCGTACAAACTGCGTTGGCGTTGACTTGGCCATGGTTGATAGACATAAATACTGCCCGATTAAGTACCAGCAAAAATTAAAATGCAAAAAACTGCCTTAAACGGAAAATGTTAGCAACATTGCTAGAATTCTAAATAAAATTTAAATAGACGACACACTGACATTTAACTGAAGTGGGATATATTTGGCTAAAAAGTACTTATAAGACATTAAGTGTTATAATTTAATTATCATTAACATAGACACAAACAAAGACAAAAGACATAACCGTGGTAGAAAAAAAAAACTTTAAAATAATGTTGAAGATTATTTTATTTTTTTTAATTGCAACTTTATGTGGACCAACTACTGTAGTATCTTTAAAATTAAGAAATAATGACAAACTCGCAATGCTAACAGTTTCAGCACGTACACCTATAACACCTTATCCAGCTGCAGGCTTTAAACCGGACATTGCCTTTGAATTACCAAATACACAAAGTTTAACAACAGAACAAACTAAAAATGTATATTTACCACCGTTTAATAAAGAGCAACCGGATGAAGTTTATGGACCACCAGATGATGCATCTGGATCAGGTGCAGAAGATTTAGATCCAATTGCAGCTGATGCTGAGGAGGGTAATACTTTTGCTTTAGACGAAGTACAAATTAAAGTAGTTAGTGATGAAAAATTAAAAGTTACTGAAGTCGATGAAAATGCGGATATCATACCCTCACCACAGAATAGTCACTATGTACAAATGATAAAAAAATTAAAAGAGAAACCATTAAAATAAAATATATAAATTAACTATAAAAAAGTAGAAATGATTTTTATTTAACTTTTTTCATAAATATAGCTCATTTTATTTACTTTCAATTAAATTTTTATTTACACAAATTTAGACAAATTTGAATGAATATCAACTAATCGATATAAATTTATTGCTATGATAAAATGCATTTTAGTTTTCGATTTCCCATTGCCACCTGTTTGGCAACTCCACTATGATAACCCGAACTATCATCAACCGTTTGAAGTCTTTCATGCCCACTCATATGTGAACAAAATCCAATATTGCGGTAGTCAGACTCATGCCACAAATTTTAATTGAAAATTCAGTTTGGTTGATCGAGCAAAATTCCATTTTAAACCAACTAAAAACACAATGCAGAATATTGGGCAACAGTTGAAATATTAAATTTAAAAGCTATACAAAAAAAATGGGAACCGAATATATATTAGCCGGAAATAAATATAGGCCGCAGCTATATTCCCAAGTGTAGCGTAGCCTAAAACGCATCCGACCGCAAAATTTTGCTATTTTATTTAATTTTCTGCTTTTCCCATTCAACCTATTGTGGAATGTAAATATTTTGTTAGATACATTTTATTTTGTCCGTAACTATATTAAATGAAATACTCGCACTTCTGTGACATGTATGAAAGGAATACCATACCATTCATATATAATACATTTAAGTATGTTAAAATGACCAGAGTATTAATTTAGTTGTATTAGAAAATTCCATAAATCCGTATTTATGCACAAAAGCTAATGCAAACATATTTACGCACAAACTAATTTAATATTGTCCCTAATTTACATTTCACTGGCATGTGAAATGCCATAAAATGAAAATATTTATTTTAATGAACTTAAATCAACTCAAATTGGTAACAACTTCAGTTACGTACTCCATCCGTATACCGAATGCATGATAAATCTTCCCATAATAACTAAATTTCATTAAACGGAATAATAAAATTGGCAAAAGCTCAAAATCAGATAGCCGCTAAAGTTGGATTTTTATTAAAATACATTATGGAAAGGATTATTAAATAGATAAAATAAATCCTTTTAATACAATATTGTTTGCGCTAGTAAAAGCTTTTATTAGGGATCAATACTACTAAAATCTAAGCCTGAAATGCTAATTGGATTGCCAATCGATTTTGAACTTAAATTGCGTATTACATTTCTATTGCTAATGTTTATTACAATGACAAGTTGGGGTTTTCTAAAGTCTATCTTTAAAACATTTAAAATATAGTTTCAATATTATGTTATTATTATGTTTATAACGCGTAAGTGGAGACAAAATCCTTTGAGAGTGAGAGTGGGTGCCAAAATTCTTCATTACCTCCAACCGGTATTTAGAAATGAACATCTCAATGCTAAGAACAGGAAACTGATATATAGCCAAATAATTCGTCCGTCACCTCTATATGGTTGTGTAGCGTTTAGAAAAGCTTCAAACACTACTGTTCATTAGCTAGAAATT
This sequence comes from Teleopsis dalmanni, assembly GCF_002237135.1. Classification (NCBI taxonomy): domain Eukaryota; kingdom Metazoa; phylum Arthropoda; class Insecta; order Diptera; family Diopsidae; genus Teleopsis; species Teleopsis dalmanni. Next base: position 68,557,979 of record NC_051846.1, on the reverse strand, counting down.
GCACAAAGCCAGGTTCTGAAAAGACTTTTCAAGGTACCATGGTACATTAGAATGAATGACATCCTCACGGACATCAAGATTGATCCCATCAAAAAATACTTAAAGAATAGAGCCCTTAAATTATTTATAAAAACTGACAGACTTACCAACACCGCATTATCAAATCTCAGAATGGTTACAGGCTTCTCGGAGAGGTATGCAGATCTGAGGTCAATTATTGCTTATTCTGATGAAGTGATAAACAATAATCTAGTCAAGGCGCAAAATGGGATTTTGAAGAAATCTCGCAGTTAATAGAGAGTAAAAGTGCTCAGGTGCACTGACTCAACTAGCCTCAACATAATAATATATATAATTATTATATTAAATTATATTAAACTACATGGTCTACTCATGGTCTACATGGCCACTTTCCTTTAAGATTGGTGGGCTAGTTGCTTGCAGTGGCAGGCCATAAGATAACTTTCCATGTACATCAATAAGATATTTTCGCCATTTTGATACCGTGAAAACTAAAGTCCCGTCGAGTTTAGATAACTTAATAGGTCTTTCGTATTTACCTATGCACCGATTTACATTCTGATAAGCTGTCAAAGAAATATCTTCCTAAGAATAAATTTTTTCTGAATGTGAAGATATAAAAATAGAGACTAAATCCATCCAATCGAATTTAGATAACTTAATAGGTATTTCATCTTTATCTATGTACCAATTTACAGTCCGATAAACTGTCAAAGAAATATCTTCCTAAGAACATATTTCTTATGGACACTAAAATAGAACTAAATCCATCCCGTCGAATTTAGATAACTTAATAGGTCTTTCATCTTTACCTATGTACCGATTAACAGTCTGATAAGCTGTCAAAGAAATATCCTTTTTCGAACCTTCTTCTTCTGAAAGCTAAAGCCGAAAGAAAGTATTTAATGGTTTCTTCTTTCTGCATGTACAGTTTCTCTGCATGGGTTCCTATACACCAATGAACAGAGAGAACTGCAGTAAGCCTTGCAATGTTCACACGATCCCATTTCATGGATTCCCAAGATCTAGTTTTAGTATATCTTCACCTACATACCTATTTACAGTCTGAAATATCTTTTTAGGAATCTATTTCTTTTGGACACTAAAATAGAACTAAATACATCCCGTCGAATTTAGATAACTTAATAGGTCTTTCATCTTTACCTATGTATCGATTACCAGTCTGATAAGCTGTCAAAGAAATATCCTTTTTCGAAATCTTCTTCTTCTGGACGCCAAAGCCGAAAGAAAGTATTTAATGGTTTCTTCTTTCTGTATGCATAGTTTCTCTGCATGAGTTCCTATACACCAATGAACAGAGAGAACTGCAGTAAGCCTTGCAATGTTCACACGATCCCATTTGATGGGTTCCCAAGATCTAGTTTTAGTATAGGTGAGCCATGTTAATCGGGAAATTGCACATGACTTAAGTGTTGTGTGTCTGTTATTAGCAAGCTAAAAAAAATAGAGAGTAGTAAGTATTTCTCTTAATAGTCACCAGAGTAACATAAACCGGTACCGCTAAGGACGCATACAGAAAAGCCAAGCAAGGGGCTAAACTGTTAACTTTCTTGTTTCCTTCGATGTTCCTATGTTTATAGACACATACAAGGATGATGTCAACCAACCGGTTTGGCTCGTCGATTGCCTCTCTATATTCTTTTACTATCTTTGATTTATGTGACAAAGGGTTAAAGGGCTTTGATTGCTGCCTTGCTGCCAATGAAAATGGCAACAATACATCTGTCCTTGATGTGAGTTACAATTTTCGAACATGCTTCCCTAATCGCTAAAATTTCAGTCAGAAAAACCGTGATCTTATTAGGTAGCCTAAGAAAATTGTTTATGTGTGTAGATGATGCGAAAATGCCTACTCATTTTTAAACCATTTGTATAGATTGAAATATCGTAATTTACTTTAAAGTTTCTAATGTTCTATTCGTTTCTTAAAGGGAATATTGTCTAAAAATTTCTTTCAAAGCCAATATATAAATTCAAATAATCCGATGTCATTCCATGCAGACAGTTTGGAACTATAACTAGTATCTGGCTATATTGATATGTACCTTCTGACCAGACCTCTGCCATTTTCAGTCTAACAGCGCGGTTGCAAATGATTTTTGTAATAGGAGGTCGTCCTAAAAACTTCTGTAACGACTTGAATGATATTCAATATATAAAGAAAAAACAAAAAAATATTGAACGCAGACAGGGGAAAGTCAAACATATTTTTTTATTTCGTTTTGTTTTTAACTTATAATTAACAATTTATAATATTTTTTATTTATAAGTTATACCTATACTTATGATATGTTCAGACAACCAAATTTCCTCAATTCCTTAAAAATGAAATTAAGTTAATTTCGAAAGTGTTCATACTGCCCCAAATGAAGGAAATCATATGATTTTGGTTTACAAATCGAATGTTAAATATTATATGCTCCAAACAACATTTGTATCTCGGAAATTTTAAAAATTGGTTATTATAACTATAAATAATGACATTGAGTAGTTTTATTAGTATTAGTGGATTTCAGGTGTGTGAATTATTATTTTTCACTCTATTTTAAATTAATAGCAGTTACAGTTCTTTCTCTATATTCAATTTTAAAAATTAATTGATTTTATTAAAGTCAACTGTCACTGACATTTATTCCAAAAAAAATTTCACTTTATCGTTATCCCAACTTTATCTTTTACTTAAAATTTATCTTTCACATAGTTGCATTTGAATTGTCTCTTAATTTCAGCCTTCGTTTCAACGAAATTAATGTCATTTTACTTCATTTCGTTCTAACATCAAAACTGAATCTTGTATGGAAAAAACAAATTAATTTCGCTAAAACGAAGATCAAATTAAGATTTTTGTGAAATTAAGGTGTATCTGAACATAGTATTAGAATTGGTAGTTAATAATTTATCATTTAAAATATACTATTTTTAATTTATAATTCTAAAATAATTTGTACTTTTTATGTAGTACAAAAAGTTTTCTACTCAGGCAAGGTTTTTTAATGCATATTTTTTTAGTAGTAATTTGATAAACATAAAAATAATTCATGTTGAAGTACATAAGAATATTGTTATTATTTACCGGAAAAATAATATTTTTTATTTAATATTATGTATTTTTTGTATTATGTATTTTTTTTTCAGAGAACGATATTAAAATCCTAACTATAATGTAAGGAAGAATTATTTGTCGTAAACTTAACGACAGTAGAAACGTAAACGGAAAAAGGCAAGAATATAATTGATTATAACATAGTATACACAATGAAAATCAATATAATAGCACAAACAACAGAACTTTAATCTGATCACTAAATACTTCGCACATAAAGAAATACAAAGAGAAATAAAGAAATACAACATCAGTTTATTTTTTCTTACGTTTCGTTTTGTTTTCACTTCAGCACTAATAACCAAATGCATTGCTTTTCTTAACGTAAAACGGGTCGGCTGATTACTTACAGTATAACTAATTCATCCTTTAAAAAGCATAAACACTATACCATAATATGGGACCCTCAACTCCATTCGGTATTTGTCTACACTTATGTACTATTTTGCCATCATGTAACAGACATATATCCACATCTTTTGCAGATGATACTACTTTCCTAGAAGTCAGCAAAAGAACTACTACTGATCTGTTAATTTGAAAAATATGTATTGATGAAAGGAATAATAAAATATTAATTCTCATATAATCGGATTAAATACTGTAAGTCAAGATCTTAATTTAAACTTAGAACTTCTTAATTGCTATCGGTGCAGTTTTATTAATTTTATGCAGCAGAAAAGTGTTTTTTTTAATACATAAGTATTCTTTTTATAAATAAATAAACAATAATTATATATTTTTGTTTATACCATAATTTTATAACAAAAGTGGTAAACAGATGATGTGTGTCATTTAAATAAGAATTTTTTATATTATCCATTGATTTATAAAAACTACATAACCTGTTAATTTTTAGTTAATTTTTTTTTTAATTTTATCACTTAGAATTTCAAGTATTAAATTTATATTCTTCGGTCTTTGTGTCGCTGAAACCAGTTCCTTATCAAGATCAGCAATATAAAGGAAAGAGTATAATGGAAGCAGTAAGAAGATCTGATAAATTCCGGTTTAATAACAATAAAAGTGATATTATTATTTTAGTAAATGTTATTTTGCCTTAATAATACTTCACTATACGATTAAAAAATATCATTTAACTTTTTTCATTGACGATGAAGAGGATAGGTTATTTTTAAATAAACAAACACTATCATATACGATATTGGAATTTATTCAGAAGAGAAGAAGAGAAGAACAATATTTGTTATATCGTTATTAAAATATATAACTATGGAGTGTAATATAAGTGTAAATATAAGTGTAAAAAGTATCCAAGTATCCAATATAAAATAGTATTTTTTATTATTAAATGAAATACCATAACATTTTGCAATAAAACAAAATTAATTTTGTTATTTTTAAAGTAGACCCCATTGAGTGGAATACAACAATGATATCACTCGACCCAATCATCCCCATACCAACGCTTCTCCTAATATGTCAGCAATTAAATAATCCAAATTAATCGTATTACGTTTTAAGGTATCCCACATTCCTCGATTTCTTTAAATTTTAGATTTCTTTAACATAACATCTTTATATATAAAAGAATGCTAAATAATAAGTATTTTCAGGACCTTGTAGAATCCAATTTTTCTAAAAGTATACGATTAAAAAAATGTTCTTATTATTCCAGAATAAAGCTCAAAGATGGCTTTACTAAAAAAATAATTAAAAATTAAAAAAGAATATGAACTCTTAATTTATCGCTGACTTATCGAACTTTTTGAACTCTCCTCTTCTAAACATTGAAAGAACAGATGTGTTTTAATAAACGATAATCCAATCCAAGAATACAGAAAACATTAACAGCTCAACAACTTAAAAAATATTGCTATATCACAACAACAGCGCCACCTACTGGATCCAAAACTATTTAATCTTTCAAGCTGTTTTAGAAATTAGCGTGTACATACATGGTAACGCGAGATTTTTATCTGAAAAATAAGCGACACACATTTATGAAATTCTATACCAGAAAACTGCCAAATCTACTAAATAATATAAAAAGCTTATGGAGCTTGAAATTTTATTTTATATAGAATCACTATTTGGACACACAATTAGACTTAAAAGCTGAAGGCAAACAATCGGATATAACCGCACCAAAGATTTATTTTGTTGTAAAGAAGGGTACTTTGTGATAAGTCACTCCTGCAGATCATGGACATAGGCAGTAAGTGGGTCAATGATGGCTACATTTGATGCAGTCTTCGTTTATATAAATTGTTAAATAAAATAAAAATGTTATTGTATTCAACTTATTGATATCTCACTTATCTCATTGTTAAAAAATATCATCAAATAATTAAACTAATATATCAAAAACTATCTATAAATACAATATAAAATATTATCCAATGCATTGCTATTGATACATCACACTTTCGGCGTTTTTGATTGGTAAATCTGAATTCAATCTAGATTTACTAACGAATTTGTCAAATTTTGTTGTCAAATCGAACATTTTTAGTGTTATATTTCTGTGTTTAGATAATTCTATTTTATTTATTCACAATTATTTATTCAATTATCAATTAATTATTCAATTATCAATTAATTATTACATGTGCACGCGCTTTTTCCTATCTCTCTTTTTTCCATGTTCCAAAACAGCTGATCACCTTAGTGATGCCATCTCGTTACGATAATTGATTTCATATCGTAACACCTTCCCTTTTCGAAATGTTTTACTGTGGTTGAAACCTAGTGACTGCTTTGCGATTACGTGTTGTCCTACGAAGAACAGGTGATGTAGGTGTTGAAATTGTTGTAGGCATTATGGGTAACTCGGTTGGCGATGTCGATAGTGGTAGAATATTAGGCAGTGTCTGATTGTTGAGTGCTTTTATAAACTGATTTGATTGTTGCGGTAAGTCATACACATCTAGTGCAGCTTCCCAAAACCTGTGGTTATTATTTTGGTCGTGGTAGCGCTTTCGTAATTGATTACAATGAATTCGAATTAATTTTCCATTGTTCAGAATAACATTGTACATTACTTTTCCTTTTTTCTCAATGACTTCCCCAGGCATCCATTTGAAACGGTTAACTCCATTTGGAATGTTGGCGTAAATTTTATCTGATGGAAAGTATTTTATTTCCTTGGCACCGTACCTTTTGTTAAATTGCTTTTCCATTTTGAATTTATTTGGACTTAACTTTGCATTGTGTAGCTTTTTTGGCTGCAGCAAATCTAAATTTATTCTCATTTTCCTTCCGAACATGACTTCTGCTGGAGATCGCTTCTCTGGTGAGTTTACATTCGGTGTTGAACGATATGTCTGAAGAAATGTGCATAAATTTTGTGTGATCGTCCCCTCTCCTTCTAATTTTTTTAAAGATCTTTTGAAAGTGTCTACAAACCTTTCAGCTTGACCATTCGACATTGGATAGTAAGGGCTGGAATATAGATGTTCAACGCCGTTATGTTTTAAGAATTGTTCAAAATGTTCACTACGAAACTGTGTTCCATTATCTGATGCGATTGTTTTTGGCAGACCAAATCGGGCAAAAATATCATTTAAAATATTCACGGTTGCTTGTGATGACATTGCTTTTGTTTGAACAATGACCAAAAAATACCATCCTTCTATCGGTCCAGCATAGTCTATATGCACCCGCTCCCACTGTTCGCTTGGTGTGGGCCAAGAATGAAGTAATGTTTTCGTAGGCATCTTTGCTGCATTTGCACATTGATTGCAATTTTAAATAAATGTTTTTATATCAGTATCAATGTTTGGCCAATATACAAAACTCCGTGCTAATGCCTTGGTACGCTCAATACCTTGATGACCACGATGTAATTGTTTAAGTACACGTTTTTTGTAGACTTGTGGAATAACAATACGTTCACCGTACACAACACATTCATTTATTAATGATAACTCATTTTTCCTGTGTAAAAATGCTTGTAATTCTCTATTATTTATTGTTTTGTTAGGCCAACCATTTGTAATATAATATATTATTTGTTTTAGAATTGGATCTTTTGCTGTTTCATATGTGATCATTTTATGTGTTACTGGTAAAGTATTTATAGTGTTAACTATAATTTCATTTACACTTCTTTCTAATTTGATTGATGCTACAACGTAATTTTCAGAAATATTTTCGTTGTTGTTTATAAGTCTAGATAATACATCAGCGTATCCGAAACTGTTTGTTGAAATGAATCTTATTTCAAAATCGTATGCTAAAAGCTGAATTGCCCATCTTTGAAGACGATTAGCTTGATGTATAGCAATGCCTGTTTTTCTACCGAAAATAGTCAGTAAAGGCTTATGGTCGGTATGCAATATAAATCTTCTTCCATACAACATTTTATGAAATTTGGTAACTGCAAATATGAGTGCAAGTCCTTCTTTTTCTATCTGGCTATATTTTTGTTCTGCCGGAGTGAGAGAACGTGAAGCATGGCAAATAGGTTTAATGGATCCATCTGAATATTCATGCATGATGCATGCGCCTAACCCATAGTTTGATGCGTCAGCAGCTACAATTAGCTTCTGATTTGGATCATAATGGCATAATAATAAATTTGATGACATTATAGCTTTAAGATGATGGAAAGACTTCTGATGTATCGCGTCCCATTTCCATTTTACATTTAACTTAAGTAAATTATCAAGTGGTCCTCTTAACTCACGCATCTTCGGAACAAATTTTCCGTAAAAATTTATTGCGCCAAGAAAAGAACGTAATTCTGTAATATTTGATGGTTCTGGCATTTGCTTGATAGCGGCAATACGTTCTGGATCAGGTTTTAACCCTTCTTGATTAATGATGTACCCTAAATACTTAATTTCAGTTTTAAAGAAATTACATTTTTCGTATTTTAATTTAAACCCATAATCACGTAGCCTTGTAAGAACTGCATATAAATTGTCTGTATGTTCAGATGCTGTTTTACCGGAAACAAATATGTCATCAATATATGATGCAGTGCAATTTAGTCCTGCTAACATTTGGTCCATAATTTGTTGAAAAATTGCTGGAAATGTTTTTATTCCAAAAACCATTCTGTTATACTGGAATAGCCCGATGTGTGTATTTATTGTTAGTAGATGTTTCGATGCGTCATCAACCTCGATTTGTAAGAATGCATCCGATAAATCTATATGGCTAAATATTTTTGAATTTGCCAATTTTGAGAATATATCTTCTGGTAATGGTAATGGGTATTGATGTGATTCGAGGCAGTTGTTTAGACCAGTTGAGAAATCAGCACATATGCGTACGTTTCCGTTTGTTTTTTTCACAACAACTATAGGTGCTGCCCATGCGGAGAAGTTTACTGGTGAAATAACCTTTAATTCTTGGAGTCTTTTGAGTTCATCTTCAACTAGTTGTTGTACCGGATATGCAACTGGACGCTTTGGCCTAAATACTGGCTGAACGTTTGGTTTCGTTGTGATTACTGCTTTTGTTTTAGTGCATAACCCCATTTTGCCATCGAATACATCTGAAAAAAAATGTTTCAGGTGAGTATCTTTATTCGGATTTGAACACAATTGAATACTATCCTGATTTTGACAAATACTATTACAAATAGAATTGATTGACATATTACATAAGTTCAATTCTTGTATCCAATCTAATCCCATTACGTTGAGATTTTGTATAGGAGTAACAAAACAAGTTAAACTTTGGTGTTGATTTCGAAATTCTACATTGCATTTAAATTTTGCTGACAATGGTAACTCATCTGTTGCGCTGCGTGCTGTATGTTCTGATTCGCTAACATTATCGGCTTGGATTTTTTTGAAATTGTCTTCAGAAATTATTGTTATATCTGATGCTGTGTCAAGTTGCAAATTTAATGGTGTGCCATTAATTTTGACTAATATGTATTTACGTTTATTCATATTGACTTTGTTTGTAGTAAAGATGCTTTTTGAATTGAATTGACGGCCCTTATCAATTTTATGGTATTTTTGATTTTCATTTTGAGTTTTTCGGTATTTGCAATATCCTTCTTTATGCCCGACAAGTTTGCATCTGTCGCATTTGTGATTTTTGAATGGACAGTGCCGCGAGTAATGAAATTCACCACAAAACCAACAAGGTGTTTTCGGTAAACTTGAAGGTTCTTTTGACTTGCCATTATTTTTGATTTGTTTTTCAGTTTTATGGTTATTGACACGTAAACGATTTACCTGTGCATTGCTTTCTATGAGCATTGTATCGACTTTTAAATTTAGTATCTTTTGGCATTCTGTTGATAAGGTCTCCAACGTGACTTTCGTGCTTTCATTTTCCAATTTATTTAACATTTTTGTGCGTTTTTGAATAATTCACATTGCTTATTAACCATGCTCGCATATGTAACGAAATCTTGTGTGGGCTGCTTTGTTATCTGTAAGCAATTGAATCTAGTATTGAATAGTGAAATCTGATTTCCAAAAAGTTTCTTGAGTTTTTCTACTGTGTCTTTGAAAGTAAAATCACGACTATGATTTGGTAGAATATAATTGATGTATTTATTATGAACAATGGTGTTCAATTTACGTAAAAGCAATCGTGTTTTTGCGGCATCGTCCGCTACTTCTGATTTTCCTTCTTTAAACAATTTTGCGATAAGATTCTGCATTGCAAGATTGTCTTGATGATTTTGATTCTGAATTTGTTTCAGAATATCAGCAAGTTGCTCTGCCATCTTGCTATATTTTTACACTTTAAAAGTTTTCCTCGTCGCCACTGTTATATTTCTGTGTTTAGATAATTCTATTTTATTTATTCACAATTATTTATTCAATTATCAATTAATTATTCAATTATCAATTAATTATTACATGTGCACGCGCTTTTTCCTATCTCTCTTTTTTCCATGTTCCAAAACAGCTGATCACCTTAGTGATGCCATCTCGTTACGATAATTGATTTCATATCGTAACATTTAGTATATCTGAATTCAATCTAGATTTACTAACGAATTTGTCAAATTTTGTTGTCAAATCAAACATTTTTAGAGTAATGCAATATTTTTGTAGTAGTGTTAGTAGTATAATTTTTTCCATTAATATTAGTACATTTATATTTTTATACATACATACAAATATCAGATCAAATCACACTTTGTATGTCAAATCATATAAAACAGCTGTGAATTTCAGGCTAATCTGGCTAGACTGGCAAAATATCTAGAGTGTTAAAAATCAATCTCGAGTGTTATGATATACACATACCCCGTGTCTCAATAAAACAATAATCTCTAACTTTAACTATGTTTCGGCGTCAGGACTATCAAGAGTTAATATCTTCTGACAGGAACATCTAATTTAATTAAAATATTATTATATTAAAATATATATCATATCGAATAAATATTGACATGTATATAAATTAAATAAACTCTGGTGAATGTATATAAAAAATTTCAATTAAATGAATTCATAAATTAACTATTTCAAATTAAATTGAATAAAATTCAGCCAATTTAGTTATATGCGAATTTTGTCGCCATTTGTCATTTGCGTTTCATAAAGTAATAAACTAGAATATTTGTGATATACCATTTAATGTATTAGTTATTTATGTATATTGGCTTTGTCTGAGCGATTATTAATAATTTATAGATAAATAATAAGTAATACAATAAATTGTTAAATGGCATTTCAATTTTAAATACAATTAAACTGCATATGACAAGCTTAAGTACGTTAAAGTGTAATTTTATTCAACGAAGAGGATATGTGCGCGGATTTACGGAGTCGATATTTTTAACGAATTACTACGTTAAATGAAATAATATAACCGTTTAAACTTTAAAAAACATAAGGAAATGATACTTCTATTCTATCCAAAATTCTATCCAAATTCTATTAAAATAGAATAGAATAGCTATCAAAAGGTATAAATTGAAAACTTATTAAAATTAAATTTATTGGAAGCTTCCTGCGAAACATATCATTTAGAATTAAAACTATACAGCTCTACAAAGTTTCCTACTGATATATTTAATAATATATTATATAATATAAATATAATACATTTGTTGCTATTATTCTTCAGTTCCAGCCCTCAGAACTCTCTCTATATTCACACATCACCTGCTGATAAAATTGTCAATAACACAACAAATATTATTTACACTCACATTAATTTATTGATTAAACATTTCCAAAAATGGAAACCTTGGGTCGAATGAAGCACTCCGTCGATATATTGTATTCTATATAATTCCTCAGCTCCTATAGAACATATTTCAACAATTAATAAAATAAAATATATAAAAAACAGTGGATCCAAACATTTATTAAAAACTCTGTGCTACATCAGGGTCTTGAACATATTGAATATATTTTCGTTATTAAGATGTATATAAAAGATAAATCAAATACGAAATAACATATGTATGTAAGTATGGCTCCTGAAATCAATTATAATACCTATAATACTAAGTTCACACTTAGACTTATCGAACCTATTATATATAGCATATTTTATATGGTTTTTACATGAATTTTGTATCTATAATACTAAGTTCACACTTAGACTTATCGAACCTATTATATATAGCATATTTTATATGGTTTTTACATGAATTTTGTATCTATAATACTAAGTTCACACTTAGACTTATCGAACCTATTATATATAGCATATTTTATATGGTTTTTACATGAATTTTGTAAGAAAAATTGCACAATTGCTGCATATTTTTCGAATTAAGGACAATAGTCTAAGTTGTACGACAGTTTCAAGCCAGTCTCTGATTTGCTGTATTGAATTGACGCGATTAGCGAAAATGTTCTGGTATGGGCTACGTTGTTTTATGTTCCAGGACTCTTTCATAAATTTATTTCATTATGATTGCATTTTTGACTTAACAATTGTATTTTAATAAAGAGGATGCAAGCAAACAAAAACTATATATAGAATATATATATATTCTAATATATATGATTCTAATATATATATCACAATTAAAATTTTGTAAATTAATTTGTGTTTCTAACGTTCATTATTATACTCGTAACATGGAGGGTATAGCAATATGACTTTAAAATTATTTATATCCCTTCATGGATTTAAAGTAAATCTCCCAGTCATACAACCAACAAATATCAGTAAAATTCATTATTTTTCAGTTTAAAACCACGATTATAGATTACACATTTCCGTCTATGCATCAGTGCACTTTCCTAATATGGACTTCACGATCTGCGTCCCCTCCTTGCAAAACCTGCAGTTTTCATTAAAAACTACTTTCTGTTAAGTATATTGATCGTAAATTAAACCATCACGTATATAGTTCAATCTACAATCAATCTGTTTAAGATTCTACTTTGTTTCTTTAGTTCTTCCTCTTCTTGGTATGTAAGAAACCCGATAGATTGCTTTAATATAACCTTCCTTTTTATTTTTCTTCTAGCCCACTAAGTAGGTATGCACTTTTATTTTCCAGATCGAAAAAGCCTGCATCTACTTTTCTTGTAAATTTATGTGCCTTAGCATTACTATTAATCGTAGAATCCATACTTAATTTTTCAAGTCAAACACCTTCAACTTTTCGCAACACTTCATCATAAATTTTGAAGTTACCTACTGAGATATAAGTACTTTGATAGTAGCGTAGCTGTCAGTTAAGATGGGTGCACTTTTGGTTTTATAAATATGTTTTAAATTACATTAGACACACCCATCGATGGCGTATATTTCCGCTTGAGAGATGATAGTGGTTTTGTTAAAGAGTTTTAAGTGCCTAGCCCCTTCAGATATACCTTCCTACTCATTCTCATACTAATTAACGTAATAAGTAATCATTTATTTTAAATGTTGAAAAACAGACTGATGTGAATAGAAAATAAAAGTTCATAGATCAGTTTTTTTTTTGTTTTTGTTATTATATAGTAGTCTATATAAATATCGCCGACGATACGAAATTTTAAAAAAACGTGAACTCACAAAAACTTTAAATTAATAATTAAGTTTTTTACAGGTTCGTATTTAATTTTTGGTTTTAAATAAAATTGGTAAATAAAGTGGTAAGTAGTTTTCTAAATAATATATTATCAGATTACTATTACAGATTACAATTACGTTCAAGATCTAACAATTTATTTCAAATTATTTATTTAATTCTAGGATTATGCACCTTTCTAATATCAATATAAACATATGTAAATATAATTCAAAAAGTAGTATACAGTATACAATACAGTAGTAAGTAGTTTTCTAAATATTATCACATTACTATAACAAATTATCAAATAGTACATATTTCTGTATGATAAAGGAGAATTTTTAACCTACAATATGTATATAAGGGATAAGAAATAAGAAAGTCATCTCTTTACTCATTGAACTATTGAGTGAAAAAGTGATCTAATTCATTCAGATAGCAACTGCTGACCTGTTTCATAATATGCGCTACACAATGTATATTATGAAGTGCTATGAACTGATCTAGTTCATTCAGATAGGAACTGATGACCTCTTTCATAAAATGCGCTACACAATGTATACTATTAAGTGCTTTCGGTTTTCATTTTATTTGTTTAAAGCACTTTTTAATTTAATATTTAAATATTAAATAATCGTGAGTTTAGTTTTTCCCCTATCAATATATATATATATATATATTAGGGTGGCCGTAATATGTATGGGGGCAAAAAAATGTGTTCGAATTCTAGATGCTACGCCCTAAATTTATTCGAATACTCAAAAAACTACTAAATGTAAAGTTTTAGACTAATCGGATAATGTTTAGAGGTCGCTCATCGACCTTAAACTTCGGAAAAATGCCATTTTTTCACTTTTTTCAAATTTCTTCGCTCCCATCTCGCGTATTTTTCACCTTTGACTATTTGTACCAAATTAATATTATTCTTTAACATATTAGCTTTCAAATAAGGTAAAAATCAATCAATTTCGTCCACAATTAACTAAATTATTACTAAAATAAGAAATCATAGTCGACGTTTATTGAAGCTTTCAAGAGCAGCATAAATATGGGAGTAAATACGAGTACGTATGAGCGAAAGCACAGTTTCTAGGACACAAAATGGTACAATATAATATTTGAAGACAATCAAATACTTTCTCACTATATATAATTGTCCACACTTGATTTGAATAATATGCACAAAATAGATTAATAAATATAATAAAAGGAAAGGAGTCCTATATATACATATATGCCTATATATATATTATATATTTATATATATATTTATATATATATAATTTATTTTATTTGTTTTTGATACTTTTTAATTAAATATTTAATAAAAAGGAGTTTAGCTAGACGTTTTTCTATCAGAAAATACTTTTTTTTGTATTTTATTTATTTTTAATAGTTTTTCAATATTTAATAATAGTCAGTTTAGCTACGCTTTTCTCATATGTACGGAGTATTCAGTATATATTTTTAATTCTGTTTAAATTAATTGGAAATGCTTCAAATGTTTTAATGAAGTGATTTATTTAACTTAACATAAACAAATTTATTGGATAAACGGACTTCCGTTGTATTTAACTCTTTTGTGGATATAAATGATTTTATTTATGTCATTGAATTTGTTTGAAATTTCTGTTTGCAGCCTCAAAACATGTGCGGTTTTCTGCTCAATTTTAATTAAATTTTTATTCAAACAATTTTCCATGAAGCCAAAGTTAAAATTATTAAAAATTATAAAAATGCATAATTAATTTACATACATTAACAGCAGCCATATAGTTGCTCCCATCAAAGCATATACCTACATATTGGTATAATAGTATAATATATATTTACATGTATATACTTTATTAATATATATATATATATACATATAATTGTGTACATATGTATAGACATTTGTTTATATATGAAATTGGAATTTATTACATTTAAGTTACTTTTTGCGATATTGTTTAAAAGTTTTACTTCAATTAGCGGTTAAAGCAGTGGCGGTTGTCATGGACGCCATTATTCTGTCATGCCTTGTCACAAGGTGTGAATAATTATGAGCTCATTAATTCAAAGTCTACGCATTGTTGTTGCGGTCGTTAATGTTCTGTTTGTTTTTGTTGTTGTAGCTTTTGTTTTAATTAAACTGTAGCTTTTGGACAATTTTTTGATTGATGCCATTTTGATTTAACCCTTGGGCGCACACACAACTTGGCTGCGACACAAAATGTTCCAAATAAAACAAACAGCAATTATTTTGCCATAAGTCCAACTTATGCGGTTTCATTTCTGGACTTAAACACCAATTAAAACTTTTACTTTGAGTAATTAACTTTTTCTAATTTGATCATATCGAGGTGATGTGGTAAACTTTAACCAAAATTAACTCAATATGGGATAGGTATGGTATTAAAAAACTTAATACAATATGAACTTGATATATATTAATAAAATATAAATCAATTATTAAGGAAAAATTTAGATTAAATTTTACAACTATTAATTAACATTCTAATTTCTATTCTCACATAATTGCCCAATTAATGAATCCTTCGTACCCTGAGGTGTACTTGCTGATGTAAACAGTTTCATAAGATTACCTTTCGATTTTAGTATGTTTTTTGATTCATTCATTAAAAAAAAATTTTAAGATTACTATCTTAATTAATTAAAAAAAATTTTAAGATTACTATCTTAATTAATTAATTTAATTAACTTACGCTAATCTATTTACTATTTGATTCGTTTTAGTGGAAATTGAGCTTTCTGTTCTGTTTAAATACCACATTGGTGCCAATTTGTTACTACACACCCAGTCCTAAAATTCTAAGTTTTGAAACCAACCTTGGTGGTTAAAAATGGAGATTAGTTAAAAAAAATCTAAGTTAAGTACATCCACCAAACTGGTATTTTTGTTAATTTTTTAAAATAATTTATATCCAATAAAAGTACAAATATCAAGAGGTGACATTTTTGGCTGATTTTGTCCAAATATCAAAATTTTATATATTTATATGGAGCTTAATATCTTGGGATAATGTAAATAAATTGGAGAATTAAAAAAAATTAAATGTTTTATTTTTTTTCCTGCAGGTCATTTATTTTTGGTAGAGAAATGCCTCAAATGGGTGTCCATTAGCCAGCTGCAAGTTTGATACTTCGGTCTTAATTCTGCCCAGTAAAATTTTAGCTCACTGTAAATCATAGCTTGGGTATGTGAGTTTGGACTTTTCGCAGACCATCGAAATTCTTAATTTTAATGTTCTGTTACTTTACTCGTAGTAGCCGAGGTCAGTACCTACAAATGTTATAAATTAAGTTAATCGAATGAATTTCTGCGTACGATAAACCGCACTGCGTACGATAAACCGTCAGCCATTGACTACTATATTCCATATAATTGGGCTACAGTCATCAGCTACTGAAGCCAACGGCTGTAGTTTAATCGAGTGTTGGACATTATACATTGTGACCGAAAAGCTTCCGGAAATTTTAAATAAAACGCAAAATTCTTAATCTTCATCAATATTTATTTTATCTCCTTCAAAATATTGCTCCATTAGAAGCGATACACAATGCCAACGTTTCTTCCAATCATCAAAACATTTTTATAGGCGCTTTCCGGTATGGCTTTGAGTTCCCTCTGCGAATTCTGTTTTACGTCTTCTATGGATTCAAAACGCGTTCCTCTGAGTGGTAATTTGAGGTTGGGAAACAGGAAAAAGTCACACGGTGCAAGATCAGGTGAATACGGTGGCTGTTCGATGGTATTTATTGAATGTTTGGCCTTAAAATCGTTGATAATGTTGAACAAATTGAGGTGAATCGGAACAAGCCGGGCGTTGACACGTCGCATACACAAATTGTCCACCAAAATCAAACGAGCCATCTCACGACCGATGCCTAGCTCTCGTGCTATCTCTCTAACACTCACATGAGGATTTTTGAACACGATTTCCTTTGCCTTTTCAATGTTTTCGTCGGTGGTAGAGGTCGAAGGTCGTCCAGAACGCGGCATGTCTTCGACGGTCGTACGACAGTCCTGAAAGGCTTTGTACCACTCATAAACTTGAGTTTTCGATAAAACTGATTCCCCATAAGCCTTTTGTAGCATTCGCAACGATTCTGCACACGAAATTTCGTTCGAAAAACAAAATTTGATGCAAACTCTTTGTTCAATATTTTTTTCCATTGTTTTTTTCGCAACGCACTACTGAGGTGAACTGGTTTCAACAGCTGCCGTAAACGAACTGTCCGACAGATCCGCGCTCATTTTTGGCATAGTAATTGTCCTTAATTGCTGCCAAACTACATAAACTTAAAATATCGAAAAATATACAGCGCGCGAATTTTAAATGAGAACCTCCGAAAACCTTTCGGTCACAATGTACATAATATTCGATTTAAGTAACTAGTGCCCTCTCTACACTTATACTGTAGCTTTTGTTTTCATACTTCACCATTCTTTTATTTACGTTCCCATTTTGGTGAAATTATTTTATTTGTGGTTATATTGTTATAAGCATTAAATAATACGTGAAATAATATTTTGTTAGGATTTATGCGAATGTTTTACCGGTTACTGTATTTGATAATCGAGTATATTTGAGCCTACAGTCCTGATGAAACATACATTGTTTTGGTTTCTGTGGTTTGTAGTCGAAGTGTTTAAGTATACGACTTTTGATGCTTAAAAGCCCTTTGAAATGCGAGCTTTAGTTTGTCTGTCAATAATTATTAAATACTAAAAGATGTATTCTGAAATTGAGATAAGTCCCTTTACCAGACCTACTTGTCTATACAATTAACATAGTACTTGATTCTACTAATCGCAAATAAAATAATTTAACATCTTTATAACATACTCTTAGTTATCACACACCATATATGAAGAATATATCAGTGAATTTCATATAAAACAGATTTTGAATATTTTTAATTTTATTTAAGTCCTAAATGAATACATTTATGTTGATTATTTTGCAATAGTAAAACGTATTAGGGTTTTACCATATACCGGTTGTTATTCAAGCCCCTCATTATAATTCACATCCAGTTGTTACATATTCTCGCAAATCTTCCCGGAAATCTTCCCGCATCTTATGTCGGTTATTCGTGGCCTTCTTTATAACATTCATACATTTTTCACATCTCTAAGTCGTCTCAGAACAGTTCGTACCTATCTGTTGTGCTTTTAAGTTATACATTTACAAAAAATAATAAAAGATTCCTTTTTTCGTTGAAAATACTAATCTAATGATGAAATTCTATTACGTTCAAAATCTAACAATTTTTTATTTCAGATTATTTATACACTTCTAAGATTATGTACTTTTCTAACATCAATATAAACATATAAATATATATTTTTAAATGTTTATAAATATGTATATGAAAACAATAAATTATAGTCGGTCAAAAAATACGAATAAAATTTATAAAAATTTTTAGCAGGGTAAGAGTTCAATGCATGGTACTTGCAGTTTGAAAAAATTATTTACGAATAATTAAATACAAGAATTATTTCCAAGACCACTGATGACGGTAATTTGGCAATACTCGAAACAGCTGTATGGTTAACCAAAAATTCAATCAATTAAAATAATACAGAAAATAATTTCTGTTGTTGTAGTTCACTACTGTTCAAAACCTCTCAATTTTTAAGATTTGAAAATTTTTTGACTGTTATCACTTTTTCTACTCTAGATGAATTTTATGTCATAGTATTTATAACTATAATTATTTATTGGCCATAATTAAATTATGAACTAAAGTTGGAATAGATATCATGGATCTATGAATTTAATTCTACTTAAAGTATTACTCACAACACTTCGTCTACGAAGCGAATTCTACTCAATGCAGATATATATATAAACTTTGATGTATTTGAGGACAGGAACGGGTTAAATATTTATGTATGAGTAAGCAGAATATATTTAAGTAATTATTAGTTTTAATTTATAATGTCAGCAATTTTAATTTTATTGCTTTATTCAACATTTTTGTTTTAAATTTTTATGTTGCAACAAACCACCAAAGTTGATTGTTAAGTGATTTTTGCAATGTGTTTTTATGAATAAATGTTAGATATTAAATATTACAGCAATGTTAAGACATTTAAATACCAAAAGTGTAAATATTTAATATCTATAATTTTTCGAAAATTTATTTAGAAACAATTTTGAATTATAAATGTATCAAAATCAGTAACACCAATGGATGAAGCTGAAGAAGCCTAAGCAATCTTAACCCCGAGCGTTTGCTATCTTTTAGAAAATTCTGACAAATATTGCTCTCAAGTAAGCAAACAAACTGCATACTTAATTATAAACCTAAATAAATATATTTTAATATATTTGAGTTGAAATTAAGAGTGTATCTGAATAAATTTGAAATAACATGAGGTAGTATGCCTTTTTATTTAATTGTAGAAAATGAAATATGTGAAGTGATGATATACGAGTATAAATAATGAAAAGACTATTTGTTATATTCAAATAAAAATAATTTATTTTATTTAAATTTATCATTTATCAATAAATTCTATTTTGTTTCGATACATTTAATATGCATAAAGCATTCAAAACTATAACTTTATCAAATAGAAACAAATTTTTTAATCAAACTACCAATGCCTGGAAATAAGCTATACAATTATTCTTTTTCATTTTTAACTTTTATTCTTTTTTTTTCTTAAGCTTTTAATTTCCTTTTTATTTTTTGTATTTTTTTTTTTACTTTTTATACCCTTTTACATAAGCGTAATCTGCATTTGAGCATCTTCAGTATATTTTGCGAAATTCTAAAATATATTTAAAGATATTTTATCACTCATCAATAATGCGGGAATGTATTTCAATTCACATTGGACAAGCTGGCGTTCAAATGGGCAATGCCTGCTGGGAGTTGTACTGTTTGGAACATGGAATACAACCTGATGGCCAGATGCCAACTGATAATTGCGATGAAGCATATACTACTTTCTTTTCCACAAATAACAACGGTAAGCATGTGCCACGATCTATTCTTGTTGATTTAGAACCGACAGTAGTGGATGAAGTCCGTACAGGTACATATCGGAGCTTATTTCATCCTGATGCTTTGATAACTGGTAAAGAAGATGCAGCTAATAATTACGCTTTTGGTCATTATACAGTTGGTAAGGCAATTGTAGATATCGTACTCGATCGCATACGAAAACTAGCTGACCTATGTGAAAACATACAAGGATTTTTATTATTCCATGCTACAGGTGGCGGCACAGGCTCTGGTTTCACTGCTCTACTTATGGAACGCTTATCTGTAGATTATGGTAAAAAAGCAAAATTTGAATTCGGTATTTATCCCGCACCACAGGTATCAACAGCTGTTGTAGAACCTTACAACGCTGTACTAGCTACACATATCACTTTAGAACATTCAGATTGCTCTTTTATGGTTGATAATGAGGCTATCTATGATATATGCAGACGTAACTTGGATATTGAACGACCAACCTATACTAATTTAAATCGTTTGATAGCACAAATTGTATCTTCAATAACAGCTTCCTTGCGCTTTGAGGGTGCTCTAAACATCGATTTATCTGAATTTCAAACAAATTTAGTGCCATATCCTCGTATACATTTTCCATTGGCCACTTATGCTCCACTTATCTCACCTGAAAAAGCCTATCATGAGCAATTGTCAGTTGCAGAAATCACTAACGCTTGCTTTGAACCAGCAAATCAAATGGTTAAATGTGATCCACGTAATGGAAAATATATTGCTTGCTGTATGCTTTATAGAGGTGATGTTGCTCCAAAAGATGTCAATTCAGCTGTTGGTGCTATTAAAACAAAACGTGCTGTTAAATTTGTAGATTGGTGTCCAACTGGTTTCAAAGTCGGTGTTAGCTATCAGCCACCAACACATGTGCCTGGCGGAGATTTACCTAAAGTGCAACGTGCAGTGTGTATGACATCCAATTCAACGGCAATAGCCGAAGCTTGGGCGCGTTTGGATCGAAAATTTGATCTATTGTATTCGAAACGAGCTTTTGTACATTGGTATGTAGGTCAGGGTATGGACGAAAACGAATTCTCAGAAGCTCGAGAAGATTTGGCTGCTTTGGAGAAAGATTACGAAGAAGTGGGTATGGACTCCGAAGGAATGGAAGTTGAAACTATGGAGGAAGATTAAAAAAATTGGAAACAGTTTAAAATTGGTGACAAACACGCTAAATGCAATAAAAATTTAGCAATAAAACATAAATTCATCAATGAAATTTATTTTGTTTTATTTCATTTACATTGATAGAAGTAAGTTGTTCACCTAATTTAGGTACAACGATTAACGAAAAGCAGTAAAATAATATTACTAAAAAATTCGAATTTCTCTAGAAAAGATTTAAAGCCTTTAATTATATATAAAAAATGCATTTAAGAATGATTATTGTGTAGCATCAGCTATGCATAAATATCAATATCTTTTAATTATCGGAAGGAAATTGATAGAATCTTAAAATCAATGAACTAGAATGAATTAGAAGAGATATTATATATATACTATACTATATACTACTACTATATAATACTATATATATACTATACTACTACTTAAGCTATAAAAGCAATCCCTTCCTTCGAAAATGTTGTGAAAAGCAGGGAAGCCATCAAAAAATTAGCTACGAACAGGTTGTTGCATATTTTTTGGACACCAGACCTCAAAGAAAACAAAGTAGTAAATGCATAACATTAAAAAAGATATGAGAAAGGTGCTACTGAATAGGTAGAGTAGTTAGACTAATTGTGAAACTACAAAAGTCATTACCAAATCAGACAAAGGAAGGAATATTTTTTTATCGACACGCAGTGACTTTAATACAATGTTCCACAACCTTTATTTTAATACGTTTTACTTAAGAGTTTTGGAAATTACAATATTCCCGCTACATAACATATGTATACAAGGAGCATTCGAAAAAAACAAGAAGTTTTGTCGAATAATTATCCCTTTCCAAATGACAAGACTATATTCTTCAGTACTCCCAAAAACAATCTATTTTCCTTATGATATTAGTTCGTGATGTTCATAAGCAGCAAGAAAATTCAGTCATGATTGTTCCAAAGTCAACAAATCTATTCAAGTATAATTTGAAATTAGTCCACTTCAAAAACTAAATCCCCTCTGCGAGAGTACGCCCCATGTAGAGAAATACTTCTTCAAAACACTTCTTTGTTCTGCATTATCACATGCCGAAAATAATTGGAATTCTCACAATTTGGGAAATTTTAAAACGTCTTAAGAATAGAACTTTATGAGTTTCAATAGGTCAATTTGTAGTCTAACCTACAACTAAAAACTAAAGACTTGTTGTCCAAAGGATATATACTTAATAACAGAACTAGAATTATTATTATAAAATTGTTGTAAAAAAATGTATTACAGATATAATTAAAATGCAATGTTTCTATTAGCTCTAGTATTAGCTCTATTTTGAACTATAGAAGTTTAATATATATGGTTGTCCCAAATGTATCTATTGAATCACAGACATTATTATGTCATTATAATATATTAGGTCAATTTCACGAATAACGGTTTCTTGGCATTTTAGCGTCCTTAGTTTGCGAATATAAACTTCGGACTTTAAGTAACGCAAGAGGAAAAAATCCAGTAGTGTACAACCGAAGACATGCTAAAAACGCCATTTTTTGATATCAAACAACTGGAAAACAATGACTGTAAAAATTGATTGTGGCAGAAGTTTTATGAATTAGTGTTCAATCTTGTTGAAATCAAAAATTCTGCACTCCATATTCATAAACAATCAGAAATTGATTTTCATAACCCAATAATGCATCTGATGGACGGTTGTTGCCTTGCCATTGACATCTGCGAAAAAGTATGATCTGATGATCATATCAGCATAAAACCTCCTCCACACTTTTTGGCAGTAACAAAGTGCTTTGTTAATAATATAAATATTTTCCATTTTTTGTTTACATTTTCACATTTTCATTGAACATAAAAAGTATCTGATCACTCATAATGATGAAATGAAGGAATATAATAAGCGACGAGGCTTATTGAATTTTATACGAGAATAGCTTCAAATCATAATAGATCATGAGCCGCAAAACAGGTGTAACCAATATGACAAATATTTCTTACAATTACGTTCAAGTAACCATCTTAAGAAACTTCTACTTTCATCTCATTTTATTATTTCATCTCATAAAGCAAAACCATTAAAGCACCTTAGCAAATGGTCTTGACACATCCTCTTTAATTCATAGCACAGAAAATGTTACCGGAACCTTTTTTGATTATACTAAACAGACCCATATATTTAGAATGTATGAGTAGCCATTTTCGACAATTCGAAAGCTATTTGTAGAATATTAATGTCATCCATTAACCAAGTTTATCATCTCTTACCAGTATCAAATATTTTTTGATATTGTCGTGAGTAATATTAAATTGAATATAAAATATTGAAATTTATAAATATTTATTGAAAAATTCATTGAAATAATTATTTTGTATTCTTTGTAAGAATTTGAAAGCCTGTCTACATAAAAAGGGATCATAAGAGTAGTGTCTTCATTTATTTAATGCGAAATATAATTTCACTTCAAGTGTAAATAATTATAGTAACCATTGTCTTTTATTAAAATTTTTTTAGCTGTCAAAAAAAATTTTTTTCCCATATTCGCTTCGTTAGTCTTTTTCGGAACTTATGGATATTATATGTATTTGTAAGGCCCGCCAACATTTTTTATTGATTCTCCTACATAAATAAAAACTATCATGAGCATGTTATCGCCATTTTACATCTATTTAAGAAAACTTAAGCTATTAAGTCTCTAATTCGTTTATAAAATTTTTGCAACACTGTTTTTGATTGCTTACCTACGTCACTTCCAGAAGCATCATATTACTTCCTAATTTTTAGGGGAGTAAAAGGTTTAACTACAGAAACATTGTAATGATTTTGTAAGAACTCATGAGATAAACTTTGTACAACAAATTTAAGTGAATTATCTTTTCCATCGACGTCTCTTTAAGTTAGAACATGCCATATGAATATCGGAAATAGGAACTTCAACTAAAAGCCAAAAATGCATATATTTGGAATTTAACATTAACTAAAAGAGATAAATTCAATGGAACTACATTTAAATCGAATTTTTTTATTAAAACAATTGATAATACACTTCCGCAAGAATTACACGTTAAAATGTAAGAGAAATATTAAATAAAGCACTTTGAAACGCTAATAAGCACTAAATTCGAAATACCATTAAACTTAAAATGTATTCTTACGGCATTAAGACCTCATATCTGTTGCCAGTATGTCAAAACTCTTCAATATTTATCGATTCAATTTTTTTCACAGTCAAATTTACTTTGCTTTTAAATATTTTTGATCTAAGATAGCTTTGATTTTTGAAAAAAAATGATACCCCAAATCTAAATTATTAGAAATTTGTTCACAGTTACAAATTTGTATAGTTTTCAACTCTTGAAAATTTTCCAAATTCATATATTTTTGGATATATTTTTCGATTATAATTTCGGAAAATTTGATTTTGCTTAAATTGTTGAAGATTTGAGGTTTTCCCCTGGAAACTAAATTGCTACTGCGAAATTCTTTAATTAGTTAAGTGCTAAAAAAAAAAATTCAATATGCGTGAATGTATATCGATTCATATTGGCCAAGCTGGAGTTCAAATGGGCAATGCCTGCTGGGAGCTTTACTGCTTGGAACATGGTATTCAACCTGATGGCCAGATGCCTTCAGATGGTGGCTGCGATGAATCTTTTACATCATTCTTTAGTGAAA
The DNA here is from genome assembly GCF_002237135.1 of Teleopsis dalmanni. Lineage (NCBI taxonomy): Eukaryota > Metazoa > Arthropoda > Insecta > Diptera > Diopsidae > Teleopsis > Teleopsis dalmanni. The sequence continues at coordinate 68,533,103 of NC_051846.1, read as the reverse complement.
CCGGTTGTGGTAAGCATGTTCCGCGGGCTATTATTGTTGACTTGGAACCAACTGTTGTGGATGAAGTTCGCACAGGTACGTATCGTTGTTTATTCCATCCAGAACAATTGATAACTGGCAAAGAAGACGCTGCTAATAACTATGCACGTGGGCACTATACAGTAGGTAAAGAAATTGTTGACTTGGTGCTTGATCGCATACGTAAGTTAGCGGAACAATGCATTAGCTTACAAGGTTTTCTAATGTTTCACTCAGTTGGTGGTGGAACTGGATCCGGTTTCGCATCATTGCTAATGGAACGTTTATCTGCAGATTATGGTAAAAAAGCAAAATTAGAATTTGCTATTTATCCAGCTCCACAAATATCGACAGCTGTTGTAGAACCTTACAACGCTGTGCTGACAACTCACACTACCTTGGAGCATGCAGACTGTTCATTTATGATTGATAACGAAGCTATCTATGATATATGCAGACGAAATCTGGATATTGAACGACCAACCTATACCAACTTAAATCGTTTAATAGCACAAATTGTTTCATCAGTTACAGCTTCCTTGCGTTTTGATGGTGCTCTGAATGTTGACTTAACCGAATTCCAAACCAATTTAGTGCCATATCCTCGTATACATTTTCCATTGGCCACTTATGCACCTATTATATCTGCAGAGAAGGCCTATCATGAGCAGCTAACAGTAGCAGAAATCACAAGTGCTTGCTTTGAACCAGCTAATCAGCTGATTAAATGTGATCCACGTAATGGTAAATATATTGCTTGCTGCATGTTGTATCGTGGTGATGTTGTGCCAAAAGACATTAACTCAGCTCTGGGTACAATTAAAACAAAACGTTCTATACAATTTGTGGATTGGTGCCCAACGGGTTTCAAAGTGGGTATAAATTATCAGCCACCAACAGTTGTGCCTGGCGGCGATTTAGCCAAGGTACAGCGTGCAATTTGTATGACATCTAATACAACAGCTATTGCTGAAGCTTGGGCACGTCTGGATCGTAAGTTTGATCTGATGTTCGCAAAGCGTGCCTTCGTGCATTGGTATATTGGTCAAGGTATGGAAGAAAGTGAATTTAGTGATGCTCGTGAGGATTTGGCTGCACTTGAGAAAGACTATGAAGAAGTTGGTATGGATTCTAATGAAGGTGAGCTAGGTGACGAAGACGAGTACTAACACTGAACATGTATAGAATCGAATATTGTTGCATCGTGTTCTATTTAAGAGTCTTTGATCAAAAGTAAATTGTGTAGATACAATGTAACTTAATATATCATCGCATATGTATTTATCTTAAAAATTCGCCTATCAAGGCTTACAAAATTATAAATTATAAAAATTAACAAAAAATTGGAAAAATTAAAAATAAAAACCAAATTCATGTGAAAAAAATACAACACGGTTGCTTTATTGTGATATATATAATAGTTTATATATATATTATATTTTAGATATGAAAAAATTTTTAATAATACAAATTTCAGTGAAGGTTTTGCATAGTAATTGGATAAGGAGAAGTTTTCAGAAATGATGGGTATGTTTTCTTAGTATTTAGTCAACATAACTTACAAACCCTACTCTGCAAATGAAGATAAATAATGAGATATTTTTATTAACTTCATAAAGTGGTATTAGTAGTAATATTATAAGAAAGATTCTTATGTTACACTACTCAAATTTAGTCATTGATTAAAGACACCCCGAGGTATGTATAAGTGATTCAGTTGGGACTCGATAATCCTCAAGTAGACAATCGTCTGTTTTTCACTTCACCGTTCGTTACACATATAGTATATAATATTAGTATCATGAACTACTCAAAGAGCTGGATATCTATCCAAATCCAATCTATTCTGTTTTGAAAAAATCAGCTATTATTTAAACGGAAAATCATTGATGCAATATCTAATCTCAGAGTAATCACTAACCGCACGAAGCGCTACGCAGATCTTAGATCTATCATTGAATAATCACGAAGATTTACAGGAAGATTTAAATTAGTCAGTGAGATTAGCAGGACTCTGCAGAATCCCCCCACATATCATAGAGTAATAGTGCCCAAATGCACTAACTCGGAAATGACTTAACATAACATAACTAATATTTATATATGTAAATTATAAGACATTGTTTTTTAAATTAATTTAAATATTTCATTTTTTAATTTTTGAAAAATAATTACCCATTCAAAAAGTCTATTTATTCTGCATATATTATAATTTTATATATTTGTATTATGTTCAAAATGTTTATGCTACTTATTGTGCTTATCGATAAGTAATTTTATAATTATTTTCATTGTGTTAAACATTAAAATTAAACAAATTCAAAAACACAATTAGGAAAAGGGTCACGTATAGTAAAAACTGTCAACGACCACGTTAAGAAGCTTCAACTAATTTTATAGGCCTAAGTCGGCAAGACTAAGGCCGCTGAAGATACAATAAATGTGAAAAAAATTAAAAATGGAAATTATTCTACAATTTGTAGCTTCTTGCAAGTATAAAAGCCTTCACGTGAAATATGTTTGGCAGCAGACGTTTCGAGGCACTGATTTAAAGAACAATACCCAACAATCAAGCTACAAAATTAAAAATGTTCAAAAAAACATTTCTAATAATATTGGCCGTAGCAATTTGTGCAGCTGAACCACCACGTTTCCGCACAGTTCAACGTTTCCGCAATGGACGATTTTTAGCGCGACAAGTAGCAGTTCCAAGTCCTGCACCAACTGGTTATCCTGAAGCGGGTGTAACGCCTGAAGTACCATTTGATTTACCAACATCTACCGTTAAGCCAGACTCCACGTACTTGCCACCAGATAATACATATGGCCCACCACAACAACCTGATGAAGTATATGGACCACCTGAAGCAGATATAAATCAACCAGATAATACATATGGACCACCAGATGTTACAGCTATAGAAGAAGAAGAGGATGTACCTTCAATTGAAGAAGCTCCACAACCCGAAATTAAAGATAAACAACCAGAAAATCCAGTACCGGCAAATGAGGACGATGTGCTCGTTGCTGTTGCAGAAGATGGTACTGTAATTGCGGTCTCCACTTCTTTTGATCAGGATAAAGTAGATACAGTTGAACAACAATCTGCTCGCTTACGTCAATTTTATCAACGGTTCCCACAGTCACGTCGTGCACCTGCACCTGTACCAGCACGATTAATACGTGCACGTAAAATAGCTGTGCCAGCAAAATTGCAAGTTCAACAACCTCAGACTTTTACCTACACTGCTAAATTTCAGGAATGGTAATAATTAATTTAATTTTAAGAAGCTTAATTTTAAGTAGATAGTGTCTCAAACATATAAAATTTTAATAGAAGAAATTGACAAAGATTTGAAAGCAAGTTTTTTTGTACATTGTATATAAAGAAAATATGTCGGACATATATAGATGCCATAAAAATTCTATAATTATATGCATTTGAATAAAAAAGTTTCATAATTAATATAAACATATGTTATTTTGAATATTAAAGTTATTTTAAAATATTATTAATGAATAGGAATAGCAACAGGAACTATCTATTGGTATCCAGGTAAAAAATACCTACCTTCACTTTCTGCTAAGGAAAAAATAGATTTTTTTTTATTTTGATAGTAGTAACCATTTTAATGATAATCCCGTCATTCAAACACTGATACGATACCGGTAATTGATTCATCAAGTTTATATGATGTTTGTTAATCGAAGAAAATGCATAAATAAGCTGTCCCCATAGTCATCTTACAAAAAACAGTATCGATTGATCCCACAAATCAAATATCGTAATCAAGGTTGAAGCCGTTTTAAACAATAATTCATAAGGCATTCAGATAAACTTGAATCTGTCACTATAACTATATATAGTACGCCATAGCGAAAACGACAAAGTTTATTTTACCAGTTGGCAACGTTATACGTACAGGTCTTTGTGCTATAGATTCCTTGTTTATCGATGAACAGCAAATTTAGACATTATTTACAAACTTGTTACAATTGGTGTATAAAGAAATACCTGAAAAGTGAACAAGGGTGTATTAATTAAAAACTCTACCAATTGCTTCATCATACTTACCACTTTTGAGTTCTTCCGATTATTATTTCCTCTCATTCACAAGAAAAGTTTTCTATTATCCCTTTACGTGAACACCTTTTTATATATAGATTAAAAATTGTCATTCTTAAAAGATCTGCTTTTTAACTTTTATAATACACTTTGGAACTCGCAAGGAATTAAGTATGTCTCTTGGTCAAGAGTAAGTAATTAGTCTAGTAAATGTGAATGTGACCTTAAGCGAATCATAACCCATGTTCTGGAATTATTGTATTGATCTATGGTATTGAAAACAAGCTTATATTTATATGTTAATATGTGTTATTATTGTATTGAATATTATTAAATATTACTACTCGACAGCTTCGAATGATATTAAAAATAATATTAAAAACAAAAAAATCGAAAATAAAGTTGAATAAGAAAGAATTTAAAAAATAAATATAAAAAAATAGAAAAAAAAATTAGAATAACTAAAATTAAATAAAATATAATATAATAAGTAAAACTATATAAGGCAGCTGACAAGGCAATGCGTTGAACGTACACTAATTGGGTGCTCTTGCAATACCGTTTGGATGTTAATTTTTTTGTATCGAATTTTATTCAGTTTTTGTTTGGTGGATATGATCATATATTGCACCTTTTTAACACCAAATACATGATACACTACATTTGCTAGCCTCACAATTGATTCTCATGGTATAAACCGCAAGTTGAGAATTTTAGTAGGAATGCTTTATCCTTATTATAGTTAGTTTTAAAGACAATCTCTAAAATGTCAATAAAGATCATTTCTACAGGTGGTATCTGGAGCAATGAAAATCCATAAGTAACTGTCGAAATACCATTTCATCCGCGCATCCACAAAAAAATTATTCTATGATGTTGTTTACAGCAATTCACAATTCTGGATGTGGAGATATGGTTTTAACGATTTGTGATTCGACAAATATGTGTCACGTTGTAAATAAGTGATTTGACGACCTAGATCATGTGATTTGTCAATACTGGATTTTTTGTCGAGATACACAAGCGATGGTACTTATGCGGACAATCATTACACTCCCAATTCTTTGAAAATAGATCAAACTTTTGTCAGCTATATGTCCACAAGTCATCAACAATTTTCTCCAAAGCATCTATTAATATAAGACATCCAGTGAATAACGTTTGAATGATATTGTATATAACTTCTAATGGCAAGGTCCAAGGGGTGTCTAAAAATAAAACTTTTATTAAAATATTAAGTACAATTAATTTTAAACAACTATTGCAGAAGTACTTATAAAAGGAGAGGAGTTTATTATAAAAAATATTATGCTTTGCCAATTAATAAGTAAACTATTTTTGTTCTTATTTTATATCTTCTCTGTTGAAAAGGTAGTGTCTAAAGCACTTTTGCTCCATAATGCCTTTGATCATTTGGATGATCCAGTGTAATATGTTTTCCGATAAAATAAAATATTGAATCATTTAGATCAGTTTATAAAACTGTATTTTAAAATCCATCATATTTTTATAAAGGAATTATTATTACTAATAGCTGTCGAACTGTCGAAAGGCCATTTCACCCGCGGAACCACAAAAAATCACTTTATGATGTGGTTTACGACAATCAACAATTCTGGATGTGGGAGAGATATGGTAATACGTGTACTATTAAGGTCTAGTACTTAAGGAGTAGTTAACAAACAACAAAATCCGGATACTTTTTGAGCAGAAGGTATAGTGTAATACGTGTTCCATTAAAATAAAATATTGAATCCTTTAGATGAGTTTATAAAACTGTATTTTGAAATCCACCATATATTTTTAAATAAATTATTATTACTAATAACTGTCGAAAGGTCATTTCATCCGCGCTGCCACAAAAAATCACTTTATGATGTGGTTTACAGCAATTAACAATTCTGGATGTGGGAGAGATATGGGAATACGTGTATAGTGTAATACGTGTTCCATTAAAATAAAATATTGAATACTTTAGATGAGTTTTGAATTCAACCATATCTTTCTAAAGCAATTTCTATTACTAATGCAAGGTCCAAACAATATCTAAAAATAAAAATTTTATAAAAATTTTAATTATAAGTTTTTTTTAGTTACGAAATATAAAGTAGAATGCATAAAATTAAACAAAATAAAATGAGACAAAAATCAGAATGAAATAAATGGTATGAATGAAATAAAATCAATATGAAATTTACATAAAAAACTTTTACATCTACAAGTTTATTGTTTTAATGAGTCATTATAGGATTTGGCTAACATATTTGCCTGCTGCCATGGAATGAACATTACCGCAAATAATAATCATAATAAAAGAGAAAAGTACTAAAAGTTCTTTTATTAACACGAAAACTTTATGCCGGCATAAAAAAAATTATACCTTTTTTCCGTTTTGTTGGTTCTTCATCAAAAATTAATGCGGAACACATATTTCACGAAACAATTTGCAAAATCTGCGTCACATTTATATCGAAATAATTAGATTTCACGGAAGTTAATGTTTTTGCATAGCTGAGGAACGTACGCTGGGCTCATCATACTCATCATAGGAAAAGCCAAATAATGAAGCGGATTCACAAATACGAACTGACACAGCAGCAGCAGCAGCAGTAGTAGTAGTAGCAGCCGGCGTGAGTTGGACGCAGTTGGAATGTACGCTTTACAAGAGTCCGAGTTCGAGTCCGAAGATTAAACCAAAAATAATTATTGCCAAATACAGATATTAAGAAGAAAGATATAAAAACCACAAGGACTAAGGAAGTGAAAAGCACAAAGAAGCCTCACGTATTGAAGTGTGTAATACCACATTGAATACGTGACGGACTACGCAGCTGCTGCTTCAATGGAAAACCTAAATTTTCACATAAGAAATGGTCAAGTTGCTATTCAATTAAAAAGATATAAAAGATACAATAATATAATTTTACGAAATGGTAAAGTTTTTAAGAAATCTGTGCTAAAATTTTTATAAATATGTACTTTAATGCTACAAGGACGCAGAATAATTACAGATGACCTTTCTTAAACCATAGACCACTAGAAGTTTAGCAACAGTAATGCAAAAGACAATAGGACATCTATGAACTCCCCTATTAAAAAATTATATATATATTTATGTAATTAATTAGAGATATATATCGTCTTATCAACATTTAAAATTTAAGTACATAACATGTAAAAAGAAATCTTGAGAACCATACTGAGAAAACCTTTCTTCAATGAATATTAGGTAATTAATTACCCAAAGTATTTAAAACTATCTATATTCCCTCAGTTCCCCAATTGCTTTATATAAGTTAAACATAATTTTTATTAGAAATCATTCGATAATTCGCTCAGTGCAAGCGGTACTCTAATATTACTTTTTTAGATAAATGTATTAAACTTTTTGTGTGTTACATCCCACTTAAGGCTTTCAAAATTTGTAATAGTTTCGTTTTCTGCATAGTTATGCAAAAAGTCACACATGTTGTTGTGAAATAAGGACCAATCTTAAAATGTGCTCAATTTTATAGACACATTTCTATAGAAGACAGTTGTCTTGCTCTTCATGACTTTAGACTATTTAATGGAAGATTTCGAAAATCATTATGAGAGATTTTAAACAATCTTTTAGGGATGATACAGATATTTAGACAATGATTATGGTCCATTGTACTATAAGCTTCATTGTTATAACTTACAAAAATTATCGGTTATTTTTTAGGAAGCGGAAGAGAAGAGATAATGAGCTGAAATTTAACTTACTTACAACGTGAGCAGCCATCGCACTAATATATAGTAGTATGCAGTTTTTGTGATATAGTCACAAGAAAACCTAATGTATTTTCGTTATTTTTAAGTTAAGACAACCAATTTGATATGCTACGGTCATCGAGATTTCGCCATTTATTGTTTATTTGAGATTGAATCCAACCATTAATATTCGTTTTGGAACAGATTTAGACTGTTAGGTAACGTGAAATAGTATAAATAAAGTTTTTCATAAATAAAGTTTAGTTTATATTCTAAAGTCGAGTAGTACTTATAATTATAATACATAATTATATTATATTATGTAAATTATACAATGTATAATATAGAATGCATTTACATATTATAAATCATAATACATAAATTTATATTATAACATAGACAAATCTTGAAAAAGTTGACAATGTTTAGCCATACACTTATCCTTTTTATATGGAGATATGTGGTTCATTTTACTCATGAATTTGTACTGAGGTCGCCATAACATATAACATCGGACTACACTTAAACTGGTCTGTGTAGAACAGTTAGCGGACAGTGAGGAGCTATAATATGTATATATGTATTATTGATTGAACGAACATATTAAACACGATTTTATCTAATGCAAGGAATAATTTTCAATTGTCCGGAATTGGAAAAATAGTTATGTTCCATTGTAACAATCCCAAGCCACAAATATTTATGATAAGTCGAAACAAATTAAAAGAACTTGTTTAAGAGGCTCATATCTTGCACAATCTTCTATTTATTTCGATCCTACTAAAGTTCTTTTAACATAATAGTAAAAAATTGAATGACCTAAGAGTCGCTGAAAATTACCTAACCAAATTTTGCGCCTATTAACCACAGAAGTTCTACACTGATGAAATTATGAAGCTATCCGAAAAATGGCAAGAAATCACAAATAATAATAACCAATATGTAACTCATTTAAATTGATGTTCAATTAACAAAATGTTTGTTCAAAAATGTACCAAAAAAATGCGGAGACTTTTTATACAGCCTATTATGTATATATTTTTAGATTTTAATCATTTCATTCACATTAAAGAGAACTGTTTGCACTCTAACTAGTCTGTGTAGATCAGTTAATGAACAGTGAATAGCTTAACTAACGACGATCTTACTAAATTCTAACTGGTTTACACGGATTAGTTAGAGTACAATCAGTTATTAAATAGAAATTTTAGATAAATCATTCTATATAAACAATATACCCATAATATAATATATTTAATAATAATAAATATATAATATAAATTAAATAACACCTTCAAAAGATAAATGTAAAAGTTTACATTATATACATTAGCTTAATTTATACTTTCAGTTTAATTACTTGGTAAACTATCCTAAAAAATTATAAATTAATAAGAAAAAAGATATGAACGGATAAGACAATAGTATAAACGTTTCATCCATTAATAGAAATGAAATTCTTTTATACATTAAAGTAATCCTATTTGCACTGGTCTTAAACTTGTCTCTTTGGGACAATTGTCCCAAATTTTTTTAATACAATTAAAAAAACTATTCTAAAAAAAATTATTCTATGCTTGAATTGAAAAATTAAACAATTTTTAATATTATTTTCTTTTTTGCATTAGTGCATAATAAAACTACCTAAACTATTAGTATTTAACGTAGAAATTTATATTAATTAACTACAATATTTTTCTTTGTAATATACCATATATAGAGGGTATATATTACGTATACTATAATTACGTATACCAATGCAGTTTTTAATAATTATCTTAATAGCTAAGTTATTTTATTTTTAATTTTAAATTTTTTGAATTTGCAATCAAGAAAGGCAATAAGATACATTCCACTTAATGAACTTAGAAATTTAGTTTGGTGTCTGATAAGCTAAAAAAAAACAACTTTTAAACATTCTTTATTTAATTTCAAAATAAAAAGAATTCAGTGTTAAAATTATTTTACAATATTCTTGGGTTTTTTAATTATAATTTTACATATTCACTTAAATTTTTTGTTTTATTATTACCACATTTATTTCGAATTATAATAAATCATCATTAGTTATACTTTTTTTTAAGCTATATTTATTACTTTTATTCCCGCTGTTAAAATAATAATAATATAAATTTAGTAGATATTAGAAGAAGAATTCTTAAATGCAAAGATATATTCACTGTGGTATTTTAAACTTCTAAAGTTTAACAATTTATTGTTCAGGGCTGATTTCATGATCATATCTTATCTCTTAAGACTGACTTAAGTCTGAATTAGAAAAACAAAGTTAATAATTTAAGCAATACTTAAGACCACATTGAGACTTAAAATATGATTGTGGACTCGACCATCTGAATTTGGTCCAATAAACTTTCAGCCTTGTAAAGATTTTTCAGAATGACCTTAAATTCCAAGCAAACGCTTTGTGATAGGAATATATTCGTTTGTAATCGAAAACTTTTCTTGGAGCTTTTTTTACTACGTATTTTCCTAGAAGAAACTCGAGGTCCCAGTGAAAATAGCTACATTACAATATTTGGAATATTGGCCATTGATCATTACCAAGAAGAGTTGAACATTTCTTCTAAAGCCTTAGAGTATGTTCTTTGAAGTAATTTAATGTTGCCCCCTATTACTGAATGTCATAGAACCGCTATTAATTAAGTACAATTTATTCAAAAGTAGCTCATTTACCAAGAACAAAGAGTTTTCCATTCTACAAAACTGAATTTCTTAGGGTTTTTTTTATAAGAGTTGGGAATTTTCCATGCCACTTCTATCCAAATGCATACATGGGTATATTGTAGCGTTTGTGGATAATATAATTCATCAAATTCTTTCTATAATAGAAAGATTGTCAAATTTTTTGATAAATTTTTACACAAACTTTAGGCCTTATATTCGAACTATTTTACTTATAAAGACAGATTTATTAATAAAAGAATATATAATGAACTAAGTAGCCAATACCAAAGACTTGAGTTTTTCCTTCAGGTATGTGGTAACAAAACAATGCCTACGCATTACTCGGAAAGAAGGAAAAAACAGTTGAAGCAAAAGAAAACCTTATTAAGTTTTTCTGATTTGCACCAAAATAAATTGAAATAATTTATTACTATGGGGTCGTACAGATATTAACGAAGTCAAAGGCTTTATTTCAGCAAATTAAGCTGCTACTATGACATAAAAAATTTCATAAAATAACCTAATATTGAAGATTCAAAAGATTATTCCCTTAATGAAAACAACAAATTAAAACATGTGTGCCATATTATAGATATATTAGTATATATTATATATGTATATATTTTTTGTCACAGCAGAAATAGCAATGAGTTTCACCTTGTTCAACAGATACTGTAATGGACAGCTACCTTCAAAGGATGGTAACAAAAGATGATGCAAGTTGAAAGGAAACATATTCCATAAAAATATTTAATAATGATTGCAAAATAATAATGCATAATAATATAAATTTAAAAAAAATATAATATTAACCAAAAGAAAATAAATATTAAATAAATAAAAACAAAATATTTTACAAGAAAAAAAAAATAAATAAATAAATTATTGCCTCTACAAACAAAATAGTATTGAAATTTGACAATTGTAAGGCCCAAATTTTATTCTAAAAATTTAACCCCACAAATTAAATGAACAGTATAATGAGTTTTTTTTTATAATGAGTTTTAAATCCACTTAATAAAACATATTTCTATATTCAATAAAATTTTTCTGCGGTAACACCTATTTTTGACCCTTTAAATTACATATCAAAGACAAACATTTTTTATAAACGAATGACCCTGTAAAGTAAAATATGTTTTTATTAATTTTTTGCCGCTAATAAAAGTTAGTTAAATTTGTTGTAACTATTTCACTTGTTTGTCTGCATAAACAAATTTAAGAAAAATATTGTGCACGCATTTTTTATGTGATGCAGTTATTTTTGTTGAATTTGATTGCAATGCGTACAACAATAAGAAATTTGTTTTGACAAATTTACGGGACTTTGTTTATTTGAAAATAATTATTGTTTTTGTATGTAATGGAAGGAATTTCAAATAAAAGGGCAGCGAAATTGCCAAATCGTTATATTTGGAATTTCTTTCACTACAGGTAAGAACTATTTTGTTAGGGACGATAGTGGGAGCTCGGACTAGTTGGTCCAGGCACATGTTGATTCGTTTGGCCATTGCTGACGATCACCGTGTGAATGGATGGACTGGTTTGGGCGAAGTGATGGTGGTTGAATTACCTTCTGCTTGGCTTATGCTGGCGTAGGGTAGTTTAACCAGTTGAGTTACCTGCTGCTTGGCTTATGCTGGCGTAGGGTAATTTAACTAGTCATCCAGACTTCCATTTGGCCATAGCTGATGGAGGAATGGGCGACGAGTCACCAACGCTGTCAGAAGGCGTGTGGACAACGAGCGTTTGGCAATTGCTGACGGACGTGGCCAGGCGTAATAGCAGGAAGGGACCCTTGTCTGGTTTTTACTGACAAAGGTATTGATTTATATTTTTTTTTGGAATTTCTTTCACTACAGATTTCACGATTCTAATGACAGCAACTTGCGCACCACTGACATCAACATCATACAACATTCTATACCGTTTACAACATCGCTACAACAGTGTTACAACATTAACAACATCCACATCATTGACAACATTTTCAACATCGCTGTCTATTACTTTCCACAACTTAATTTATATTTTTTTTGGTTAATTAATAAACGCTACTTTAATCAGAAGTGTCTCTATTATTTCACATTTATAAATTTCTTATAACGAACCCTGGTATACTCGCTGAGTATACCCCAGCTATAGATAGGGCCGGGAAAAAGGTCGTTACACAATTGAAAATAAAAATATATTTAATTAATTCAATTATTCTACAGCTGGTTTATGATTTCGTTCTAATATAATCACAGCAAGTTAATTTGTTAATAAAACCTTCACAGCAAATTAACAAAAACTCAATTAACAAAAAAAGCGCGAACATAAAAATCAAGTACGGTTTTGAATCAGTTGGTTAAGGAGCGCTAACTCTGAGCTTCAAATTTGGCAGAACACGAGTTCGATTCCTGGTACTTTCAGTCTCAAAAAAATTATTTATGAATAATTAAATACAAGAATTATTTCCAAGATCACTGATGATTGGTGTTTAGAAATTCTCGAAACAGCTGTATGGTCAGCCATAAATTCAATTAATTAAAATAATATAAAATGAATTTTTGTTGTTGTAGTGCAACATTTCGAAAAAACTTCAAAAAAATAAAAAATTTAAAAAATAAAAAATATTATAAGCAAAAAAAATAAAAATCTTTTTTTTTGTTTCAAGTTTTTAATCAAAATAAGAATCATAAAAAATTGTTGACCATACAAACAAAATTGTATCGTAAACCAATTTTCAATAAATTAACTAAAATTTTTGTTGTTGTGTTTTCATTTCTATTCGAATCGTTCTAACTTTTTGTCATAACACGCGTCATTTTCAGTAAGAAAAAATTAACATTAAAATAAATGTAATTTGCAAACATTTTATTAACGAATTATAGGAATGTTGAAATAATATATTCATTTGACATACAACAATAATTTTAATTTTTTTTTTATTTTTTTCATCTTTAGTTAACATCCTCTTTTGAGCTCATATCTCCTTGATTAACAACGCCAATATCATTATGATTAAAGTTACTCACTGATCCTGATATAGATTGTGACTTATTATTTTGGTGTTCTGATTGACTTGACGAATTTGAACTGAAATATTGTTGAAGAATAGTAATCATTTGTTGAGTAAGTGCTTTCATAGGATCGGTTGTTGAGGATGTGTCCTGTGAATTTGGAGTGGTAGTAGTAGGTGTAGTCATTGTTGTAGTAGTGGTAGTAGCAATCGTAGTCGTGTCAACATTCCATCTTTGAGGAACAGCAATTGACATTTTCCCACACAAAGTGTACAATAATAAACTGAGTAAACTTATTTTGAACATTTTACTAAGACTAAAATTTTTCTACAGGTCCATTCTTTATATACCATTTAACTCAAATAATTTCTAAAGATAATATAGTATTTTTAATTATAAACAAACAATTTTTTAAACGTTTACAGATAAATTATCAGCAAACTTTTGATTTATTTATTTTCAAAAGTAGTAAGTCATAAATTATGAAAATATAATAAATTGAATTCTTCAAAATAACTTTATAAAAATTATGATAATATATACATATTTCATATTAAATTTCCTTAAAAGAAACTATGGTATTTTTAATAGAGAGGTTTTCGTGCAGTAGTGAATTGCAACAACAAAATTGACAATATTTGGCAATACGAGAGTTGTAAAATGACCATTATCAGCAGCATTTTTTGATGTATTATATTATATTACCAAGGTTTGAACTTGTACCCTGCCATATTTCAAACTCAGAGTCAGTGCTAATTACACAACTAACCCAAAGCCGTACCTGAGTTGTGTGTTCTAAATTGGAATTTTGTTATTCCGTTGTAAAAGTCCATTAACAAGTTTACTTACTGTATTTTATTAAAACGGAATTATAAATCAGCTATAGAATAATTGAATTAATTAATTACAGTTATTTTTAATTGTAAGATTTCAGTACTGTTCTTTTTTGTTGAATTATTAAAATATATTTGACTTTATTTGCAATTTCTTTTTGCAACAAATATATACATTTTTATTTTTATTATATATTTACATTTACTTATAATACCCTATTTTAATTAAAGATAATATTTACATTTTAGTTAGGTACGAATGGAATAATGATATATATCACTTTTAGATTCGTTTTAGACTTGTTTTAGATTCGTGTCTTTTCAATAATCCTACATTAGAGCCCATATGTGACAGAACGTATGACGGGACTTAGTTCTACATAAGTTTGGAAAACAAAAGATTATTTTTAATCTCCACTAAGAACTAGTATATTTTTGTTTTAAATATTTTTAAAATAAAAAAATTCTAAATCCTATCGACATACTTAACTAGATATATTAATCATCTAGCATTATATTAAATTTTTTTCAAAGCATCATTAGAAATATTTCCCTGGGAAAGAAAAATACGGTTTAATAAAATCATCGTTTTGTGACGGTCTTCTGTGCATCAGTTCTAAACTGTTTTCACGAGAGTCTGGTGCCACAGATAGTACTCTAACTGAATAAGGCAAGGATGAGACAATATAAGAGCGGTAACACATAACACCTTTCTATTCATTTAACATGTATTCTATATGTTTTTAATGTTTTTTTAAGTTTCCCAATTTACCTTAATTAGGAGGGACTTGCAAATGGGCTACTTTTAATCTCCATTTTCAACACTATTATTTAAAATTTTTACGCCCACGCTTAAGCTCTATTTCCACTTACATCTTTAGACACTTGGTTCTCTCTTTTTATGTTTTAAATATTATTAACTCTTCTTTAAAGATTTCGACTAATCCCGAGCTAAAAAAGTTTACTAATGTGTAAAGCGTAGTGCTGATATAAAACTATATATATAAAAAAACTTATTCAACAGTGTCCATTTTTTATGTAGAGTTTCATGTGTATTTTTGTACGAAATGGGTGTTAGTACCAAGCTTTAGATTACTCCAATAGAAAAGAATAGTCTGCATGATCACGACATTTAAGCTATCCTTAAATAATTTCGACTCGAAAAATTTCTTTGAAAAAGGCTTAAAAATTATGACAGAAGTATCCAGAATTTGCTATATCTCTATGCTTAAAAATATTATATCGACTAATTTCGGTCAAAATCACTTTTTTATACTAAAAATATCTATGTATAGATGAATAGATAGATATAGATGCATAGATAAATAATAAATTATCTCTGTTCAAGCGTAGTTTAAAATGAAAACTCTTTGGATTTAGTATTACTCCTTGACTATACCAAATTTGTGCGTTTTTATCGAAAAAAACACAAATTTTCTTGCTCTCAAATAAAATTCCGATTGCAGGAATATCTTTTACAAAAAAAATAATATGGAACTACTATATTTTCTTAGCCCATTCAATCACAAAAAATAAATCGTGTCCAAATGGTAAATATTTGATGTAATAAAACTTGGTATATGACGTCAGCCTTTTAAATGATAATAAAAAAAGAAATTTGGGTTTATAGAAAAATTTTTGTTTCTTAACATAACCTCACTCAAGTTCAATACTCTATTATTTATGAACGCCATAATTTCTTTCTGTTGCATTACAAAGAATTACAAACACAGTACTTTAGGGAACACACACTTAATATGCAGATAACTTCTTAAAATCCAGTATATTGCTCTTTGTGTGTGATAAAATACTTACACAGTCTTCACTTAGTCTCTCTCTCTGTGTCTGCAGAGACACTCCAGAGATGTTCGGAAATATTGTTCTGGACATTCTGAATAGTCGTCCAGACTTATACGACGTATTTTAAACGAACCAGCTCACTACCAAATCATTGTTTCGGGGTAGATGCAGATTAATCTAACACAATTACCATTCCGGTATGAATTTCCATTGCCTCTAATGCTTACCAATTTTCAATATTAAAAATACGAGTACACTAACACATTGTCTTAATAAAAATAGTTTATTTTAGAAATCAAGAATTAAAAAATATGGAAGCATAATTCTG
The DNA here is from genome assembly GCF_002237135.1 of Teleopsis dalmanni. NCBI lineage: Eukaryota > Metazoa > Arthropoda > Insecta > Diptera > Diopsidae > Teleopsis > Teleopsis dalmanni. The sequence goes on along the minus strand of NC_051846.1, from coordinate 68,516,633 downwards.
AAAATACATTATATGTACCATATATCTATGTATATAATTGTATATACAAATAAATCATTTTGAGTGACTTTTATTTCAACACAGTTGATATCGCGGTGGTAGCCTTATTAGATTTATGCAAAAGGGGTTCTTCAGGTCTAGCGTGCGGTCAGTGTCTCATCCGTGATATCACGGACAAGTTTTACTTCACTTTTCACATATTTATTTTTGTTTTCATATTATTTATATAGATAGTTTTATACATACTATATTTATAAATCGTTTCATAATTTTGTTACATTCTGTTATATTTTATAAGATGTAGGAGTATGTCGTCCGCAATCGTATTCTGTCCTTCTTCTTCACAACCTTCTTCTTTTTTTAAACTTTTTTTTTAGTTTATAACACTAATTTGATTATTACTGAAGTTACTATTTGACCCATCAAAAATTTCTTCCCTAGTCTTTGATTCCTTAGTTTGTTTCACAGAGGTGATGTTTTGAAATTCCTGAATTAATGCAGTCTTCTCAGTACGCCAAGCGCTTGAGTTGGCAGATGTTGTAGACTCATGAGCTATAGTTTTTGCTCTTGCTACCTTTCCTCCAGTAACAGTACTATTTCCACATAAAATTAATAATATTACACTTAAAAAAATTATTTTAAACATTTTATTAAAGCGAAAGAAGAAATTCAATTGGTTAAATTTTGTAAAACCTTACGTTTTTATATAATTTTGCTAAGACTAATGCAGAAGATAGCAAAGTTATTTTTCATTATCTTTATCTTTAACAATTAGTTTAAATTAACATTTCATTTGTTATTTTCTTTAAGTAATTATTTGGAATTATTTATATTTTTTTAGTTTATATTAATTTTTATGTTTTAAGATTGCACATGTCAGTCTTAATCAATATAAATAAATCATGAAAAGTTTTTACGTGGACGTAAAAAATACTATTTTTTAGTTTTATTTTAATTTCTGTTTAGAGTACAATTTAATAACAATCAATTTATTTTAATATATCCAACGGCACACAACCCTATACTATCAGAAGATTGTTGAAACTGAATGTACTGTTTATGTAGAGTTTGCTTATTGTAGTAACTTTATTTTCCAGTGCACGATCATGTAGCTATGCTAACTTGAATCGGAATTTGATTAATGGATTATGACCCTCTCTCTATCCTAATCCAAATTTCTCTTTCCATAATCGGCATCAACATGACAGTACTGCAGGAAGGTACCAGGTTTACTTCTAAAAAGCCCTGGAAACAACTCTTCCAACCAGTGGCGTAACTACATTTTTTGGGCCCATAAGCAAATTCTAACTAAGGAGCTCCTACTAACATCTTTTTATACCCTTTACACGAAAAAATGTAAAAAGAGTATATTAAGCTTGTCAAGATTTTCATAACGAATTAAAGAAAAGGTCGAAAATACCATAAGGTATATATCAGTTTATGTATATATATAATTATTCAGTTCAAACTACTCTCTTAGCTTTCAACTCTTCGAATGAAACTTTACACACATTCTTTTCGGGAGTGGACGCTGTTCACCATCTGATTTGATTGGAATTAGCCTACTAATTCTTATAGATGTATGTATTTTTATTTTTTCTGACAAATTTTTCCCATCCCGAAATCAAAAACACCATTGATTTGTTTGATTAGAAAATAACCAGCACGGCTTACAATATACTGAATCCAATAATTTTGAATAGCATAACCAAAGTCGTGGCACTATTCCATATTTTGTTTTTAAATTATAGTATGAAGTATTGAAACTTGTATTTTCTTGAATAGGATCCTTCGGAAATGGCTCTTGTAATCTCTCGTGATCGGAAGAATTAGTCTGTTTAGTATTTCTTCTATCGTGGTCGGAAGAATTAGTCTGTTCAGTATTTCTTCTCTCGTGATCAGAAGAATTAGTCTATTCAGAAGTCTGTTTCAGTATTTGAACAATATATCAATTTATTCTCTGTATCACAATTAGCAAAGACATCATTTAAATCGTTCACTTCTTCACTTTTGTTGTCATTTATTTTTAGAAAATTGTCTAGTATTGGTCATTTCTTTAATGTTTCTTCTCGTTCGTTTTGCTCTTTTCTTTTCTTGGCTCCACTTAAATATCAACACAAAGAAATTTTAAAGATTTTCTTGAAATTACAAATGCAACCTTGTTCGAAAACCAAAATTTAAGTTATTCCAACATAAAACGTTTCGTTCCACTTTTGAGAATTTATTAAAAATAAATATAATGAATATATAAATTTATAATGAGGCCCCCTAAATTCGGGGGCCCGAAAGCGTTGCTTTCAGTCGCTTCCCTGTAGTTACTCCACTGCTTCCACCATAAATACTTACTGTACGCTTACCGAAACTCAGTACTATATGTTAGTCTAACAAGTTGAAGGCTATCTTCGACTTAGAAGGTACGATGGAAATTTTAGCTACAGAAGGTGATCATGGCAAACTTTTGCTACCACCTGGAATATGCCAGATATTTTTTTCCGCAGGGAAGGTGCTGAGATATCATGTGGGTTTAAGGAAGTTGAATTTATTTTATATTAATTTAATTTAATTTTTAAAAATTAATTTAAATTCTAATACAAATTTTACTCTCTTCTATATTACAGTTACGTAGAAACTTTTTAGTAAAAAACTAATATTCGCTATACCATTATATATTTTTCAATGATTGGTTTATTTAAATGACGGTAGAGTTTATTCTTTTGTCTAAGTAGCGCATAGGCAACGTTTTGATACCATATACGACGGGAATCTGAAAAGCAGATTACATGAAAAGTGGATGTACTAAATAGGTAATAGTGCATTAGAAAGAAGAGGATAATTAAGGAGTTGGATTGGGGATAAGTGAGACTTATGAAACAGGATCAGAACAAAGACACATGGCCACTTCTATTGTGTGGATCCAAAGGTCGAATGCACTAAGGTTTGCATGTGTAGTGGCGCAGGATAGGCGACACACATTAGAACAGATGTAGTTTAGGCACACATTAGGAATTGATTTATTTATGCGTGACAAGTAACTGTTTAACACATGGCTATATCCTGATCTTAATTGAGCTGATAGTTCTTGCTGAACGTTGAAGTCATCGTTCTTCCTGGGAAATGTTAGACGAGGACCTATTGAGAACTTTGTTGTAGAGCAATCGTGGTCTCGAAAAAAATATTACATATGTAAATCCACGTTTACGACCTCACTGATGTTAGCTTCATTACAAAACTTGTCCATATATCTGTAAGTCTAGTTCATAGACTTCTTTAATAGTAAATCTCAATCTTGAAAAACCTAAACATTTGCAGAGAAAATGCTAGTTAATATTGGCACTAAAATATAACAACAAAAATATATTACAAATGTTTAGTATTCAGTACGTTTGGATTATATTATTACGTGAAGGACATTTGCCCTTCATCACACTCTGAATAAACTACTAAATAGAAGCGAATAAATAATAGTGAAGACACAAGAAAAGTTCTCTTTTTAAAAGAAAAGTTCTTCTCTTTATATTCAATTGAATTTTTTTTAACCGGGTCAAGTACTACCCAATGCCGATCTTTATGGTATTTGGAAATATATTTTAATTTAAATAATCTGGGTATATTATTTTGGTCTGCAAGAGTTTGGCATTGATCTATTATATAATATTGTACTGACATAACGCGAAGAGTACTTTAATGCCATACATATATTATGCTGTACTATATATAATCACATTATATATACAAATTTATTACTAATTATTTCGAGGAATAAATAAATCATTCATTTTGATAAAACGTTCATTTTTTTTAATTACTGAAAAAGATAATTTTACATATAACCATAAATAACATTTTAGTTTTAGAAATATTTGGATTGAATGGTATATAAAGAGCAAAGTTGTAAAGAAAAATTTAGTTCAACATTAAAATGTTAAAAACAATTTTGCTTAGTTATCTTTTAATCATTTGGTTGAAGGATATGTCTGTAGCTGATCCGTTGCCAAGACATCATGATTCAGATTATGACGACTACGATCCGGATGAATACTGGAATGCTTCCACTCCTAACCATCAACTTACAACTACTACTGACCCTCTTTATATATATTTGCGTGAAGAAATATTATCTATTATTCACCAACATCAAACTAATCATATTAAAAATAAACACGTAGCTGCAAAGCAAGAGCAACATATTATAAATGGGTCAATAAACGACATTAACAATAATGATCATGGCACCATAAATATTGGAGAAATTAATTCACGTGAGGAGAATAAAAAAGAATAAGAAAAACTGTAACCAATACCTATTACAACACGTGACCAGGTATAAGTGATAAAACTTACATAGCATATATATAAAAAAATATATAATTATAAATTTATAAATAATATATGTAACAATATATATGAATAAATAAATTTAAAAAGAATATTTCAAATTTAATAAGCTGAATAGCTCCCACATTATTTACAGCACGTCAAAAACACGTTTGCAAATTACATTCACTCTTTTAATTAAAAATTATAACTCCTATGGGAAGTAATCTTCCTTCGAAAATAAAAGCAGGGGAAAGTTTTCCTAACACTTGCAATTGCAAAATTATGTATTGGTAATTAAACCAATATATTAAGAACTATTAAAAAAGTATACTTGTTGATAAAACTGTATGGTCAACTTAGGAATTCATATAAATATTAAATTTTATGTAATGTTTATTAATTAAAAGTAATTAAAAATTACTTAAATTGCCATAACAAGCCATTATCGGTGCGCTCAGTCTCGTACCAGAGCGCTCCTCAGTCTCATATGAGAGCACTTCTCAGTCTCGTAGAACAAGTGCGGTTAGTGCTCCCTCAAATTGATCACTTCACCAGAGACATTCTACCTGTAAACATTTTTCTTTCAACTGCCGTTTCAAACACTTAATTCGCTAGACTATCCTCATTCATTCTCACTACATGGACAAGTCAATGAAATCGTTGGATGGTAATTCACAGATTTATATCAATGGCATACAGCTTTTAACTAATTCGGATACAGTAGTCGTTGCAAACTTGTAAAGAACACAGAAGCAGGGATGGGATGAGAGACCTATAGACCATAAGTTCTGTTGGTCAAGAAATAACTCATCATCCCAATTGTCTAATGACTTCATAGTAGCACCTTACCGCAACGGCATTTCTTCTTCTGATCTCTGGGCAATTAATATTTAGCAATTTTTTCAATTATATAAAAAATTTATGAAAAACTATTTAGATGCCTTATCATACCTTATCCAAACAATATGATACGGACTGTGAACATACCTAAAAAGAGGCATCAAAGTTATATATAAAGTATCGCTTACAGTAGTGCAACAGATATAAATATAGGCTTAGAAAAATATTGTGCTTTTAGAAGGACGCATTTTTCCACTTTTTATCCGAACAATATAATCTGGATTGGGTACATAGTTAAGACGTGACAACTACTAACAAAGCTTCATATTAAGTATTGGCTAGAAAAGTTCAACAAATATACACAAAGGGATAGGAAAAAACTTGTGTTGTTGGCAGAAAGCACTTTATGGTTTTTTGTCGAAACAATATAATCTGAGCTAAGTACATACATAAGTTCAGTATGCTGGAGAGACATTTATGCTGGAGAGATTTAAAAAGGAAAGAAAAGACTAGCACAAAAATTTAAATTAATTTATTGAAATTTAGCTGGCCAAACAACGAATATTGTCAAATACTTATAGAACTAAGCTCTGCCACTTGCAGTCGAAACAAATTATATACAGATTATATATATATTAAAGAGAAATTCGAATATTTCCTAATACCACTGATGATGAGTGCTCGGCAATACTCGTTGTATGGTCAGCCAATTTTCAATATTATTACGTTTAAGCTATTTGAGCCAGTGCACTTGAGCACTTTTACTCTCTATTAACTGCGAGGTATCTTCAAAGCACCTCTTTACGCCTTGACTGGATTATTGTCATCATTTCATCAGACTAGGCAATAATTGACCTCAGATCTGACTGTCGAATGTCATTCGTCCTAGTGTACCATGGTACTTTAAAGTCTTCTCAGAGCCTGGCTTTGTACATTTCTAGCTAGCGAATAGTAGTGTTTGAGGCTTTGCTAAACACTACACATCCATATAAAAGTCACGAACTTAAATTTTTGTTGTCTTCTCATTTCTAATCGAACGCTTTTAACTTTTAAATAGTTTCTTTTTGTCATAGGACGCGCCACTTTCGGCTAGAAAAAATTAACTTTAAAGTAAATGTAGTTTGCACACATTTTATTAAAGAATTGTAAAAAATGTTGAAATAATATATTCATTTGAATTAATTTTTTTCATTTAATTTTCTGCAATTGTAATTTTAATTTTTTTGTATATATTTTTTATTATATTGATCATCTTTAGTTAACATCCTCATTTGAGTTCATATCTCCTTGATTAACAACGCCAACATCATTATGATTAAAGTTACTCACTGATCCTGATATAGATTGTGACTTATTATTTTGGTGTTCTGATTGACTTGACGAATTTGAACTGAAATATTGTTGAAGAATAGTAATCATTTGTTGATTAAGTGCTTTCATAGGATCGGTTGTTGAGGATGTGTCCTGTGAATTTGGAGTGGTAGCAGTAGGTGTAGTCATTGTTGTAGTAGTGGTAGTAGCAATCGTAGTCGTGTCAACATTCCATCTTTGAGGAACAGCAATTGACATTTTCCCACACAAAGTGTACAATAATAAACTGAGTAAACTTATTTTGAACATTTTACTAAGACTAAAATTTTTCTACAGGTCCATTCTTTATATACCATTTAACTCAAATAATTTCTAAAGATAATATAGTATTTTTAATTATAAACAAACATTTTTTTTAACATTTACAGATAAATTATCAGCAAACTTTTGATTTATTTATTTTTAAAAGTAGTAAGTCATAAATTATGAAAATATAATAAATTGAATTCTTCAAAATAACTTTATAAAAATTATGATAATATATACATATTTCATATTGAATTTCCTTAAAAGAAACTATTGTATTTTTAATAGAGAGGTTTTCGTGCAGTAATGAATTGCAACAAAAAAATATACCATTATCAGAAGCATTTTTTGATGTATTATATTATATTACCAAGGTTTGAACTTCTACCCTGCCATATTTGAAACTCAGAGTCAGTGCTAATTACGCAACTGACTCAAAGCCGTACCTGAGTTGTGTGTTCTAAATTGGAATTTTGTTATTCCGTTGTAAAAGTCCATTAACAAGTTTACTTACTGTATTATATTAAAACGGAATTATAAACCAGCTATAGAATAATTGAATTAATTAATTACAGTTATTTTTAATTGTAAGATTTCAGTACTATTCTTTTTTGTTGAATTATTAAAATATATTTGACTTTATTTGCAATTTCTTTTTGCAACAAATATATACATTTTTATTTTTATTATATATTTACAATTACTTATAATACCCTATTTTAATTATAGATAATATTTACATTTTAGTTAGATACCAATGGAATAGTGATATATATCACTTTTAGATTCGTTTTAGACTTGTTTTAGATTCGTGTCTTTTCAATAATCCTACATTAGAGCCCATATGTGACAGAACGTATGACGGGACTTAGTTCTACATAAGTTTGGAAAACAAAAGATTATTTTTAATCTCCACTAAGAACTAGTATATTTTTGTTTTAAATATTTTTAAAATAAAAAAATTCTAAATCCTATCGACATACTTAACTAGATATGTTAATCATCTAACATTATATGGTTTTTCTAATGAAGTGATAAACAATAATCCAGTCAAGGCGCAAAGAGGAGTTTCGTAGAAACCTCGCAGTTAATGGAGAGTAAAAGTGCTCACGTGCACTGACTCAACTCAACTAGCCTCAACATAGATTTTATTAAAGTGAAAGAAGAATTTCACTTGGTTAAATTTTGTAAAACCTTACGTTTTTATATAATGTTGCTAAGACTAATGCAGAAGATATCAAAGTTATTTATTATTATCTTTATCTTTAACAATTATTTTAAATTAACTTTTCACATTTTTTTAATTACGTTGTTCCCTCTGTAAAGAAAACAATTCCAATTTTCATTTAGAAAAATAAAATAAAATTCTAAAATACCAGAATACCAGTACACTATTATAAAAATTGGTTCCAAGAACGGCCGGGTCTACATCCCAGAGCCACTCGTCGCCTGTAACGACCAAGTACCGTTCAACGTCTGCCAAAGTGACTTAAGCAACGGGTTACAACAACACATAAAAATTAATTTGATATATTTAGATTGTAATAAATCTTTACTTATTTTACAGGTTTTACCTGAAAAATATACTTTGAAATAAAATTGTGTGTTATAAATATTATTTCTATTATTGATGCTATTATTTCAAAGTAAACCATGTGCCCACCACACATTATATAAAAATACATAATAAACAATTATTATGTGATATGCATTTAATATAAGAAATATGCACATAACTCATTGAAATTAAAATATTGAGAGTTGTAAATGTGTACGCTCACCTTTTGGGCAAGAATTTCTCAAAAGCGTCGAATTGAAACACTTAACCTCAAGCACGTATCAACGGTCACCAAACCTGGCGGGTTTTTTTCTCTTTTACATAAACCAAAAAAGGCAGCCAAAACTGTTACCAAAAAAAAAAATTATTGTAATGCACACACACTATTTCACGGTCATACCTTGTCATTTAATTTTTGTTGATTATTTAATTAAAAAATAGTATTTAATCACTGCGATTCCTAAATTTAAATGTAGTTTCGATCTAACGGTGCGTATTGTAACAGCTAAAGACTCAAAATGGCAAAAAGCTTTGAAATTATATTGATCGCATGTTTATTAATTGCGCTTACTTATGCGGAGCCACCGAGACAGCGTGTGCGTTTTCCAGGACCAGCCAAGATTACAAAATTGCCAGCTATACTAGCAAATCAGGAATTAGCTCCAGCACCTTATCCGCCGGCAGGCTTACAACCAGACCCACCTTTTGAATTACCTACTGAACAAATTTACGGACCGCCAGATCAAACTTATGGACCACCAGATCAAACGTACGGCCCACCGGATCAAAAATATGGACCACCAGATCAAACTTATAAACCACAAAATCAAATATACTGGCAACCACAACAGGCACATGATATACCAGACGACAATAATGCATTACCTGAAAGTGCATCCATTATTGACTCACGTGATTTTTTCCCACAAACAGAATTCACCTTACCTTATGCACAACGCTTAATTGTTTTTCGTCCTTCACGCCGACCAGCGCCAATACGTAGACCTGCAAATAGTTTACTTCCAGCTAATATATACCCCCAAACTCAACTTACATTACCGCACCCACAACGTTTAACAACGTTCCGACCTATACGTCGCCCAACCGCTTTTCGAAACCCCAACTCAAAACCAGCTCAATTTAGCAGGCCACAACCACCGAAACCTGTAAAAATAAGCGTTGGCAGCAGACCACAACAGATCTTTGCACAATTACCACCAATAATTAGAAATCCAATTCGTACTGGCAATCGTATTATCGCCTACTCTGATCGTTTGCAGAGTTGGTAGATTCAAAATAGTTATTAATTTATATCCTCAATATTGTGTAAATAAATGTTTATGTAAATCATTTTTAAACTTTATTTGAAATTGACCAACTGTTGAAATCTGTTTAAAAAAATATTTTGAAAGTGACAAGTAGTGAATAAATAAATAGGTCGCTCATATGAAACACATATAAAAGAAAGAGAAAAATAATTTTTACAAAAGCAAAGAGTAAAGTAAAGGACATTGACAGAAATTCTGACACAACATATTTAAGAGTAGACAAAATGTGTATGTTAATTAAATAAATTATTATATATTATTTTAGGTGCATTTGGCAGCTCTTAAGCGTAGCAAAAAACAGTAAGTTGCTCGCTTAAAGCTACTAAAATGTACGCAAAACAACAACACTGCTGTCTCTATCTAAACACCATATCAGTAAACTGCGTATCGATATAATATGGCGATAACATTGGCCGGAAATGGCTCGTTTTGAATGAGCCATTTGAAAGTGTTCACATTTGTTGCAATTCGTTTGTTCTCATTTCAAACAGCTGATTTTTGAACTTGCCAGTTGATTTGATTTTGGGCCTGTGCCAAAAAAATGTTGTATGAAGGTTTAATATGCCTTCAAACCTTACAATATAAACTTAAAACTTATTTTTATCTTCGATTAATTACTTTATGGGAAGTAGAAGTAGAAGATCTAAAAAGAGGTGCATCGTTTTCAAGAAAATACAACCACCAAACATTTGTTTACCTTTTTTTGTAAATATGTCAAAAACAGCTTTTTGAATCTGTCAAAAAACCATGAAGAGGTTTTATTTAGGGTATGCTCAATGTATTCTTTTGTATTTGAAACATATTTAGAACGCATGCGAACATCGTTGGAACGCATTCATACAAAATGTGATGGAATGTCCCATTTGCGCTTGAAATTTTGTATGCAGGAATGAGACATTTGCTTCTCATTTTCAATTTTTGACCAAAATGAGCCATTTTCGGGTAGTGTAAATGCCGTATAACTTAATTTTCAAGTTACTAAGCCCTACGTCAACTTAAATTATATTAAATTAATATTAAAGAACTATAATAAGTCAAGTAAAATTGTTAATAAAACTTTCCCAGAAAATTAACAAAACTCCAGAAAAATGTGCAAACATAAGAGTCAAGTACGGCTTTGGATCAGTTGGTTAAGGTGCGGTGACTCTAATCTTCAAATTTGGCAGTGCACGAGTTCGATTCCTGGTACTTGTGGTCTCAAAAAATTACTTACGAATAATTAAATACAAAAATTATTTCCAAGATCACTGATAATAGGTATTTGGCAATACTCGAACCAGCTATATGGTCAGCCAAAAATTCAAATAAATAAAATAATATAAAAATCATTTTTGTTACTGTAGCTCACTACTGTTCAAAACTTCTCTATAATAAATATATATTTCTGTATTTCGCTAAGATTTATCTCATTTTATTTTAATTGTTAAATAATCTTAAAATTAAAAAAAAATTAAAGCTTTTTTTTAATCACATATTAAAATAATTTTTTACCCTTTGACGTAGAAAAAAATAATTACAATATGTTTTTAATACTTACAATTAGTACATAATGTCAATATTGTTAAATGACCTTATAATTTCAAAAATTCCTCTCATCACATCATTACATTTTTGTATGAGCAGTTTCAAAAATACAGTGAACACATTTTCACAAAAAATGGTTTGATTCAAACCACAATTACGATTTACATAAACAAATTACAGTTACTTATATGACAATTAACTAACATATATCAATTATTTTGCCAATGTTTTAATAAATTAAATATGACAGTACAGTAGCGACAGTCAGTGACAATAATAAATTAACAATCAATTACAACTACAAATTACAAATTTTTCTTTCTTTCACAAAAAATGTTTAAAACACATACTACTTCCACTAATATAGCTGAGCTCAAAACTAATTTTTTTACTATTAACATTTATGAGAAATCCGCGATATATGCTCCAGCGCCATCTAGCACACAATTTAACAACACCACTGTGGCACTAAAATCAACTTAAGTATTAGAGAAGAAGAAGACGCATAGCATCATTTTTCGTTTTAACCAGAAGCACAATAACAAACAATATATAGAATACACTAAGACCCCGATTTGCGTCGTTAATTGGGACCGACAAAATGAGACACAATTCGAATTATATTTCTCTACATATTTAATTTTCAAAAATATTTTGGTTTTTGATCACTTGTTGATGGAGAATTACCTCTAAATTCAATGGCATACTTTTTTAATTCTGATTTTTTATCCACATGGATAGAAGGGATTCCATTTTTACAATTAATGGACTTCTAGTTCTTATAACTTGTTTGGCCTGCAAAAGTGTGTAACAGCTTTTCCATAGTCCTTTATCTTATCAGCATCATGTTTATAAATTGATTTTTCAGTTCTTACAGCTAAACTATTGTAACACCTAATTTACCTAATTTTTATCTAATTTACCCTACTCGAAATTCTGGTAAATACCAATATTCGCTGCCATACCGACATAATTTACTATTTCTCTCAATTTACTCGAACCCCCACACGGCCAAAATGTGACGCCAATCGAATCGGGGTGACGGAAAATCGGAGTGTTAGTGTAGCTAACTTGTATTGTAGTTAACTTGTTAACTACTGTGAATGGTTTCTAACACTGAATGCTATAGTGAATAGCTTATGATTTTGACGTTTTTGTGGTCAAATAAATAAACGCCGAATAAACCAAAATATATAAAAACCTGAGAAGTTGAACTAGCGTTATTGTTATTAACGAAGAATGGATACGAATATAAAACTAATAAGGACTGTTAAACAAAATCCTGTACTATATAGAAAGAATGTTTCATTAGTGGACAGAAGAGAGGGTTGGAAGCAATTAGCTGAACAATTTAATATGCCTGGTAAGAAGTATTAAACTTTAAAAAATGTTTTATTTAACAAAAAATTTTCTGTTTAGAACAAAATATAAAAAGCCGTTGGCATTTCTTAGTACAAAATTTTTTACACAATAAAACTTGTACATATAAAAAAGAAATGTCGTTTATGATTCCGCACTTAAGTGTTAAACCTAATATCACAAAAATTACAGCACCAAATGAATCGTCTAATATAATAAATCCGGAATTCTATATAACAGAAAAAGACATTGAGAATCCAAGTGATAATGAGGATTACGTGTTTTTGGAAGTAGAGCAATTGGATGAAAACGGCGACGAAGTAACAATAGTCGAAGAAGCCATTACAACCAACAATTACCTGCAAGAAGTCGAGGTGAAAACTCATAAAGTAAATAATCTTGATAAAAAAAGTGTGCAGCAGAAATCCACTGAAAAACCTAAACAAAATATTAAAACGGAAGATGAACAAAAACCTAAACAAGAGCATGCTGAAAAAGAGCAGTGCTCGAATGATGAAATCATAATTCCAGATATCGTTACTGTAAACACATCTTCAAATAATAACATTCAATCCCATGAAGAAACCACCAAAGTGGAAACTGATAAAAGTGCTGACAGTGAAGATGAGGATATGATATTTTGTAAATTAGTGATGGCGATGATGCAAAAAATGGACTCTGAAAAGAAGTTCAAAGTTAAAAAAGATATAATGCAAATATTATTCAGTTAAAACTGTACCGCTGTATTATTTCTATTTTAATTAGTTTTATGTATTACTTATATTAACATTAAATATATGCATTGTTATAGACAAACCACAATTAAAGTTCTTATGAATTCAAAAGTAACGTTTTAACTGGTGGCATTCGTATTGCTCATGATATTCTATAATTTTTTTATGACTCTGAAGCTGTCACATGAACAAAATCCGCGTGCACTTGAGAAGATGAATATAATTGGAGTTGTGAAATCTTTAACAAGCTCATTTTCAACAGCGTAATTGTGACCATTACGTAAAGAAGCTGTTAGTTGTCGGTGCCAACTGAAATCCGGATTTTCTTCAATTACAATAATTTTGAAAATGTTTAGTGGCTCCAAGTATGTTGCCAATAACTTACAACGTATAATAAGAATAATTTGTATATATGCACTAAACTTCAACCAACGTTGGAAATCGTTAATGCCGACATCTTTACCCGCATCAATGATCATTACCTTGCATTTGAAATCAAGAATTTTCTCAAATATGCTTTTCTCAAAAGGTACGTGAAATTTTTTAATATCATCATTGGTGATAACGATTTCTTTCGCATAAAATGGAATTGCCTTGTACCAGGGAAATGTTCTATTTGCGAAATCAGCCGCAACACCTTTACGCCATTCATGTAACCAACGAAATTTTTCAATTTGATAACTATCACCATTATATTCTACATAACCCGGATACTCTATTGTTGATATATCATCTTTACCCTGCTCATCATCGCTGTCGGCTTTAACACCTTCATGGAAGTGGCGAAATTCAATAGCTTTGCGAAAATCCTTGTAACCTTTAGTCGCTAATAAATTATTAGCCCACAGAAAGTCAAAACGATTTACTGGCTCAAAAAACTGAGACTTGTGAGTACTTTTGGTATCACATATATTATCGTCTAGTATTAACGGCCATAGATCATCAAAAAATTGAGCATTTAGAGTTATTTTTGATTCGGTCATGTCGACTACAACGTTAAATTTCAAAATTATATTAAATGATCAGAAAATTTTGTGCATATATTTTACAAAATGAAATAACAAATATACTTTTACTTTTATTTATTTGTAGTTTAAAATTTAGAGAAATATTTTTTAATTTATTTCACAGTCAACTTGATTGGGTGTTAACTTCATATTTAAATATTCTTTTTTATTACCAATTACATACTTATCTGCTCATTGTATCGTATAAAATGTTATATATGTAATTATATATAATTACATATATATATAATTACATATATATATAATTACATATATATAATTATATATTATATAATTATATATGTAATTATATAACATAGGTAATTATATTTTTTTCTGCACAATATTTGAAACGATAAAATTATTAGCTATTCGTTTAATCACGAATATTTTGGAGATATTTTAAAGACGGTTTTATTTTTTTAGAAATTTAACTTTTGTTTCGGCAAATTCGTTTTTGTCTTCCACAGTAGAATTCCAAATATTTTGGAGATGATATATGTTTTTTTCATATACCACGCCTTTCTTCATACCTTCTCTCAGTCCAGGATATTTGTTGTATGGAAAGCAAAAGATATTTTAAAATTTTTTTCCTGTTGCAAATTTTCTGTTTGATGGTGAACAAAAGAATAAAAGTTTACTACATTAACAGAAAGAAGTAATCCTTTATGGTATTAATTATAATTACATTTAATTTAATAGTAAGGATTTTACCATATAATCACTATTCCTTCTTTATTCCGCCTCCCTCAACCACCACCTATCCACATACCAACTCATGTATTCGTTTTGTAAACCTTACATTTTATCTGCTTTACAAGTCCTAGCAGGCGACTACTTTAACAACAACAATAGTAAGGATATAACCATTAAACTTTATTCGGAAGCACACTGTATAACATTTTCTAGAGTTTATTTAAAAACGATTTAAATATATTAATAAGTACTTTACAATTTTTACTTAGTACTGTACGCGAGTAATTCAAGTATGCTTGAATTTTAACATTTTAATCGAATTCCATTGGGTATTCGAACATTTTCTAGCAGGTGAGATATTCGACAATCAAAATGTTCAAAGTTACGAATAGTATTTAAAAGAGCAATCTTAGTTATACATATTTTTGGTCTTATATTTTAACTTAATTCACTAATTTTTTTTGCTTAAAATAATTATTTAAACTTATAAATTAAAACGAACATTTACCATTTAAAAATTTGAAAACAAAATCTTTTATTTATTAATATATTTTCTTTATACATCATTTTTGTATATATTAAGGAATGGCTTTCTTTAAAGTTAAAGTCTAGCTAATACTCAATATATTTGCTCTGTTTTTGTTTATTTGCAAACAATATACATAGGTATATAATATTTTAATACATAAATACAGATAAACATAGAAGTTGTGAAGAGTAATGCACCACATTTAAAAACATTAATTATTTAGCTAATATTTACATAAATTAAAAAATAAAGTATTATATGAACAAAAATTAGTTTTTATGTATGTACAACTACTATATAATATTTAAACTATTGTAAATCCTTAATAATATGTAACAACGCAACAGTAATGTTAACAAATGTAGGCAAAGTAATTGCCTTTTATCAAATAACATTTCACATATTTGGTTAATTTATAAGCTTAAATAATTCTGAGCAATCGCATTTCGAACTAAGTTTTATTTAGTGGTTTCGCTGTTATGTGTTCATAGGAAGCCTAAAGCATAAAAAAATATTTATTAATAAAAAATATGTTAAAACAAAAAAGTATATATATATTTATACCTTTATGGTAGTATAACAATAACCTGCTAGACCATTCATTTCGAACTGAAAATTGGAGCCTCCTGTCAGATCATCGAGTAGAGCCAATTCAGCACCTAAGTGGGGAACTATAGCACGTAATACCAAAAATAATGTCAGTGCCATAATATTATCAGCGTCCAGTTTTATTGCATTTTCTAAAAAAAATTTAAAAAAAAAAAAAGCGAGGCGCTGAAATTAATCTTAAATAAGAATGGCAGATGAAAAGTACCTTGTTCAACTACTTTATGTGTATCAGTTATCAATTGCATGCACTTTTCTATCACAGTCAGCATGGCTTTGGGGCTATGTTTGATTTGAAGCTGCTGGAATGTTTGGATAGCTTCGTCAAACAGAGGGTGGTTAATTACTGGCAAAAATGAACTGAAAAAAATATATATTATTAGAAACGTCTTCTATTTCTAGAATAGTGTAAATAAAAATATAAATAAACGTATATAAGTAACATAAATATAAAATTATATAGATAGAAAAGTTGACCATAATAAAGAAGGATCAAACTTAACTTAATAATAATGATCGAAAAGTAAGGTGAAATTTTTAATTTCATCATTAACATGTGAAATCAACTGTGACATTAAAGTGAAATCACCCTAAACGCCTATTAACATCAACTGCTAAACAAAATGCGAAGAAAATAAAAGATTCAGCGTCTGAAAATGATCGATTAATGATTAGATATCTAACAGATATTATCACTATATTCATCTGAATCAGTCCACACCATTTTGAAAGATGTTTTGTGTCTGAAAATATTAAAATCTTGTTCCATTTTTTGGAAAAAGAGTTTTGCGTTAAAATCTGTCCAAAAAGGCCTATGACTAGCGGTATTAAATGAAATGCATGATAACTGCAGATAAGACTGGAATACGACCAGGAAACAAGCGACGAAACAACCGAATACTCTTCAAAAGTATTATTAACAGTTTTTTTTTTTCAATAATCAAGGTGTGATGCATTATGAATTCATCGTCGAGCCAAGATTTTAACAAGGAATATTATTTGAGCTTTTTAGAAGATTCTCGTGAAGCTATATATAAAAAGAGGTTATAATCGTTCTTGCTTCACAATAATTTTTATATTTTACACTATCGTTACTCTGATACTTTAAGATGACTTCGAGAAAAATTCGTATCGTTCTACAACTATTGTATTCGCTTAATTTTCCACCGTATGACTTATGGCTATTCCCTAAGCTCAAGTATCATTTGCGGGTTACTGTTTTTACACAATTAAGGAACTGAGAACTCAACCGTTCAAGAACCGATTGGAATGCACTTTAACAATTCTTTCTTGGATTGGAAAAAAACTTTGTATTATATATTGTATTGTGAGAGGGAGTACATTCAATGCCATCAATTCACCTTATTATTAATTTTGATTATTCATATTGATTATTAGATATTGATTATTGATATTGATTAATTTATTGATTTTTGATCATTATAAATAACTTTATATAAAAAATGGCATATAAGAGTATAAAAATTAATTACTAATTTCATGTATTTGTTTTTAATTTTGGAAGCCAAGTATTTTTGTTTTGTGGGACATGCTTTTTCATCTTGACAATCTTCATTTCTTGTTTTGAAAATTGATTTTCTTGCAATATTTTACTTTATGACATCATTTCACTTATAAAAATTGAATACGCTCAGCATAGAAATTTCTCCCCATTCTTTATTTACCATAATTACAACTGTTTGCTAGCTATATTTGATTAGTGTTCTTTCACTAGAGATTCCATCGTATTTAGAGATTATCTTAAGGGATTTGTTAAAATGAATTTCTAGTATTTAAACTTTTTTACAGATCTTGTTTGATAAACTTGAATTTCCATATTAGTCTGCATAACTGCTTCGAATTTTCTAATGAGTACTTGGCTCAAGCACGGTGGGCTGCAAGAAATCGAAACAAAATCAAACACTGAATAGATCCGTTGTTCAATTAGTTTGAACATCTCCAAGGAGCAGCTTAATTGTGTTCAAACATTTGAAGTGTTCGATCTTGAGTGTACTTGAACTGTTCGAACATTTTGAAGAACTTTCTTCCTTATTAATTATGATGTTACTTTATGTTATTTCAGGTATTATTTCAGTAATCTTCTACTTTACGGCAATGCTTCTTTCAATTGTTGATCGAGAAGATTTATTTCTTCGCAATATTTTACAGACATCCTTTAATATAATATTTTCATATCTCATTTTCACATTTTATTTTCTGAATGATAATTTGCTATATCTATTTTATATATATTCATCATTTCCTTCTTTCGGGCTTAACTGTTTAAAATATGCAAATTATTAAATACGAAAACATTATGTCCAATATCATATGTATTATTTAAGATTGTGTTAAAAAATGATAATTTAAAACACAATATATTATATATGGTATATATATATATATTAATAAAAATAATATAGTGGTTACTCCAATTAATGTAAAGGCCATAATGTAAAGGCCCTAATCTCATATTCATAAAAAATAACCACAAAAATAAACTTTCCGTAGATCACTGATACTAGATATTTGGCAATATCCAAAGCCACGATATGTATGGTCAACCATAAATTCACTTCATTAAAATGTAATATGTTTCCTCAATAATTAAAAATAAAAGTTATTATTTTAAATATAATAATTTGCCTCAATTTTCACCTCTTTATCATATATATTATATATATTATATTAAATAAAATTATATTTACCTGTCTAGGCCTAAGCATTTCGCCAATTCGTCGTTGTTTAACTTTTCTGCATACATTATATTTTGTCGATACATTTCATCCTTTTGGCTATATTTATTGGCATAAAGAACGAAAAGTATTGAGTAAATAGCGTTAGATAGTATGATGGGATATAATAGAGTTATATGCGATATAACTTCTCTGCTACTTTCAATTATGCAGTAATCTTCTGGAAGCGCAGGAAACATACTTCTAATAAATTTATAAACCCGTTTTGATATAGATTCCCATTCAAGCATAGCTTGTCTAGCCAATATTGGTGTAGGTTTTACTTTCCAGCAACCGTAAGATGTGTGAAAACAATTTTCGATACGTTGATTTAGCAAATATAGTGGATGGTAACGATCCTGAAAGGCTTGGTTCAGATAAGTTTTGATAGCGCTTACATCTTGTTCTGTCAATGAATTCATACCAAAACTGGGTATATAATCTGAATTATTTTGAGTTGTAAAACTATAAAAAAAAAAAATCAATAAAAATAGGGGGTAAAAATATCTAGTTATTTACCTGTTATTATTCAAACTTGTACTTAGATTTAAAGAGCTGTCTAAAGATGACGGTGAATTGAGAGCGGAATCATTAGTCCACATACTGAATTGTGTTCTCATCAAGCTATTTAACGAATTATTACCATCATTGCTAATATTCAATTCATCACTGTTGGAGCTATGCTGGTCATTTTGTTGAACTGCTGGCGAACTGCTGATATAGAAAAAGTCTGCATCATTGAGATCAGCGTCGTTTAGAGTTTCTTGTGAATGTGAAAGTTTAGCATTTAAGAAACTGTGACTAGCGTCCAGTATACTTGATTTCGCTGTAGTCAAAAGACTATTTGTTGATTTAATGCTAAGCTTATCAAAACTATTGGAATATCCCAGAGATATGTTTTTATTGAAATAACTGTTAGTTGACTGATATGGAGTATTCTCTTGTTCTAAAGACTTTTCGCGTTCTTTTTGCACATTCATAAAGCTGACAATGCAAGTCCAAATATTCTTTGTTGTTGTTATGCCATTGGAATCGTTTGTAGGCCTTTTTTTATATGCACCAAAAAATTGTTGTGCAAAATTGTCAAATAATGAACGCCATTTTCTATTGTTGTCCACAACGAGTTCACCGATGGATCTGAAAATAGAAAAAGAAACTTATTAGAAAACAAAAATAATATATATACTAAATTAACACAAATAATTCATATATAGATAACTACGAAAATGTACTATTTATTAGCCAATGTAATGATAGCAGGCGTCAGTTCGGAACGGACTCGAAAATTGGTGCAACCTACAAAGTTTTTCAGTAAATCCAAATAAATATACAATCGTTATCTTCATTAGAAACTAAAACCGTAGACTTGTTACTAATTATTTTAAAAAAAACCGTGCAGTTATCTTGAGAAGTGAATTATCTAGAAATGATCTTGAACAGTCTCCCATACATTAAAGATCTTTTAGAAGTATAGAAAAGTTTTGGGCAAGATTTGGAGTCTAAGCCTAGCCATTGTACACTGGCTTAACAACTGCCTAATCAAACTTATAATGATATATACTTCGGTAGTATAGTATCATAACTTTCATTAATTCTACGATTTTTTTTTTAGCCAGACTACAAAGGAAGATATTTCTCCGCAACCCTGCCGATGACTCCGTCACTAGTGTTGCTTTTAATTGGTTGCTTGATTCACTTCTCATGGATCTTTGAATCCGATATTTCGACGATAGCGATCATTAGGCTCAAAATAAATGGCAAAATTAGCTTTCAAATCAGCGCTCCCTATTTCTGATGTCATTGAATGATCATGTTTGTCAATTTCAATTTGTTTCGGACGAAGTTTTAGTGTGTTATTCCCAGAACCGTATCAATTGATAAGTTCTGAAATGTTGTTAAGATTAACTAATATCTTTTATACTTTCTGCTCCAAAATCTTCAGTGGTACTAAAGACTAACGATAGTCTTCTAAAGGATGTTTATGCCACATTGTAGGTAACTTACCGAATTATCGAGAGAAATGACACAAGAAGTATATCTGGAATGACAATCGAATTGCAATTAAAACTCTTGTAACCCCTAAAGTTATTCAAAGATGATCAGGGAATATAAAATGGAGAAGGTCATTTCCATTTTTCACTTTCAACAGAGTGTCATGGGCTCATTAAAATTCGCTCTTTTGTTCTCTGAATGTCAGTAATTCTAATAAAGTGTACTAAAAGAAACAAATGTTGACATTTATTATTGAACAACACTGCTTTGCCTAAGTGATGACGCACAGATAGCCTCGGCTCACATGAACAAATTTGAACCGACATATTTCTTTTTCTCTCACAAATGTACAGGCATGGTTGGCTGTGCATTTCGCTTTGACTTAACTTCATACGGTATATACCGACTGACTGAGTCTTTATTTATTGCATGGTTTTATAGTATTTTGTCTTGTGTATAGAACCTTAGAAAAACCTCTTGCGTAAATTAATATGAAGAAAAATATTTTGTTTTACACTCTAAATTACTCACTTCGGATATTTTGGGTATTGTATGTTTACCGCCATAGTTCCATTTACTATTCGAACCTCGTTCCAGTTGCCAGCAAGACTTCCGCTAAGTACATTACCAATGAGTTGCAAATTAGAAATATCACCATTGTCATTACTTAAAATCTGTAATATATATCACACAATAAATTTTAAAAGAAATAAAATATATATCACATAATTACATCGCCTTCAGAACGTTTATTTGACATGTAATAGGTGCCTTTACCATTGGGTCCACGCATAGTCAACTCTCCTTCGTAATAACATTCGTTTTCAAAAACTGCAATACCTGTGCCAACCATTTCATCATTTGCAAAAATACCCTCAAAATAGTTTCCATCCATGGTGATGCAGGTGCCGGCACCAGCACGCTTATTATCTGCAAACATACCCATGTACTTATCTCCAGTCACCATATCGTCCAAAACGCCATAACCACTTTTGGTATTAGCTTGAAATTCTCCCATGTAAGTATAGTAATTACTACGTAGCATTCCATGGCCATGAAAAAGATTATCACGAAAATAGCCTTCGTATTCTTCCTTGTCCTTCATTTCAAATTTACCATATCCATGAAATTTTCCCGCTTTAAATTCGCCTTCATACAAACCTACCGAAGGTAACAGCATCTTGCCAAATCCTGTAAAAAGAAATATTAACACACTTTGTTTAAATTTTTATGTTATTTGAATAAATACCTTCAATCTCGCCGTGTCTCATATTTCCATAATAGCATTTACCATCAGGATAGTCCAAGTAACAGTTACCATGCATAACCCCATTACGCCAACGTCCCTTTGCATGCACTCTTGCATATTTTGCATGATTTCGACTAAAAACGTATGCAGCGGTGCGCCTGCTTGACAATTTACTGCCTTCTGGCAGATGGAGAGCTGAAACTATGGCTGATTCCATCTGTTCGTACCACAGCATTTTGTTGGCAGGTGAATTTGCATTTAGCGTAAAGGTTCTTTCGGGCGTAATTACTTGAAAACTAGTCTCATTTTCCATCTTAAGCCACATTGCTACCAACGGATAAATGAGCACTTGTTTTCCAACTTGACACAAGCAATCCGAAAACAGAATGAAATGCAAACTCGACATAATAATACTGTTAGCTAATTTTATTGGCAAATTTGTCGAAGTTAGAATGACACGTCTGTCCATGGTACGGAATATTCTGAGCTTAGAGTTGCGCTCGTTACTTTGCCAAAACTCCAGTGTATTCTCAGCTAATTCCAAGTCGATGAGATTTTGTCGAGCAAAATCCCGCCACGAATCAAAGTGTTCTGTGAATTCATGTCTGGATTTCAGTAATTTTTCCAAAAACTCAATAATATTTGGGAATATCTGAAAGGGCTGCCGGAATACACATGGTAAATTTGTATCTTCGCGTTGATCAGGTGAGAGCGGTAGCCCAGAGAAAGTCTGAAATACTCTAACGGCTTCCGAAAACCCATCAATGCAGTAAATATCACAATAATTTTGGGTGTATTCCTTAAATATTTCTATGCATTCGCGATAGTATCTAATGAAGATTAAATCGGCAGGATTATCAAAATCATTTCGATAGAAACTTTCGAAGGACTTCACCACACTGGCCAGCATATACAATATCTTATGAAAGCTACAGTATAGGGGCCACAAATTCTTCAAGGGCATTGGAGCAGTTTTCTGTTGGTACAATTGTAGCATTTGCACCGTGTATCTGTACTTCAGCATGCATTTCATTTGTACTTGTAAGTTGCGAAAAATGGATTGGTAATCTCTCTGGAATTGCCGAAAATTATGGACAGTAAAGTCCTCAGTCGCAAGAAAGAGAGGAAATGAATTTTTGGTTGCATTGCCCATATAAAGCGTTAGAAAGTCTTTATCTAACAGCGGGAATTCATTGTTATCAAAAATTTCCTTGATAAGATAGGGAAGCATTGATTGATAAACACTAGAGCATGACTCCTGCTTATTGTTTTGAATAATTTTGTCCAAATTAAATTCCGTAGGAGAACTAATGTCGATAATTTCTGGTTTGCCATTAAGTTGTCCCTTTGTATTCAAGCCCCAATGGAAAAGGCGACCGTCCACAGAGCGCGCTACAGTGTATTCGCGGCCAGTTGAGATATTACAAACTCCTATATTTTCTAGTTTTTGAATGTTATTAACTGAAGTGCGCTTGATGTGATCGCCAGTACCCAGTAAGCCGTTATTTGACGCGCCAAACGTGCACACTTCTGTAGCCAAAAATCCGCGTCCTTGCTTTAGCATGCACTTCAGATTCACAACAAAAGAATGTTCTTCATCAGATTGATTTGATTTACTGCTAAATGAATGTAGGGAAGTATTAGAATTTAAGTCTTGCTTTTTTACAAAGCCATTGAGAATTTCCTCTGAATCATGGCTATGAGAAGTCTTAGCGTTTCCTCCAGGTAATTTTATATTATAACCTATATTGAAAAAGTTTTAGTTTTTACATTGGAACATAGCAATAAACTTACTTGTTCGTTGTTTATTTCTTGCATCCTGCAATTTAAATTCATCACTGTCATCATTTTCTACGAATAGTTGCTTTAGAAGTATCACAAAGAAATCATCGCCAGCTGCTACGTCTATAACCTCCCTATTTTCTTCGAATAAACGCAAATGTTGTGGGTGTGTCTGCGCTGAGATTTCACCGCAGCTACCCATGCTATAAATGTCACCACGGACAGTGATGAAGATGACTCCCACAGAGGAACAACATACACGTGATATTGCAATACCCTCTTCGGCCAGTTCTAATGGGTCAAATATTAAGGTTTCCCAATTGTCACTTATTGTTGGATTTGCCACGGATAATTGTTGTGTAAGTACCAGACCCGCATCTGTGACAACAAACAAATTGCGTTTGGTACGGCAAAAGTCCACATCAACGATCCGGGTCAGTTTAAGCTCAACGTGCAATGTTGAATTCACCTTTTCATACCGTGCCAAGTACAACGAGCCATCAATTGTGAGTAATACCAACAAATTCCCCTGTAGTTCACGTAGCCGTAACACTGGTGCACGCTCTAACGGTGGCACGCTCGACCAATGCAAATGTAGGGCTACGCCTTTATGGAAAACTATAAATGCTTCGTCATCAACATATTTTCCATTCATTCTACAATCAAAAGAAACATATTAGGGCTTCATTCACAAACACGCAATCAAAAAATCTTTTAACTGCAATTTGGACTATTACCTTTTGTTTTGTTTTTTTTCTTCAATATACCTTATTTATATAAATACGTAAAAATAACACATAACAAACACTTATAAACCTATACATATATAAATAATTGCACTCATAAACATTTATTCGTTATCTATTTACAATCATTGCCTCCATATAATTAAATTAATTTCACATATTTTGGTTTTCTTTCACTTCGCGATCAAAATAAAGAAATCAATTAAATGCGATGCAAACAAAACCTGATGACAAATTACTACTGCACACACCAGAGTGGCACAACAATAAAATTTTCACTGAATAACTGAAAACAGTACAACATCAGCTGTTGCTATTTATAATTAGGAGGCGCTCACACCAAAATAATGTTAAACATTTTAGTTTGGTTAATGTTCACATGTTAATGGTAACGTCCTCACTGGTTTGTCACAATTGTTACCTGAGAATTAATTGAAAATAAAAAAATGCTCATGACGATGTCATGAACAAAAGTGAAGAAGATGACAAAAGGACAGACATTAAGCATTATTCAATAAAAATTGATTTTGATAAAATAAAAAACGTTGAATTCGATGTTAAATTATTTGAGTTGTTTTAATAGATATAACTGTAATTTTTTCTCTCTAAGTAGCAAAGAAAATACTCGCATCTTACGTTAGAAAACATGAGAAGCAACAACAATACTTTTAAAATTTTCAGAGTTTCGTTTTACTCGTAAAAATTTTCGCGTCTTAAGTTTTAGTGCAGACAAATTCAAAAATCAGTCTATTGTAAATGTTCAATGGAAATATGTTTCAATCATTCGTTAAAATCATATGAACATTTCATTTACTAATAAGTTCAAAAATAATGTTTTAATGTTTTAAGAAAGATGTAACCGTATGTAATTAATATAAATATAAAGATTTGAATTTTAAATACCTATTTTCATTTAGGCGATGTATTAAACAAACAAGGTCACCGTTCAAAATTTTGATAAACTCAATTGGAATTTCAAATGATACTAAAAAAGTGACTTCGATGATTAAAGTTTAGATGAACTCGACATGAATTTGAGACTATACCAAAAAGATGACCTTGATGTTTAAAGTTAGAATACACTCGACTTGAATTCGATACGATACCACAAATGCAAATTTTCTGCAACCAGGTCTGCTAGTTTTAATTAAAAACCATAATTTGAATGTAAACGAGCAACAAATATTCGGATATGTTAAATATATAAGTATATAAATAAATAACCAATTTCTGAAGTTAAATTCAACTTTGTGTTACATTTTATTTAATAAAATAAAAGCAAATTTTAAATAACGTAAAAATAATGGCATTTCTGAGATAAATTCAATTCTAAATTATATATTATAATAAATTTTATAATAAATTTTAATTGTTAATATTTTCTTACCGAGAATGATGCGTCTTTATGACGAAAAGAAATTAATTAATAGTTAGTAGGGTTCGAATAGTAAAGAAAAGACAGACAAAAATTTAGTTAATTTATTGAAGTTTGGTAATTTTTGTGGAATTTCGTAGTCATAGTGTAAAACAGTTTTAATGACGTAAAAATCGCTAATTGAGTCCAATAACTCACTATTGAGTTAAATTTAAATTGTTCAGACGGTTTCAATTATTATACCGATATTCATTAAATTCCTATTTTCATTTATATGGATTATATTGGATTTAGCATAATATTATGTGTTAAACTACTAATTTAAATTATTTTTTTTAGTGTATGCCAATTATTTATTTGCGTGCTGGCAGCACTGCTTGTTTATTAGCAAACAGCTGTTGATACTTTGTCTGTATACCAAAAATAAAAATGAAAAGTTAAGTTAATAAATAAAAACAATTAATAATAATAAATAAAAATGCTATTAATAATAAATATTTAATACGTTTAAAGATAAACAAGAGGCAAAAATTTCATAAAAATTCAAAGTAAAATGATGGCGAAGTACGGCGAGATTACAAGGTCGACAAACAAGTCTTATACATCAGCGAAAAATAAATTAAATATATATAATGATATCATATGCAAATAAATTTGCATATTTTTGACCACTTTAAATCCAAATAAATGTATTAATTAGTAAGAACGGTAATGAGCAGCTCAAAAGAGAAGGAACAAAATTTGAATGATGAATGTGGAAGTGCGGCACCAGGCTGGAGCGAGTATCCACTCACATATACAGACAACACCAATATTTGCCCCACAACGCCGGACAGTAGTTACATTAGTATTGCTGCTGTTTCTTATGATTCTGGGAATTTTTCTAGCCATTCCAACGTAAGTGCCAACTCCAGCCCCTTTTTGGGAGTGGAATTACACAACCAAAATGTGTACCAACCATCACAGGAACAATGTGATAAAGAAAAAACTTTATTTATGGCTTTACAAGATGTGCGTACATTACGTAGCCAATTGGAGCGCCTTAGCAAATCTGAACAATGGTACAAAAAAGAGTTGCGTGCGCAAAAGTGTACACGTTTGGATGCCATGGAACGTTTGTATGCACAGGAACGTAAATATATGCAAGAAAACCAGCGTCTGCAGCGTGAATGCATGCGTTTGTATGAAAAATGTGCCAATATTGAAAAAGAATTTGAGGCTAGCAAGGTGAAGGCAGTTAAGCTCTGTGAAGAGCAACAACGCCGCACTACAGATTTGGCATTTTGCCAGGATGTGAGTGTTTTTGAAATTGAACAACAAAAGGCCATAATTGATGATCAACAAGTGCTAATAGAAGTTCTACGCAAACAGAAGCAAGCGCTGATAACAGACCTGAAACGTTTGGCAGAGGAAAGAGACGAGAAGATCTTGGAACTGCAAGTAACACTTGCTGGTTGTGAAGTGGATAATAATCGTATGGTCAGCAAATGCAAGGAGCTTATGCATCAACGTCGGGACTTACAAAGAACCATTGATGAAAAAGAAACAAAATTTTTAAGTGAAAATGCAGAAAAATTGAAAGTAGAAAATCTTCTTAGCGATTTACGCGCAGAACTGCAGATTAAAGAAGATTTATTAAAACACAAAGAGGAGCAAATACTAGAATTACAAAATGAATTCAAAAAAAATTTAACTAAAGAGGCGAATGTTGATGAAGTGCATCGATTGAGCATGACATATCACAAAGAAATCAATGATAAGACAAGGGAACTGGCACAATTGAAGTGTACTCTCATACAGTTGCGGGAGGAACTTGATTCATTTGGAGAGTTGAAAACGAAGAATGAACAACAGGAGCGACAAATAGAGCATATAAATTTTATGCTGGATGCACGCCAACTAGAGTTGGAGCAGTTACAGAAAACCAATGTGGAGAAAACGGAGCAAATTAATGAACTGCATGTGATATTGGAGCAACATAGAGGTGAGAAAAATGTTGCTTTAGAGGAACTTCTAACCACACAAACATCACTGAAGGCACTGGAAAGAGAGCTGATTGTGCTAAATGAGCAATATGCGAATCTATGTGCATTGCACGAGCGTACCAAGTTCGAGTTGGAGTTACGTATGATCGAGCAAGGAAAGTTAAATTTTAGAACAGAACAAGATAAGATAGAAGTGGAGCAGTTAAGAAGTAGATTAAGTACATATCTGAAACAAACTAGTGAGTTAAGTGCACGTATAGTTGAGTTGGAAGCTAAGCTGGATATGAAGGAGCAAGAGAAGGTGGATTTAGAAACGAGAAATAATGTTGGACTAGAGAATTCAAATCAAAATAAGAATATTGAGGTAATTGAGTTTGACGAGGAGCTTTTGTTGAGTGATGAAGTCGATAACATACCAAAAGAGAAGGATGAAATCAACTTTACGAAGATATCTGAAGTTGACTGTGATGATGAATTGAAAAATACAGAAGAAAATGTTTCAAAATTGAATATTATTGAAAATTTTAATGCTCTTGAAGTAAATAATAATAAACAAGTACATGTGGAGCTGCAAGAAGTAACCCCAGTAGATAATAAACTAGACACATTTCAAAGTGGTCTGAGCGAAGAAGGTGCATTGAAAAACAAAACTGTAAGTATTTAAAATAAAAAAAAATTTTTTTTTAACTATTTTTAATTTTTTCAGGATATTAAAGTCAGAGCTGTTATGAATAAAGAAAATGTTTTGAATAACTTGCTAAGTACAAATAATTCAAAAGTTGAAGACGTAAACTATTTTGCAGCAGTTTCACAAACACCACAAACAGTGCAAAGACTGGACAAAACCAAGCAACGAAACTCAGAAAACTCCTCACTAGTTGCAGAAAATGTAAGGGAATGTACAACGTTATGTCAAGAAATTACACGGGAGGAAATCGATTCCTCTAACCAAAACAGCGCTATGAATGCGAAAATGAAATTGTTCGAGACTTTAAAAGAAATTATACGAATACATAATGAACAAAAGGCGCCACCACAGTTTCAGGACATTGTTAGTCTCAGTGCTATAATGCAAGAAAATGAAGAATTGAAACAGAGTTTAGCTAAAGTAACTGAAAATGAAGAAATTCTCAAACTGCAAGCGCAGCTGGAAGATAAAGCGTTGGCTAAGGAAAATTTAGAGTTGAAATTGCAAAAACAATATGATGACATGGAGTCATTAAGAAAAGCATTTCTGAAAAAGGATGCTGAGTTATATAAATGCGAGAAAGTAGCTAAATGTAACGAGGAGCACAAAAATTTACTCGTAACTCATAACGAAAAACATTATGAAGAATTAAAAGGTAAATGTGATAGCTTACAAAATATAGTAAACAATTTAGAAGCTAGTAAATTAGCCACAGCACAAGAACTAAGCGCCTCAAAAACGCAAGCAGCTAGCGTGGCAGCACAATTTGAAGAGGCAAAAAAAGATCTTGATAAGCAGAACGAAATAATAGCCGCACAACAAGTAGAAATAGAAAACCTTACTAAAGCTGAACACATAACTCAACCAATTATTGAACAGTTTGACAAAGATATTCAAACAGATACAACTGATCTAGACAGCTGTATTGCAAATAAATCTTTATTAGCGGAAGTCGAAACGCCGACTAATACAAATAAAAAGGATGTTGCCACATATATACGTGGTGTTATACCTGTCTTCCTCGATGCAGAGCAACATGCTCAACTAACAAATTCGAAAAAACAATTAAGAATATTATCCCAGCCTGAAGAAGAGCACGATATGCTTCTTAACTCTGCCAATAAATTCTATAACGAAGAGAATTCCAAATCGGCAGAAATTAAAATTTTAAAATCAGACATTGTGGAACTGGAAGAGCAATTGCTTAGCAAAACTGTTGTAGATGTAGAAAATAACAAGAAGCGTATTGATATGCTAACAGAGTGTCTGCAATGTAAAAATGAAAAAATTCAGCAAATCAATGATTCAAAAGCAGATTGGGAGGAATTATTATTGGCCTTAAAACAAGCACATGAATTAGAAGAAAGCAACAGAAGTGAATTGGAAATAAAACGAGCGGAGTTAGAGGAACTCAATCAAATATTTGCCGAACAAAATATCGAAATACAAGATTTATTAAGATTGCTACAAGTAACCGATCAGCAATATCATACTGAACAATTAAAAGAGAAATCCAAATATGCGCAGAGTTTGGCAGTATTAGAAGAGACTTTAAAGGAGAAGATTACAGAAAATGAAAAACTAGAGTTTCTAATTGCTGAACTTAATTTAGATAATGAAAAATTACAAAATGATGTAAATGAAATTAACTATAAATTAGTTTCTGAACATGATGAAGCTCTGGCTCTATTACAAATCAAAATTGAAGCGATAACAGTTGAACGTGATGAATATCAGAAAAAAATACAAGAATTAAAAGATCAGCTAAGTTCACAGCAAGTAACTAAACGTAATGCAATATTCTTCCCAACAATTACTACGGACCTAGACCTTAATGAGGAAAATACAACACCTTCCTGTAGTGATAGTGAAACTACGATAAGTTCTAAATCATCCGATGATCATTTGCGTATACTGACAAAGGTACTGGAGTCAGAATATAAACGAAAAATACAACGTTACGATTTACACACAAATACTTTACTTAAAAATATAAAATCATTGAAAAAAGCACTAAGAGCTACTAAACAGAAAGCAACTTTATTGAGAGAACAACAAAAGAAGACCGAGGAAGATTTATCTGATTTACAAACAACCAAAAGGCTTTTAGAAGAGATGCGCCTCAAATATGAACAAAGTCAACTAAAAATAAAGGTAGTAATATTTTAAATGCATTTAAATAAATCAATAATTAATTATTTTATATTTTATAGACACTTGAAGAAAGTTTGGAGAATGAACGGAAGAAATTTGAGGCATCTGATTTTGGTAAATCAGCACGGGAAGATCCTGTGCATGAAGTGCCCAATTTAATTGACGATTATAAAAAGGTACTAAACATTTTAATCCATGACAGTCACGTAGGCAGAAATATTTTCTACAAACAATAGTGTTTCAATTAAAAATATTATAATTTATAACAGTTATGTAAATTTGTATAGTTGTGGTTTGTGCGTTAGTTTTATAAATGCACCCATTGTTTACGAGTAAACAAAAATTGATAAAATTCAAAATTTAAATAATTCAAATTGAGCGAAGTTGGGCTTTGTGTGTTAACAAACAAGTTCACGATTCATTTTTGACAGAGTACAATTTCTGACACTTGTAGTCTAAAAATTATATACGAATAATCAAATCAGTGGATATTTTCAAAAATCATATGAACGGTTATATAGAAAGATGTATGTATGATCAGTCCAAGAATTCTTCATTTTCTTTATTTGCCAATTCGATTTCGAATGTAGGCGATCATCACTCCAATAAACATTTTTTTTTTACACTACATTTAACTTAAATTTGTTAGAATTTCATGTTATGAATTCACCGCAATCTGGCCACCATGTTTTGCTTATACGAAGAATGTCTATGTTAAACCGCCTCATTTCTAAAATCGTGTTTGTTAACTTTCCAGCCTCATAAAGACTGCGAACATTCCATGTCCCAATTAGTAGTTTAATGGTTCTTTCACCTCCGGTGAAACTTACTACCCTCGATTGGCCGTAGACAGAGGGTTGCTTTTATTTACTTGTATAATTTACGTGGGATAGTACTGCAGTGGATTTCCGTTGTCTGCTGGATGCGTATTAAAAAGATAAAATAATAAAGATAATATTATTAAAAAGATAAAAAGATAATATTAATAAAAGATAAAATTAAATTTTTAGATTTAAATATTTTTTTCATTATTATTTGCTTTTTTTCTATACATTGTTTAAATTTTATTTTCTTTGCAGTTAATACAACAATCAGCTCTCACCACAGGTCGTCCAAAAACTAGTGCAGTATTAGATTTAATAAAGCGTAGCAATCAATGTGTGCCAAACTTGAGTAAACTCGAAACTAATATTTATGAATTAAGAGATGAGTTCAAAGAGTATATCATGAACTACACGCAGCATGGAGGAAAATCGCATAATTTTACAATACAAAAGGAAACACCGTCGTTGATGGAAGAATTATTAGCCGCTGCAGATAACTATTAATTAAGTAACTAAATTAGTTTAAAAAGTAAACCGATAACTAGTCTTTATTCTTTTAAAGTTCCCTTCAAATATTTTTGTTTAAGTTTATATTTAATATGTCATATTTATTTAAAATTTATTTTATATTTTGTTTATTATTTATTGATTTTAAACCCTTTAAACCCTAGAATGTGAAGGGTATTAAAGTTTCGAAGGGACTAAAACCAATCTGTCTTAAATTTAATTTATGATTTCTTCATATTTAGCATATAAGATATTTTTTATACATTTTATTTTTATTTTGTATATTATTATTTTGTTTATTTTTATTTTGTATATTTTTAATTCGTATATTTTTTTTATATATTTTTATTTTGTATATTTTTATTTTGTATATTTTCATTTGTATATTTTTATTTTGAATATTTTTATTTTGTATATTTTTATTTTGTATATTTTTATTTCATATATTATTATTA
This sequence comes from Teleopsis dalmanni, assembly GCF_002237135.1. Taxonomy (NCBI): domain Eukaryota; kingdom Metazoa; phylum Arthropoda; class Insecta; order Diptera; family Diopsidae; genus Teleopsis; species Teleopsis dalmanni. The sequence goes on along the minus strand of NC_051846.1, from coordinate 68,484,026 downwards.
TGTACATTTTTATTTTGTAAATGATTACTTTATATTTCTTTTATAATTAGTATATTACTTGCATATAGTATAATTATTATATTTTGTATATTAATCACGATTTATATATAATTTAGTAATATGCAGAATTGTTTATCTTTTTTTTGTTTTTTTCTTTATGCACAAAACGTGATAAAAAATGCACAATTTTGTTTTTGTAAACTATTTTGTTGCACTTTCTATACTTACAAAAATGTTAAATATAATTATAATACTTAAAAGTTTATATCGATATAATTGATAAGAATAAATTATATATAAATATTATTAAGAAAAGTTGTAAACCACATATATATACCTAAAGTGATATGGTTCATTAGTTTATCTACTTTGAACCATTGGTTTGATTTTAAATCGAATTGGTTTGATTTTATATCGAATTGCTTCGATGCCTTAAACTATTGGGTTGGTGTGAAGGCTCTATTCTCCACGTCAACGTTTTCTCACAGAATTTACAAAACTTCAATGGTTCGGTTGAATCACACTTAAAACTGTAAGGTTCCGGTACAAATAGTGTCCGTTCAGTTCAGAGCCGGTACGGAGCTCCGATTTAAACATGATTATATTAAAATTAAAAAAAGACGTCTTATATTTATTAAACAAACTATTTCTTAATGTAATATTTCTTACAGAATTTAATTATTGTAAAGTATTTACATTTAATTCCATATTTAAAATTATTTAGCCTGACTTACTACAATAATTAATTTGTATATTTACAAATTAAGGTTTAATATTCTATTTTTAAATATCGTAAATAATTTTGTTTGTTTTTCGTCTTACAATGTAATTTATAATTAAACTTTAGTTATTTCAGTTTGTTATTTTTTAATTTATTTTTGAATTTAATATATATTTTAAAAATAGTAAAATATGTTTTATTCAATTTTAATTAATTTTATAAAAACGTATAAGTCTGCTGTAGTAGTTGTATAAATTATTAATGTTTATATTAATTCAATTACCTTTTATAATTGTGCAATAATTTCTTTCTTTTATTTTTTACTTAAACTTTACTATTTATTTGTTATATTATTATTTATTAAAAAAGTTATTGTCAACATTGTTTAAATTTAATTTAACAAAATTCCTTTATATTGTGATTTTAAATTTAATACTTTTCTAGTATATTAAGTTTAGTTCAATTTCTTTTAAAGTTTATTTTAAAATTAATTATAGATATAAAATAATTTGTTCAAAGTAAATAATTTACTAAATAATATACAAAATAAAAAACACATAATTTTTAATAATTTTTTTAAAAATAATTGATGTAATAAATTACACAATATGTATATAGTGCATATTGTATTTTCTATAACACTAATCTTACGAAATTTTATTATTTATAAATATATATTTATATATCAATTGAAGATAATTAGAGGTTTGGGCTTACGAATAGTCAAATTTAGAGTGGGGTATGAGTCATTCTATGTAGGATATTTGCGATGTGCAAAACGTATTTGCTTTATACTATTTTTATCAAAATAATACTATTATATGTAATAATTTTACGTAAGTATTGTAAGAGGAGCCGTTCTCCACCCACCAGCTGTATCCTGCATGGTAGGCTATTGGCAATGGTAAAGTATTGTAGTATATAGGAGTGGCCTCGTTATCCCGACACCGCTGACAGTAGACGCCATTTTTACGTCTTCTATTATTTATGGATTAATTCTATTATGAATATTATCACTATGTTACTGAATTCTACATTCGTTATTTATAAGGACGGACACAAGAAGAGACGCTTTCGCTTGACATACACAAACTTCTCCACTCTGAGAGTCTGGGTAATCCCAGGCGAAACGCGTAAGCAAAAATTTATAGAGGACTGGACAAATGACTATTGAATATCTATTGATATTGTGGCCTCTCGCTAAATAACGCAGACGTACGGATATTTTCTGAAGATTAATGGCTGAGCTGTATTTTTAGTTATAATAATGGCCATTTGTATATATACTGTAGTATATATAGTATATATACATATTAATATCTTTTACTCTATAGTGTAGTATAGGGTCGCAACTAAATTTTTAAATCTGTTTAGATCTGATATTATTCGTTTCACTTATTTCAGTTTTTTATACTCTTTTTCGATCTGCATTATCCGTGTGCGCATTGGACATCGTAATCTATGGGAACCCTTAGGGTTTCATTTGATGGTTTGTTTTGTGATGTTAAGCATGGTTTTTCTTCACAAGTTACCGATTCAATTAAATTTTTTTACATTATATTTGATTAGAGTTTGCTATTTACTCTCCATAGCCTGTCGTATGCCATTATATCTTTAGTATGCATTTGAGGCATCGATTGATAGAAGCTTGTATGCGTTTTAAAAATCGTTTGGCAGGATTTCATGTTTCATATCTTTGCACAGTGAGGGATCTGTAAAGCAGAAAAGAATGCAAGGAATAACATAACAAATACGTGGGCTAGAACGTAAATGGGTATAGACGACAAATGTCAAAAAAATACGTACCAGCTTGCGTAGTTCCCTCTGGGAGTGTTGAACGCCACTTGGTGATCGACCTTGTTGAATATTTCTATCTTAGCCATCTCGTTTGCTATGCTCAAAGAAAGATCTTGTGACAAGTTTTCAGTTCATTAAATTATATAAATTTTTCTGTGCTGGACATTTTAACTGAAATTGAGATTAGGCATGCGGATGCATGTCTTTTTAAATACCAAATTTGGATTGCTCTAAAATAAACAGAAGATTTAAAACCATATAACGTCTCTTATTGCTTTTTAATTTGATATTTTATCAAATATCATTTCTTAAGATTGCTTTTGGGGTTTCGAAACAGTTAATATAATAACAATGTATAACAATATTGATTGAATGAACAAAAACCTTTACTACTACTAATAATAATCCTCTTACATCCAACAATTTGTGAGAGAGAAAGTTGATGTATAAGTTACTTTGCTTTTGCATCCTTCCTTTTAATCAAGCTAACTCCTAACTGTGTGATCAGTTTTAAGGTTCTTTAGGTTAATGACTCATCTATATTATATAATATGCATTGTATCTTAATTTAATTTCTTAACCTGTAACGTCTATGAATTCTTTTGAGTTATGCGTCATCTCAGTAAACACACTGTCTTACTTAACAGCGTTCTCACTAGTTCCCACTGCAATCAGTTTTATATGTGTATCTCTATAGACATAGATCTACCTAAATCTATTTATATTATATAAAAGACTTCCATATTTGATCACATGTGTTACATAGCCGTATGTACTATTTTAATAAAAAAGGCTTGGTGCCAGTGATAGAAATTTTCACTTGTGCTATAGCTTTGTTATCGTTGGACTAGTATATAAAAGGTGTTCATTAGTAATCATTAACCGATATTGGATAAATTTGAAAAACTTAAATATTAATATTTAACACTTTTACTCTTATATTACTGGAATGTGAGATCACTCAGATGTCTTTCACAGGCAGATGTCTAAAGTCTTCAGAAATAGATCATTAAACGATATATCTATGTAATTAAATAAATTTATATATACCTTATTTATATACCTTATATATATATAACTTATTTTTTGTAATGTCATCCAAACTCATTTAGTTTTCAACCTGATCAATTAAATGTGGCATTAGTGATAAGTGTTTAAAGTGGGCAGGTAAGGTAAGTTAAGGTAATTCCCCCGATATGTTTGTGAAAATGTTACAATTCTGATAAGAAAATACATACGAAAAGACAAACTTTATGATAACAAAACTTAATAATTTTTTTAAATTATTAATTCTTACTTTTAATCGCTAATTACTTACCATAATCAATTTTCATATTCAGTAAAAAAATATATATATATGCAATAAGTATAATATTAATATTGTATAAATAAATACGTCGACTGTAACAATTGAAGTTTAAATTTCAATTTCAAAACAATTTAGAAATAAATTGAAATAATTAGAAATTTTGCTATAATTTTTTATAATGACATACATTATCAGTAAGAAATATTACAGTTATGACTTAAAATTATTCACTTTGCAGAGAGAGTACCATATATATACATATATAATTTATATATATAATATATACATAATATAATATATATAATACATTTATAATATATATGAATAATGTATATAATACATATATAATATGCATAAAACATATATTATATATATATGTATATGATATATATAATACATATTAAATTTACAATTATTTATAAAATACACATATTTTACTATTTTATAATCATACCTGTAAGTAAATCATTTAATTTTTTAACGTAAACATTTATTAATTAAATTATTAATTCATCAAAAATTATTTTAAGTAATACTAATCTCTTAATATAAATATATTTATATATTTATCTTATATGCCAATTTATAAAATGTATTAAGTGTTGATCCATAATTGTGGATAGACAGTTAACTATATACTTTAAAAAATTAAAATGAAAAAATAACTTAAATGTTTTTTTAAAGAACTGTGTCTCGGTTATTTCTTTTAATTAAACATATTCAAGAAAAACTTATATGCTTTTCTTAACATATAACTTACAGATTGCAAAGGGTTGCAAGAAATGGATTGGGACGGATCTACACTCTCTAGCATACATCTATGCATAATTACTTTAAAACTGAAAGACTGTAACCGACTTACTTTTCTAGATATTTAAGGACTTTCAAATATTGTGGAATTCTTCTTAACATTAATGGATTCAAAGGCTTTATAAGTCAATTACATGCGAACAATTGTTGAAATATATATATATAAATAAGATCCCTTAACTCTTAAGAGAAGCATACGGCCGCAATTGTTGATATCTTTCTCTATAAAATAAAAGAATACAAGATGGAAAGAATCAACAATATATAGAGACAATAACTGTTAGATTATAACCTAACGATTTGAAATTGAATTCTTTACGACGTACGAAAAATTAATTTACTACCTGACAATATTTGATTATATAAGTTGTTGGAACGATACGATTGAATATGATTTTACTATACCTATAAATAATATTATGTGATCTACATAACTAAAAGGAAATCTAGTTCTTTAATATAATCAAATACTTTTTAACTGTATTGATTAAATTTGATCGGTTTCCAAGGATGATAAACTAATGATGATGATGACTCAAAAAAGTTTTAAATAAAAATAAAATCGATTAATCATTGAAATGATAACTTAGTGGAAAGAAATATATTAATTGGTACCGATTTTACTAATACGTTACACATGTATTGATGTTAAGTCAATCAAATAGCTTAAAAATTATTATCAATATTTTTAATATTATTCTGCAAGTAATTTAATTTTTATATAAATTGTTCTATATTGTATATAATTAATTATTTTTATCAAATAATTCGAGTCTGTCTGAAGAGATAGATTGTCGACTCTGCTTAGAAGCAGACGAGCATTCCAGTCACATTCTCTGTGACTGCCCAGCTTTGATCTGGGCCAGAAGGAGGTTACTGGGTAGAGAACTACTCTCCTCTTCTGACATTAGGAGGTATTCAACGGCCGACATTCTGAGTTTAATTTGGAAGGCGGGATGTCATTTGTTCGGTTAGGGTCTGTTGCAGCACAAATGATCAAATGATCAATCATGGTCGCAGTGCTCCGCTTCGTTGGGAGCTAGTATCCCGTTTATTCCTTCTCCTATATTAATTATTAAAATAAATAATTGAAAAATGGACATCTGTATTAAGAAATGCTAGTAACATAATTAGACTAAAACGAACATTCAGGGAAGGAAACGTAATTTCATACGAATAATATGTTTTCATCGAAGAATACTCTACCAAACTAAAACTGGTGGGGATAACGTAGATGATACGAATAGAGAGAAGAACTCCTATTTCACAAGGTTATATACGTAGGCTTAAACGCAAATTAAAATAATAGTTAGTCTCAACGGTAAGTCTTCAAAAGTTTCCTAAATGGCAGAAAATATGGGTTCAAAATAAAAAACGATCTATTTTCAACAATTGAAATGAAGTCAGAAGTTCTACAGAGTTGACCAGTTTTTACATTATTGTACAGCTTCTATGTAGTAAATATCTTCAAATAACTCAAAAATATCTATATGTAGACTCTATATATCTATATATCTCTATATGTAGACAATATCTGCATAATGTATTTTGACAAGGTAGGGTATTTCATCTATGTTAAATTACCGAAACACATACATAAAATGACAAGATATCTTAACAGGTGAAAAGTTAAGGGTAGAGAGAATAAAGGTCATTTTCATCACCTAAAAAAAAAATTAGGACTCTGGTGGTTATAGATAATGGACAATTAAAAACAAAACAAAGTGAACATAAAAGACTAATAGAGTTTTATCTTTATTAGGTGAATTACCTGACTTCATAACAGGTGGTAAGGCCATAAAAAAACCAATTATCTTTTGTACAAATGGCAAGTTTTAAATGACAGCTGTCAAAGCTTCGACTTCTTCAAATGTTTAGTTAACTTTTTGCAAATAATTGAAATAGTATTCATTGGTGATTTCTTATAAAAGGGAAAAAATTGAATAACATTAAGAAAAATAATTCCTCAATTTGAAAGGAATGAACAATAATGCAATCAAATTGGAAATGAATTCTATTTACGGTAACCTTGTATCATCATTAACAACAATTAAATATTGGGAAGCTGAATTTAAACCTGGTCGTATGAGTGTTTTTGAAGAATGTCCGAATCATCCAAAAGTGGTCATAATTGAAAAAATATTGAAAAAAACAACGATATTGTATTGGATGATCGAAACATTAAATTGTACGAGAAAGCAGAGATGACAACTGTATCATATGAATGTGTAACGAATATTTTGCAAGAATATTTGGGTATGAAAAACTTTCGGCCAGATGGATGCCACGTTTGCTCACAATTGACCAAATACGACAACAACTTCGTCATTCAAAACGTTGTTTGGAAATGTTTATGCACTAGGTGGCTGTGAGTGTCGATTAGTGACAATTGATAAAACATGGATTTATTATTTCACACCTGATGGAAAACAACAAACCAGAGAATGGGTAGAGCCTTGGGATAACGCTCCCAAACGACCATGACCTCAACAATCGGCTGGAAAAGGTTTAGCTTTCGTATTTGGGGATTCAAGTGGAATAGTTTTCATAGATTATTTGGAAGAAGGACCACATTTGTTGAAGAAAAAAATTTTGTTTTTGCAGGATAACGCGACCGCTCACATGTCAATGAAAACCATGGCAAAATAAATGAATTATGATACAGATTGGTATCGTATTCTCTAGCTTTGGCTCCCAGTGAATATTACCTGCTTTCAAACTAGAAAAGATTGCTCCAGAAAAAGAGACTTGCATCAAATGATGAAGAGGTATGGTAAACTGAGTCAAATTTCGGAGGACTTAATAAATCTCATTATTTAAAAGGTATCCAAATATTGAAAGATCGTTGAACTCGGTCGAGCTGAAATGAAACTATATTGTAGCATGAAATATAATTTTTCCAAAAAAATTGATATGTATTACTTATGCCAGGAATTTATCAATTCGCCTAGTTTAAAGTAGTATAAAGATAGATAGTGTAAATTAATACTAAAGAAACGCTATTTATCCCAGCAGTGCTCATGAAATAACCACCTAACAAACGAAATCCTTAACTCTATTATAGAATTATATATTATAGAAAAAATTGCAAATAGATACAAAATATTTTCTCATTGATAAATGTTTTTTATTTTTATTTAAAAAATCAGTAAAACCGATTAGTAAAAAAATGATTATTCAAGATACCATGGTTGATTTTCAATATCATCAACCATTTGTTGTGTGATATTTTGGAACATTGGCCAGTCCTGTACACTAACTGTACCATTTATTGTTTGACTACTTCTAGAATAACCTGTGCTCGCTACCGTATAACATCCCAAGTACGAATATATATTTATCGAAACAGTTTCATTTCCATCGGTTGGCGTTAATCTTGATGCGGATGCATAAATATTGAAATTACTATCGTAGCAAGTTGTGATATGTTGGATATATTTCGAGGAATTACTGTAGGTGTTATGAAGTTGAATATTGCAGCCAAACATACCCTTAGAGCATGTCATTAAGTCACATTGCCATATTTGTGTATCTGAAAATGGAATAAAACACTGTAGTACATCAATAATAATGTTATGAGTTCCTCATACCGTTGTCATAAGACAGGACCATATTTTCGATATAATTGAATCCTACCGTTGGAACAGTGTAGATGCAGCAAATTAAAGCTACAATAGCAAAAGCATCGATTTTGTAGATTTGACCCATATTGAAAGGAAACTAAAAAATATTTAGAAATTTTAGATTAACATAATAGGGGTAGATGTAGACACGCTCGATAGCTCGGTAAAGTGATAGTCTTTTGTGTAGTTTTTTTTCTGACATTATACCTATGTTAATTTTATTAAGTTAACGAGCTTTCGAGGGATTAGGTGTGATACTTTTCTAAGTATTTGCTTTTAGTTTTATAGTTCAAAACAAAAAAAAATTGAATATGATAATTTATATACATAATAAATAGATGGTCTTTGATGTTTTAAAAAAACAAGCGAGGCAACTGGGTATGAGTGTTTGGTTTCCATATCGCTGTTAAAATTACTCTTCCCAATGAATACTATATCAGCCGAATCAGGCAACAAAAAAGAAAGTCTTTCATCGACAAATGAAACCCATGGTGCACAAGTCACTTATCATGCCTATCCTACTGTTTTAGAAGCCTTTGAGAAGAAAATCTATGGTCTAGGGTCAAAATTAAGCGGCTTGGCTTTACTGATCAAGTAGTGAGAATTAGTGAAATTGCTTTATTTTGAAGGATTTTTGATTCGGTAAATGCTGGTGTTAAACGCAGTTTAGGACTTTCGTATCTTAATTTAGATTTAACGGTCACATAATAAACTGTTCGATGGCAGTCAGGACTACCAACTAGTGACATCAAAACGTTGATCGGGTTGGCTGTTGGAAGACATTTAACGTGACCATAGAAGATACACGTCTGTAAAGACTACCTAAGTAAGTTAGTAAGTAAGTAACCCAAAATTATTATAAAATCAAATCATATATAATTAAATGACTAAATCAGCAATCCAATCAGTCTAAATGCTGATCGAAATGTATAAAACAAAAGTAAAACTAAAAGTAATAAATTATTTAAACTTACATGTAATTGACTTCTGTAAATGTGAATAATACCGGAATTTCTCGCTTTATATACTTTCTCCAGAGTTTCCATATCTATGTAGCTTATATTATCTTATGGCGGGGGATAATGTCAGTTTGTCAAGTTGGCATGTTGTTTGATAATATATCACAAAAAAGATTAGTAACATTAGTAATAATAAAAAAGTAATTATAAGTTGTTTAAGAAATTAATGCATTAAATGTGATTTAATTGAAATTGATAAAGAATAACAAATAATTTTAATAAAATTTCCATGGAGACCAAAAACGAAAGTGTAGCTGATATCGATCACAAATCCATTTTGATTAATCTTGAAATTTGAATGAATCAAGTTTTGGTTTCAAGTTCGCTGATAACAATTACCGGTAATTAAAACAATTTAATTAAACTCAGTTGATAATTCTCAATACCTACATTATCTTCAAAGTAAAAAAAAAAATTTATTTTATACACTATTTTTCCCCATAGGAGTTTCTGATATTGAAACTAAAGTTCAGTTGGTATTACTCATTCAAGAATTATTAATGAATGATTTGTCATAGTACTGGATCTTGCTTATTGTGGACGTGAACGAGTACCGGAAAAGTTTATAACTGATAAAATAAGAAAAAACTAATAACTTGAAATGAATTATTATCAGATAAACTTAAGAATCATATTTTGGTCAGCGTTGAAAAAAATTACAAGAACGGATAGCTAGCCAAAAAAAACCCATTAGAAATAAGTAGAAGTGAGTCTATAAGTAGTCTATGGTCCGCAATAAATGCGGTAACTGTTTAAAAAATAAAATTTAATACAACGAGGTGCACATTATTCGGTAACAAACGTTTGTGGACTTGCAGGAGATGATTGCAGTTAATTCCTATTTGAAGAAAAACATAGGAAAGAATGAATAAATTGGAAGAAATAAAGACCAGAATTTAACCAATAACACTATTCTGCCAATAATATAATTCAAATATAATGGACTATCCATTTCGTGGTCCATATTTGGTATTAATGTTTGTCTGACATATATTAAAGGGAACTCCACATTCAAGGCATCAAATATATGATATATTTACTTTAAAATTTGGGTATGATTTTATATGTGGATTGTTTAATAATCGCGTAACGTGTTAAAATTGTGAAAAATTACTATAAAAATGCTACTCATCGTTCACATCGAATTTTCTCAAGTGATGAAGTTCATTCTGCGATTGATAGATATGTCAGCAAACAAAATTGTCGCAACAAGAGAACTGTTAATCCGTAAATAACTATCGATAGACCATTGTAGCTTCAAAAAGTATGGTATGTTTACGCCCATACTATATGACGAAAAAGTAAGTTACCTAAATCGTCTATGATGGTCGCTTTACATGATTATCAGTTTTTTTTTTGGATTAAAGGTGAAAATGTGAATATGGAATATATGTAGTTTTAGTATGACAGTATTACAAACCTATTAAGACGTCTTATAGTGGCTTTGTGGTTGCTCGGACTTGTAGTTTCACGTTTTGGTTTTATGAATTTTCCATTCATATAAAGCGATTTGTTATTATTGGATTTTATTTGTAGGATTATGATAAGAAATGTGTTAAGAATTGTCTTTAAATCTCCTATTTCCTAATGATTTAAAATATCTCGACGAATATTCGTCAAGTTATTGTTTAACTATTGCAAGCTATATGATAACAAGACATCTAAAATTATCTCAAAACTATCCAGTACTATAAAATATTTTGTGTGGAACATTTGAATGATATATTCTACACTTTATGACATGGATCAAACATCGATAAGTTCAAATAAAAACTTGTTCGTATTAATAAGCATAGGTACTAGTGAATAATTAACATTAATTTTTGGAACTATAAAATATTGTGGTTCCAAAAACAAAATATTGATGGATAAATCATCACATTTTAAAATTTGGAACGTATTATAACGAAAGTTGTAGGTTTTGTAGGTAAGAGAATGACACATTAAAATATAAACTAAGAGTTTTTCTTACAGTGATGCATAAACGAAAGAAGTATTTAGGTGTGCATCTCATATCGGATGAAAAAAAAACTCTGTAATGTAGATTCAATACTACAATTTATAGAAAAAATTGGACTTGGAAGAATGCTCTAAGTTTATGAAGTTAGCATAATAAATGTCTAGGCATGTCTATGCCAAGGATGTAAGATTTAAAAAAAGTTGAAATTAAGCCTTGCCGCATCACAAATTCCTTCAATATAATATAATATCAGATTCAGATATGTTACTGGAAGTAAAAGCAGAATAAGTCAAAAAAAAAAAGAAACGGTATAGTTATATATAGTTTGTTAATTTACCTTAAAATTATGTATTATAGTATTTAGTGACACTGTTCCTCGTAGGCTCTATGGGAACTAATATGTATGCATTATTTACATTCACGATTACTAGGGTAACCAAAATTCTTTTTACTGATTAGATTGGTACCGCCCGTGAAAGTAAGATCAGAATTTTATTCTGCTTAGATTGATACCGCCTGTGAAAGTTTAATCAATTTTTTTAATATTAGATTCGTTGTATTATTTTCTAATATCTTTGTGGAAAGGAAAAACTTTTGAAAAAAAGTTGATGCCGCACCGCCCATGAATATCAGAAATTTGGGTGCAGATTAAACTTTAAACAACAGTAAACACCGTAAATATTTAATTATTTCTTATTACAAAAATAGACATTGATTATATATAGCTTTGAAACGAAAAACTTGCATTTCTTGAAAGTTTTGAAAGTTTTCAGAGATATAGGCTGTTAAAAATAAACATTTTTAATTGATTTTGGACGTTTCTTGAAATAATTCTATAAAACTTTCTTTCTCATTCTAAAATTATATATTATATATATAAATATTATTAAATAGTTAGATGTAATTAAAAAATTGCTGGCTTTGCTACTGTAATGTAGCAACTATACCTAAATTTTTTACTTTCAATGGCGTAGCGGAACGGCAATTGGTTTTTGAAATTTTTTCCATATTTATTTCTTAACACTGAGGTACTAGAAAATGATATAACAAATCTGTAAACAAATAATTTTTCCACATACAACTCAGGGCCACCCTAGGTTAGTTTAGGTTATACCGGCGATCCCTGGAGGATCCACTTAGGCCTATTTCCCCATTGTGTTATCGTACATAGGATTAACTCAGGGTTTAAAACCATTTAAAACCTTTGGCAAAACTTAAAATGCTACATAGGTCGTGTGCGAGTTAGGCTAAGTTGCGTTCTAAATGAGGGAAATTTTAAGTTGTGCCGATAATGTAGTGATGTGTCGATACGTGTTGATAAATGGCTAAATGTGTGCAGTGCAAAAAATCCCAAAAAATCTCCCATTTGGTTTAGCATCAACATAGCCTAACTCGCACACGACCATAGTATCAGATTTTGTAGTTGGTTAAAATTCTCAAGAAAAAGGGCTCCTAATGTGTTAAATCACCGCAGTACGTGAGCTGGACAGAAGCATAATAGCAGCAGTGACAGGTTTGATTAAAAGAGAGATTCAATCTTCGAGCATGGTTCCGTAACAGGAGGGCCATCCGACGTGAGTATTTTATGGTACAGCCATAGAAAGAAAATTTTGCAGAAGGGGTGGGGTTTTAAATTATACCAAATTACAGTTATGTGCTCATTACGCCCTTCTCGCTGTGCGAAAATAACCTTACTAATATGATATTAGTAATAGAATTAGTGGAATATTATGCTGTATGGTTATATGAATAAATTATTAAATTATCAATATGCTGAATTTGTTAGACTTGTCAGAATTCGGTGGTGCCTAAAAAAATGAATTATAAGTAAATTTTTGATTAAGAAATAAATTATTTATATTGCGTACTAATTAGGACGTGTGCGAGTTAGGCTAAGTTGCGTTCTAAATGAGGGAAATTCTAAGTTGTGCCGATAATGTAGTGATATGTCGATACGTGTTGATAAATGGCTAAATGTGTGCAGTGCAAAAAATCCCAAAAAATCTCCCATTTGGTTTAGCATCAACTTAGCCTAACTCGCACACGACTTTAATAGTTGTTTTCAATAATAATTTAATTCCAAATTGCATAAATAAAAATCTTAGAGTCAAGAAAACATAGCAATGTTCAAAGCAATGTTATAATTGCCAATAAAAACAAAACATAAAAATTATAATTATTATATTAATTATAATAGGTGTATTCGGTGGCTCGCAAGCACGGCAAGTACGCAATGTACGCAATACAACAACACTATTTTCTCTGCATCGGCCAGCATAGTTATGCTGGCCAACCACATCGGCCAGTAAAAAAAAAAATGTTACCAACGCAATAAGCGAACTATTGTGAACATTCATTGAAAATTCCAACGAATAGTGCAATCAAATGTCAAAAATTGAGGAAATAAAAATTCAAACAGAATTCAAAAATTTGAAAAATATTGAAAAGTAAATAAGAAATAATAAGAATGGAGAAATCGTAAGTATTAAGCACATTGAATTTTTTATTATGTTAGTTATTACCAAGTAACATTTATTTTATTTCATTTAATTTGTAGTTTACATACATAAAATTAATAAAGCAAACATAATTTTTAAAGTTTTTCTAAAAATTTTTTTTATAGAAATACACGTAAACTGTGGACCACAAAGGAAATGAAGTGTTTTCTAGAGTGCTACTTGGCACGAAAGGAAGAGTTTATGGAAACCAGAAAAAAAAGACTTGGATATCAACATGTACTTGAGGACATGATAGCACATGGAATTGCAGTAAGTATCGCATAACTTCTGCAATCATTTGAATAAAAAAATAAATTAAATTATATTAAAAAAAAATATTTATTTTAGGATGACTTTACTCCAGTCTGCTTAGAAAGAAAAATGCGCACACTTCTAAGTGCATTTAAAGCAGCCAAAGATAACAACAGACGGACTGGTGCATCGCCATGCTTACCACCCTACATGGAGTTGATGAACGAAATATTTGGTGATAAACCAATTATTTCAATTAATCACACTGCGACGTTAGGGTTTGACAGCTATGTTGAAGACATAGAGGTGCTGGAAGAGTTGGAAATAAACATTGTGCAAACGAACGCTGAGCTATCGCCAACGCAAGAATCACTAACGGAAGAATCGCCGACGCAAGAATCATCAACGCAGGAATTGCAAATGCAGGAATTGCCACAACCTTCAAAATTTAACCGCAAAAGAAAATCTGTGCGTCAGGAATATTATGATAACAAATTATTTGTTAAGAAAAGAATAGAGGAAGAGAAATTAAAATTTTTTAAAGAAACTATGAATGAACTGAAGCAAAAAATAATTAAGAAATGGGATAATGAATTGATATTAGAGGAAAGAAAATTGAAATTGGAGGAAAATAAATTCAAGTTACTTGAAAAACTTACGCAAAATATGTGTAAAATAAAAAATATATTTATATTAATTTTATAAAAAAATATGTGTAAGTTAAAATACTTTATCAATGATGTGAAATAATTTGATATAATATTTTTATTTTAATTAAAAATATGTTATATTCATTTTATGTAATATATATTTTTAAGTTAAGAATTTCTTTAAATTTGTACTATTTATTTTACTTTTATGTAAAATATTTTAAGTTCAAATAAGTTTCTAGTTGTAATAGTATAGTATTTTTATTTTCGTTCAAAAACATTATAATATTTTAATCTTAAAACTAATCTTACACATTAATTTATGTTATTAATAAATAAATTACAAACTATTTACACATTAAAATATTATTACTTATTGAACTAAGTTAAGTTAGTTTCTATAAATGTAACAAAATTTTCTATTTAAAAAATTACAATAAATATATTAATTAATAAACTTATATAACACCTTTTCTTAACAAATAATTAAAAAGCCTTTCCCTTCTATTATTACCATGATCTAATTCATGCTCTTCATCAGCTTGCTGTTCGTCATTGTTTTGAATATTTGATTCAGCATTCTCAAACAAATCATCCTTTATAATACAAATATTATGTAAAATACAAACGCTTACAACTATATTTGTTATTGCAGCCAAATTTGTCTGCTCCGTAAATTTTAATAATCTTCGGAAACGAGTTTTTAGTAAACCAAAAGCGTTCTCAACTACAATACGAGCAGATGAGTGTTTTTCATTAAATTTTTTTTGACTATCGGTTAAATTCCCATAATTTTTGTAAGGTGACACAATCCAGTTTGTAGAAGGATAAGCAGAATCTCCAATAATAAATGTCGAGTTTGGAAATATTTCTTCGTATCTTGATTGTGCCATTCTATATAGCTTTGACCTTCTCAAAACTCTGTAATCATGCAAAGATCCAGGTTCTCCGCAAGTAACTTCAATAAATTTTTTATTGGCATCCACAACAGCTTGGAGAACGATACTATAACGTTGCTTGCGATTAAAGTAATCTTCTCCATGGTTTTGTGGTTTTTTAATGGGAATGTGTGTACAATCGATTGCTCCGATAATGCCTGATATTTTGTGTTTACGTTCAAATGTATTTATTATATCTAATGCAGCGACTCCTCGTGGCCATGATACATAATCTCGGCCTATGGAAATCAAAAACGTAGCAACAGTTTTTACTGTTGACCATGCTGTAGAAACTGACACTCCAAAGAGATTTCCTAACTGTCTATAAGTTACTGTATTACCAACGTACCAAAGATATATATAGACAGACTTTCTGCAGCTTACATGTTTAATACCACCACAATCTGTATCCGACAAATTCTCCGATTCTGAGAAGCGCACTAGAAATAAATTAAATTTGTAATTTAATCACAAACAACTCAATGTATATTTACAGATAAGGTCTTCCGCTGTACTTCGTCGTAATCTGAAGTGATTTTTAAAATCCATTGGGTTCATTGATTCTATACTTTCTTCAAAATTTTTACACTTTTCCTGCTCTTCTTCACTCTGGCTTGAATCTTCAGAGGAGGCTGTTGCGGCATTCATAACATTTAAAAAATCCTTCAAGCAACTTGCATCCCTCGGCCGCTGCAAAACGGTGCTTTCTTCTCCCAACATCGACAGTACCTACAAAAATTTACTTATCTTAGTGTTTTATTTTTAAATTTCCAATATTCTTACCATTCCTTTTAATTCCGTGTTCATTTTAATTTTATATTATTTTAAAAATATAACTGATTTATATGCACATATACAAAACATCAAAACGTCAAAACAAAACATTTGACAGATTGCAACAGTGATGCCAATGACTCGCGTGGCCAACATAGGCCAACATGCATTTTTTGCCGTACTTGCGAGCCACCGAAAACGCCTAATATTGTTTTTGATAGAGCACAATATGTTATTTTTTTAAACTAAATATTTTTATTGCAAAAAATGCAACACTGCAATAAAAACAGCACTGCTGTGACGCATGTGCAAGACAAGCTTTGCTGCAGTGTTTCGTTATCGGTTGAAGCCGTTAGAGTTGTTTTGATTTCGATAAGTTGCGCCGAAATTTTTGTAAATTTTAATATTTGATCGAATGTGTCGCAATAATATTATTCGCGAATTAATATGTTTTTATGTGTATTTAATTTAATATTTAAATAAATAAATGAAACTTAATTATTGTTTAAAAAAAATTATAAAGAATTCGGTCTTAAGTGTAACAATACATTTCCCTCTGAATTTAAAGTTTTCCGTTAGCTCATTGGTGATGTTTTCTTTACGCAACGTATATGTGTTTCACTTGTTATGTATATGTGTGTGTACATAGCTATGTACATAGTGAAAAATTTTATAACAAAATATAATAGTAATCTTTAAACTGTCAACACACGTACGATGTATTACATACATATGTATATTGTGAATGCTGGCTAAGTAAACAAAAAAATGTTTTCAATTTTCAACTTATCGGTAAGTTTATGTATATTTTTTATTATATATTAAATTATATATAAAATGTAAATAATGTACTATAAATAATTTTATAATAATTCGTATAATTGTATAATATTATATAAATATTGCAAAATAATATAATATTTGTAATATACATTATAAATATCTTTTTTGAATTTTTATTTAAAAATTAAATACGGTTAAAACAGCTGAGCATAACAGAAATAATAGAATAATAATAATGTAATACATTTTATTTATTGATATTATAATATCTAAATTAAATATAAAAATTCGTAAATTTTTTTTTTATAATTTTTGCATACAAGTTTTTTTTTGCTCACTGAATGATGAAAAATGAGTCTATGGCTTACAATATTTGTTTTTGTTATTATTGAGGCTTATAGGGAATACGAAAACACAGTTGTAAAATAATTAAAGTGAGCTTAAGAATTTTATGGAAGTGTGTGTGAGTGTAATGAAAGGCTGAAGCATATGGAATCATTATGACACCCACTTCCCGCCCCTAAAAATATATCCGAAGAAATATTTCATAATAAAGAGACGCTACATGGGATACACATTATCGTAAATGTCGTAAAGATCGACAGTAAACATATAGGCGTATATATGTTTTGTGTTCTAAATAGAAGCAACTTTGCTTACAAAATGATTCCACTTTATAAGCTTTTACAAAAAAATACTAAATTTGTATGGTCTGAACAATGTCAAGATGCATACGAATGCATAAAAAAAGATATCACATCAGACCAAGTACTTACTCATTTCAACCCAGAATTACCAATTATACTAACAACAGATGCTTCGAATAGTGCAGTTGTAGGAGTTCTTTCTCATGAATTTTCAAAGAATGATTGCAAACCAATTGCCTTTGTTTCAAGAGCTTTATCTAAATGTGAACAAAATTACAGCACTCTTGAAAAGGAAGCGTTAGCTATAATTTTTTGTGTTTCAAAGTTAAAACAGTATTTGCTTGGCAATAATTTTATATTGCGAACTGACCATAAACCACTTATTTCAATTTTCAATGAAAATAAAGGTTTACCTATCATGGCAGCAGCAAGAATGCAAAGATGGGCTTTTATTATGACTGGTTTTAACTATAAAATAGAGTATGTTAAAGGACATTTAAATCATGCTGATAATCTTTCACGTATTCCGCAGACTCATTATGATGAAACTATGAATGACAACCATGACGACGATAAAAGCTATATATATAGTATTCAAGAGCAATCTCATTTAAATCTAAATTTTAAAAATATAGCACAACAAACTAGACGCGATCCAATTCTTTCAAAAGTATCTGATGCTGTTTTAAATGGAACAATTAACAATTTAAAAGGAAATCAGTTTACGTCATTTACTACCAAGAGTATAGAATTAACAGTTGATCGTGGATGTCTACTTTGGGGGTATAGAATTGTTATTCCTCAAAAACTTAGACAGAGCGTTTTACACAAATTACATGAATCTCATTTAGGAGTTGTCAAAACCAAATCTATAGCTAGATCTTATGTCTGGTGGCCAAATATAGATGTTGATGTAGAAAATTTGATCAAAACTTGCATTCCATGTCAAGAACTTTTAGCAAGCCCAGAAAAGAGCACTTTAATACCGTGGACTCCAACTGATACTGTATGGAGCAGAGTTCATATAGACTTTGCAGGTCCTATTAAAGGTTTTAATTTATTTGTAATAATTGATTCTTTTTCTAAATGGGTTGAAGTATATCAAACCAGAAACATATCTTCAAGTTTTGTAATATCAAAATTAAGAGAATTATTTTGTCGTTTTGGAATTGTAAATACAATTGTGAGTGATAATGGTAGACAATTCACTTCAGAAGAATTTAAAGTTTTCACCACAAAGAACAATATAAAACATATTTTGACTGCACCTGGTCATCCTTCAACCAATGGACAGGTTGAAAATTTTGTAAAAACACTTAAAAAATCTTTATATGCAAATTTGCATAATCAAAATGAAGCAAATTTTGAAATTGTTTTAAATAGATTTCTTATGGATTACCGAAACACCACACACTGTTCTACTAAAGAGTCTCCAGCTAAGATTTTCTTAGGTAGAAGGATTAGAAATAGATTCGACTTCATGAGACCTCCATTAACTAAAGATGAAATAATATGTAATCAAGAAAGAAGCATTAATAATTATAAGGGTAAACGAAATGTTGATTTTGATATAGGTCAGAATGTGTATGTCCGTGACTACACAAACCCTAACAGATCAAGCTGGTCTCCAGCAAATGTTAAAAAAAAAATTGGTCCAAGATCTTTCTTTTGTACACTTTCACATAATGGGAGGGAAATAAAGAGGCATACTGACCAAATACGAGCAGGTGCTACTAAAAAATTAGAACAAAATGATAATATCAAATGCCACACTGAGTCTAATATTCTGGACAACAATCCTTCAGTCACTGAGAATATCATGGAAACTCACACACCACTTGAAAATTCAGTAAGTAATAATAATGAAAATATTTTGATTGATAATAATGTACGTAACTTAAGACCACGTAAGAATGGTAAAGTAACTAAAGAATAATAAATTTAATTTAATAAGATATTTTGAATTACATTATGACATATTGTGAATTATTTATATTTTTGAAGTTACTTGAATTATTTATTTTGATTTATTGAAAATTTATTCTAATTTTAGTTTAATTATAATTATAAGAAATGTTTCATTTATAAAGTTATAATTTCAAAAATTATTTATTTAATGTTAAATATAATATAAATAAATAGCTCATTTAGGAGGAGCATGTTATATATATAATTAATATATATGTTTATAACAATTTAAGTTACAGTGTATACTCAAAAATGTTTAGCTCGTAAGCTTTTGATAATAATAATAAAAGTCAGTCTGTAATACAACTCAAAAGCGTGCACTTCATTTGGTGAAGACACCACACTATTCTTCAGCGTTTATACGGGGAAATCCTTAACTCTATATTATATGAATTCTTGAAATATTCTCTTTTTCCCTGTTGATTTTTTCTTGCAAGTATGTCTCTATTTTTCATACCTATATATTATAATAGGTGTAGAAAAAGAAATATATTACGACTGATTTTGTTTAACGTTGTCGTCAGTGATCAGTCACCACTTTTCATCACCAGTCACCAACCGCTTCCAAAATGGATCGATTTTGTTGCATTTTAGCAGCAATGGAAATTCGGTCCAAATGCCTTTTTTTTGAGTTAACTCGTGTATCACCTCGAGTTTCTTTTTGTATCTAACTTTACTCAAATGGCTTAAATTCCAAACAGTGTTTTGTGCAATTGAAATTTTAGCTCTTCGGCAACTGAACAGTAAACAGTGCTTAAATAATGGTCGAACTCGACAATTTCCATGCTTTTATTGATATTTTCGACAATTGGCCTTTCAGTATGTGGTGCATCTTTGAGAAATTGCGTACGATTGCCTGTTACAGTATCAGAAACATAAGCACTATCCACATTTTTATTCGCCTCGCTTGTGTTTTTTTATCAAAAAAAAAAAAAAAAAAAAACAAAAAAATAGTACAAAATCTCAACTTTGTAACGCCATCTAGCGTAACTGACCATACTTATACAATGCATGATACAGATAACTAAAGATAACAGAAAACTATTGAGTAAATAATGGATTTCTTTTTACTACACCTAGTATTATAATTTCAGTTAACCAACGAAATTTTTATCTAAAGTACTGGATTACTTTTCATTAGCTACTTTTTTGATAAATTAACAAATTCTGTTGGATTTCATTATTGGCTAAACAATAGGTGTAGTGTTCTTATATATTTATAGGAAACTATACGAAAATTCGAACAGAAATGATGTATATTTAGGAAACAAAAAAAAACAAAATAATATCACAAACGTCGAACGAAATGTATATAATACATTTAAATATAAATTGTGATATACTTTAATAGAAAGGAATACTATTATTATTATAGAGGTTTTTCGAACAGTAGTGAACTACAACAACAAAAATTCATTTTATATTTTTTTAATTAATTGAATTTTTAACTGACCATACAGCTGTTTCGAGTATTGCCAAATACCCAACATCAGTGGTCTTGGAAATAATTCTTGTATTTAATTATTCGTAAATAACTTTTTTTGAGACTGCAAATAATAGGAATCGAACTCGTGCCCTGCCAAATTTGAAGCTCAGAGGCTGCACACCTTAAATAACTGACCCAAAGCCGTACTTGACCTTTATGTCCTTACACTCTTCTGGAGTTTTGTTACTTTTTTGTGAAAGCTTTATTAACAAATTCACTTGCTGTGTTTGTATGAGAACGAAATCATAAACCAGCTGTAGAATAACTGAATTAATTAATTATATTTTTTATTATTTTTATAATATACAAAATAAAGTTGTAAATGGTAATACTACTTATACAAATAAGTGGTTTTGAGACATATTAATTATAATTAATTTTACATTATTACCACCATGAACCGAATTTATTAAATATATCGCTAGCGATATTCGTTACATCTGAATAAACCTTTTCCGCTATGACTCTTACGCTAAAGCTCTCTTCTGTAGATTGTTGTGTGGTTACCATTACAGGTTTACTAACTTTTTGATATGTAATGAGTATTACGCTGCCATTTTTATAACCAGTTAAATTTATGAGCTCTGCCTCTTCGTAACTTTGAAGATTAAAATCTTGCTCCAAAACAGTATCATTGTCACCGTAACACGTATTTATGTAAAATAATTCATTTTTATTTTCATCATTTAATTTCAAATCAATCTCGCAACGTTCAGTCTCCTCTGGGCAAAATATTTTATCACATTTGAAATCGGCTAAATTATTATTATATTGTTGGAGATATTACTTTCTTTTAGGCATATTTTGTAAGTGAGTACTTACTTTCATTAACTTCAATATGGTAGTCATCAATTTGATATATGTACTGGTGTGCGCCTGTCATTAATACGAGCATAAATATTTGAAATATGATCAAATTTTTAATAGTTTTGTTCATTTTTCTCTTAATATAAATTATATTTAATTTAAAATTAATAATAATTTTTTCTGATATATCTAAAAAAGTTCTTTCGAATATATTGTTTGATTCCTGGTCTGATTAATTATTTCCATTTAGTCGTTTATATTTTTAATTTGACATAATAAATTGAATTATATCTTCAATGTTTTTTATATGTCTATTCATAACCATATCTTTTATAATAATTATATCTTTTAAAATTATATGTAATATCTTTACTGGTAGTTTAATTAAATTGATGCACTGAACTCAATTTAGTTGTGCTAAAATAAGTCAGATAAATTAATACTTTGCTTCTTATCTTGCGATGTTCACAGCTTCACAATTTGAAATCTTATGAGCTCGAAATTTCATAAGTAAGTACTCGAAAGTAATATATTGAACCTTTAATAAACAAAGTATAGACATATGTATTCAACGTAATTTAAAAATACGTCATTATTGAGTTTCTGTTTTAATTAAAATTAATTTATTTTTTTCTTATTAATATTGAAGCAATTGTTTCTAACAAATATTTAAAGTACTTAACTTTTTTATTATTTCTTTTAAGCTAAGAGATAAGTACAGATCGTTATATAAGAAATATACCAGTCGATGTATTTGGTGAACATTTATAACGTTATAATGAACTAACTTTTTAAACAAATGTTGATTCCATATATTGATTCGCTTTCTAATAAACTAATCGAGGTTTGACTGTACTCTACGCAGGCTTTGCTCTATCATTGTCTTATCCAGGGCATAGATTTGACCATTGAATGCTTAAAAAGTCATTTCATGGGGTGAAATTTTGTTTGCAGTTGTGACGGGACCGTACCTTTTTGTAGCTATAATACAAATTTTCAATTCAAATGAATACAGAAGGATAGGACCAATAGGACGGTATCTCGGTTAAACAATACGTTCTACCTTTTCTGTATAGCGTGAGTTTTTTTTGAAGAGCTGAATATATCCTCTTATTATAGGTTTCCAGATCACTGTAGTTTTTTCAGACAAAACTCATTGCTATAATTGAGGCTATAGCTTGTCTAAAAGTAAATGATAAACTTGATACGAATATATACATACTATCGGATAGTCAAGCTATTTTAAAGTTCTTGAGCTCAGGTTTTGACTATTACAAATCTATAAATGAGATGTCGACGCAGTTCAATATTTCTCTAATCTGGGTTCCCGATCATATGAATATTTTTGGCTAGCTAGCTCGATGGCGTACATTAAAAAAACCACTTGGAAGACCTAAACAATCTGGGCATATCGTTGACATCATGCAAACTGGCACTGAGTTCTGCCTGTGCCGAACATTTTTTTTTTGTCTGTTGTGAAGCTTTCTTTGAAAACCTGATTGATACTTTAATATCCATTTTCTCAAATTAATATTTATTTGGTTTGATGTCGAAAGTATTTGTCTAACCCTTTTTTTATTTGACAATTTCTTTACCACTAATTTTTTCAGTTTATTTGTCGGTAATGGCTTCTGATCCCTAACTTAAGCTTAGTCACCCTTAAGTGGCCGATATTGACTAAGTTTTTTTATTAATGTCTAGAAGACCTACGTCGTTTATGACTTTTAATGGAATCAATAGAAAAAAAATTGGGAATGGAAAAAATGAAGGCTTAGATTTGAAATTGAGAGAAGCTCTAGGCAAATAAAACAGTTCATTATAAAAATTTGCTTATTTAATCAAATATATATAATTAATATATAAATTGCTTTATTTTACCAAAGACATGACATAACTTAAATTTAATACTACTACCACCATGACGTAAATTTTTTGTATATATATATATACCGGTGCAAATGTTCTTCACAGTTTCATAAGTTTTTTCTGGTAGAACTCCAGCGCTAAATGCTTCTTCTTCCGTTTCCACTGGTGCAGCTATTGCAATGGGTATCGGTTTTGTGACTTTTTGGTAAACAAAAACTAATACGCTTCCATTTTTATAAGCAAGTAAATGTACGAGTTCTGCCACTTCATAGGTTAGATTTTCAGTTACTTCATCCAAGACAGTATCATTGTGTGCAAAGCACGCGTTTACAAGATGAAATTCATTTCGATCCAATTCATTTAATTTCTTTTCAACTTCGCAGTCGTCGTCGAGCAAATTATTTGATTGCATTCGAAACTGCCTGCAATTTAAACCAAGTTATAGTTATTATAATAACACATAAAAGTTTAACTTAATTCTTTTTCTGGAGTACTCACTGTCACTCATTGACATTAGCACAATAAAAATGATTAAGTCTTGTAAATAAAATATCAAAGTTCTTATATGACCAAAAAAAAATCCATTTAATAACAATTATAGTTTTGTTATAAAATGTTAAACTTTTATGGATAGTTTTCTACCCCTTGGGCCAATATATTAATACTTTTTACTAAAATTATACAAAATTATACTGCGATCGATCTGTGTTAATGTTTCTGCCATGACTTATAAATTGATGCACAAATTAAACTTTATATCGGTAGACATTCATGTAAAATGTTTATCCGTGGAAAGCCATCGATTTGGCTTTAAATCCTGGTGTTTTTGCTCATCAGTATCAAACCATATTGTATGGAAGTGCCGCAACACCTTATTGTAAAGTTGTCGAATTTGGAGGGGACGTTGTTCTAAAATTGTTGGAAAATGTTACTTTGCCATTAACTCATCGCATTTTTTTTGATAACAATTTTATTTTATTTCATCTCATCTACCTTCTAAGTGATCGTCACTTTTTTGCGGGTGGTAAATAGACATACTAAGTTTGAAAACACTACACCCTTGTCGTAGTTGCAATTTCAATCCCAAGTAACTCGAGAACTCTCATTGGCAGATAAGTTTGCTGACATGCAAAGTAGTTCTTGTAGAAATAACACCAAATGCTGTGAAAATACGGAAGCCAAACATATACCCAGTAAAAGAATGGATGGCACTCCAACAAGGCGAGGCAAAGAATGTTCCTGAAAACTGAAAATGTGACATTAATTTGCATTTCATTTACTAATAAAATAGATAAAATCCATTCAAATGCATAAATAAATTAACTAATTTAAATAAAGTGGCGAACATAATTATTGGCACAGCAAGCACATTGAACTTTGAATATTGTTAGATAAAATGCTTAATTTGCTATTTAATTCATTTTATTTCATTATATTATGTCTTATATTTGATTTCTTACAATTTAAAAACCAAAAAAGTACAAAAAAAGTTTTTTTTTCCAGTTCCAATACATTTATTCTTCTTAGAACTGTCGGTATAGATCGCTATCTTTCCTACTAATGTAAGTAGTCCTGCCAATCCCTGCTTAAAGGAGTTCTGTTGGTAAAGTTATTGTCGAAAAGTAAGCGAGGATATGGGTAGTTCCATTCTCTAATCCCATTTAATGAATAGGTTCCTATGTTCGAACGCAATCGAGCGCCAACAGTTTAAATCTTCAAGCCTTTGTGTGAAACTTGACTGTAAGCGCATTGATGGGCATGATCTTAGAGTTCCTGTTTCGCAGTCGAAATAGCCTTCGAACAATGTACTGTTTGTTCAGCGATGTACTGTTTGTTGTTTGTTCATCACATTCGTATGTTAAAACTGGCCAAATGACTGCTGTGTAGGACCAGAGAATCACTTTTGGCCGAAATCCCCACAATGAGAATTCTATGACACTTTTTCGGATTTCTAAAGTGTTTTTTTTTATAATCTTTAGAGCATTTCTATATGGAGTATAAACTTTGGTACAATAGCTTTCGTTGAAAGCTTTTCGCGAATTTTTACGGAACGTAGAGAGCTTCTCGTTCCAAAACGGTTACATTTCTTCGCATTAGAGCGAGGACGTGATGCTTTAAAGGAAGATAAAATGCTATAAGAGACCCTACTATCTAATTCCCTAATTTAGTTAATTGGAGCGGGTTCCTGTTGATCTTGCTATTAAGCAATGTACTGAGAGTATCCCAGTTTGCCTTCCTGGGATTACGTTGAGACTGCTTAGCTACTATGGGAATATCCATCACAAACATGATGTATCTATGATCAGAGAATGAGTTCTTGGCTGCGACTCTTCAATCATTTATCGCTAAAGAACGAGAAGTCGAGCAAAGGGTGATATACAGAACCTCTTCCCAACCTATCTGTTATATGTTACATATGCTATAGTGTTACTCATATTACAAATTTCAAGATTGCATCTTAATATAAAATCAAAAAGAGACTCACCTTTTTCATTGATTTCCTAGCTTCCCTACAACGAGTGCCGGGCACTGGCGTCACAGCAAAGCTAGCTTCTTGGTCTGTGCGAAATTGTGAACTAATTCTACTCCCTTTAGTATGAAAAGTAGACGGCTACTATTAAAACTGCAGGTTTTTGCTTCCGCTCTACCCTGATGATTTTGGTATCTAGAGAGCTTAAATGAAAAGAGAGAAAAGCATGAAGGTGTGTTTTTGTTAAAATGCATGATCTAAGCTTACCCTTTGACATGAAAAGGACGTTAAGGTTGAGTCCTTTGACACATGAACTATGAACTCAAGGCTCTTAAATGATGACAAAGTCGATGACCTCCTCTCTGAGTAAGACAATCAGATTATCCGTAGTACAATTGGAATTTTTTAGGTTTACCTGCACGATAAACCATCAGTACATCAACAGAGTTTTTTATTAATGATAAGGTCATCTAGCAGCTTGCTAGTGCCCTCAACCTCATCCAAAATGTTATCCGGTGGCGCATTTTTGAATATCTTTATTTTGGCCTTCCGGATGCCATAACGGAGCTTGCAGTCATTAGCCTCAATGACTGGCAAGCATTCTTCATTGATGAGAAGGAGGTATGATTGGCTGTGTTTTTGCGGTTCTTCTGTCTTGAGAACCGACCAGTCTTCCATCTGGATTTCTGGATTTTGCAGCTTCAGTTGCTGCAGAATAAGGTCCGGAGGGCCAAGATTTTTAGGCAACCAAACGCGCGCTCGAGGCCTAGATGGAATTTCCGCCGCAGAGATAAGTTTAAGTCTTAAACCGTCCCAGTTCTCACTAATCTTAGTGATCGCCTTGCTGAAAAAATTCCGTGAATACTCGTCGTCGCATCTAATCACTCGATGACCACGGACGATATCTGCGCAGTCAAAGGATGGAACAGACCCCGGATTGGTCATGAGCTCAGCCATAACCAATTCGGACAGTTTGGTCTCAATCAACGCCCATCTCTCCATCAGCATTTTGCTGTTGGAGTTGCGTTCATCGATCAAAGCCACACTGAGATGGTCCCTCGCCACTTCACTGAAGGGACGAGCAGCTTGTGTCGGTCTTGGTATTGGCTTCACATCCCCCGTTACATTCTTGCGCCGCTTCGCTGCCATGCCTGGATCTTCTTGAGATCTGTTACGTTTACCACCATCTCCAACGTTCTTGCCGGTGATATCAGATTGGCGCAGACCCTCATCATGAAGATACTCCTCCACAATGGCGCGGTATTTTTCAGTGTCGGCTTCGTCTCGTTCATGAACGTTTCCTTCTTTTTTGTTGCTCTCGATTTTCTTAAGCATAAAAAGCGCTCGCTGATAGCGATTTTTTCGTGCCATGCTGGCTGTTTTTTTACGCGATTTCACCTTACCTTTACTGCTGAGACTGGCAATTTTGAGCGTTGGTGCGTGATTAGCATTCGGTCTACTGTGACTGGTAGAGGGAATGTTGTCGGAAATTTTGGATGATGATGAATTTGGAAAAGACGCCGGTGTACTGTAGCTGGTATAATCAGTTTTGGAATCAGCAACGATCTCATCATCTGATTTCAATAATTCGTCCTCCGTGAGTTTGGTGCGTTTATACTCTCCACCCATGAGTTCCGAGACAGTATCGGAAGAGTTCATTAAATATCATAATCGTCCCCCTTACCCGATAAGATAGGCGTGGCGGACCCGAGGAAATTTGGACGAAAGAGGCGACCACCACAGCAGCGTCCCATACCATGGCTAGACCAAACTTACTCCTCAAGGCGGTCATGTATTGAAGAGGCTCCGTAAAAATACAGTCGGACAGACCCCTTGACTGCAAACCTACGCCCGGTGAGCACGGATCGCGTAACACTCCCGGGTTAAGAGGACCTTCATACCATGATCAAAAAGCAATGAGTGGTGCGTAGCTATTGAAGAGCTAAGGACACTCACTCAATTCTTCCTGATCTTAGCTGGGCACTGCCCTGACAACGTACAGGACGAGAATGCTGTGTGTCCCATTTCCAGGCGACTCCCTCGTGGAGGGTTCAGTAGAAGGATTTTTGCCGCCCTTATATCTTAGATACTTAAATTAATATGTATTTGTACATTGAGTAAGTGAAATGCTCATATGATTTGAATGGGTGACTGAAATTTCGTAATATATTTCCAATGTACATTAACAATTGACTGATTTTTGAATTTGGCTACATTGTAATTTAAGACGTAACATTTTTTGCGAGTAAAACCTTACTCTCAATGATTTAAGAGTATTGTTGTTGCTTCACATGTTTTCTATCGTATGTTGCTAGTATTTTTTGACTACTCTTAATAAAATTACGGCTACTAGGGCGAAAGCTATCAGGAAATTGTGGGCGTACTAAACATCAATCACATCATAGTTAGAAATTATTTAAAAAAACACAAAAACACTTGATGTTTGGATACCATATGAATTAATGCAAATAAATTCGGTTGATATAAATCATTCATTGCTAAAACATAACGAAATTAATGTGATGAGTGATGAGAAATTTATAATAAACTAGAGTATTATTCATTATGAAAACCAGGTCATATTAAGTCGTTGGTAAAATAAGAAGGAAATATTCTGTCAAGTTTAAAGCAATGGTTAATTCGGTTCTCTACTGCTCACAACTCAATCGCTTGAACAAAACAATCAAGCTGTTGTGTTTTATTATGAAAGTTTTAGACTCCATGAATCTTTTACTCCATGAATCTCGAAATACAATAACAGGACTTGGTTCTATTTTAATTTTTATATATTTTATTTTATATAAAAAAGTTTGTGCACAAAAAACACAAACAAAAACTTAGCTGACAATCGAAAGATCTGATCAATCCATTTCTTCCATTTGAGCTTTAGAAAAACCGAAAACAGCTTTCAGTGTTGCAGAACACCGCTGCCAGTATACGAAAGATCTTTCACACGATCTTTCACAAGAATTTCTGATGTGGTGAGCTGAAAGATCGTTGTCAGAACTGCATTGTATATTTTATAATTGCCAATATGTACTTGAGTTGAAGTGAAGTGAAATACAGAGCGTATTATCAACATTATTACTATCATATCAATACTACATAGTAAACCAAAATCTAAGACGTCTGAGAAAAATTGTCTTGATTTTTTAATATATTATTTCTATTTTAATCATTTAATTGCTCAATTTAATTACCTTCTTCTAAATCCACTTAATGGTTGGTGCATGAAGACAAATTAGGTGAGTACGGCTGGTGATCGATAAAAATGATATGTATGTTGACCGAGACTTCATATACCCTGACTACACTATGCGATGGTGCATTGTCGTGCACAAAAACTTACTTCATGGCCTTCGATACACAGGTCGAAATATCGAACTCTGTCTCACAATCGTTGAAGCCCTAAAGAATATGCTACACTCATAAAGTGAGCTTCTTTGATAAAGTCACTATATGATTAGCATTACCATGATTTTCCTTTTGTGAAAGCGTAATTTTCTTTCTTGTGGTTTCTGCTAATTTTCATGCGATGTACTTTTGCTTTTGGGTTATAATGCCAATATCACATTTTATTATTAGTTATAATGAAAAGGATTTTTTGTATTCTTTTGGGACATTATTGACACATTATATCCGTCAGAGTGTTAAGCAAATAGCGCTCGCACTACGTCAAGGTTTCTGTCATTTGACGGATGTAAGAATATCGTACTACTTTATTTGAATATAAAAAGATTTTATTTGCATAAGTGTATTTTTTTAATGAAACTTGGTAAATATTTACACTTTGTTATTAAGTCATTTCGAAATTTATTTCATCACCATTTGGCAGAATTAAATCGTCTTCGAGAACAACACGTATGTGACCATTTCTTTCTGCTACTATGCTCACTGACATCGAAAAGTTTGGGTCAATTTCTTCAGTAATGGTTACATATCCCCAGGGAGTTGCTGGGTTTATATAGCAACCATTTGTACGTATTGATTTCTCCTCGAACTTAAATTTTTGAATTTCGCAAATAATTACTTCTTTTGGACAATTGAGTGTATCACATAAAAATTCACCATCTAAATAACATTAAAAATGTATATAATTATTATTAATTACTTAATCATTGATTAAAATCTCCATTGATATATTTTATTAATAAATATTTTTGAGTACTTACCTTTAGTAACTGCCATTTCCAAAGTCTTAAAACTGTACTTGTATGCGTTTATATATTTCGTTAAGGCAAAGACGAAAGTTACTAACCAAAACGCATTTTGACTCACTTTCTTCATGCCTAAGTTATGAATCTAAAATGAACACCAATATATAAATCTTTAAATATTTTTATTTAAATATTTATTCATCTTACTTTACTAGATTGTTTAAAAAATACGTGGAACAAAAATAAAAAAACGAGATAAAATGAGTCTAAACTGAAATGAAATGAACTACCAGAAGATTTTCCAGTGTTTATTCAGTTTTTAGATGTCTTCATGTGGATCAACTTTAAGGCTTATTCAACCCTTTTTTAACAAATCAAACCATTATTTTTTTTTTTTTTTTGTTTTATTATTTGAAACACAATATGTACAATAATATAAATACATGTTTCATTTGACTACGACAAGTTCATACAAGAACTATCAAGCAGTTTTGTTACATTTCAGTATACTTATTAAAATTGTGAAGTTGTCAAAGACTTAGTGTTAATAGTAGTAATCTAAATTATTATTAGACTACTAATTCGGGAGTAGATCTGAAGGCTTTGTTTGTTTAAGTCTTCTCAGCAGGCCAGATGTATTAGACAGAGGTTGACTGTCTCGTTTGGATGTTGTTGTAATCGTTTTTGGTGCTTTACCTCGAACTTCTGGATTACTGCAGCCACAGATTCGATCTTCAAGTCCCAATGGAGGTCAGTATTCCTAATAAACCACGGAGCGTTGACTAAGTTTCTTAAAACTTTGTTTTGAAAGTTTTGAATGATTTGAATAGTGGATTTTGGTGCACATCCCCATTATTTTGAAAACAATTCCAACGTTTTAAAT
The DNA here is from genome assembly GCF_002237135.1 of Teleopsis dalmanni. Lineage (NCBI taxonomy): Eukaryota > Metazoa > Arthropoda > Insecta > Diptera > Diopsidae > Teleopsis > Teleopsis dalmanni. The sequence continues at coordinate 68,452,608 of NC_051846.1, read as the reverse complement.
ATTTTGTTTTGAAGAATTTAATCTTTACACGTTGCTCAATAATTTTCACTGGTAAAAAAACACTGACACGTTAACTACAAAGAACCAAATGGAGCATTGACATCAAAGTCTTGGTTGCACTATCAACGAATTCTATTGGGTATATGCTGCTCTGGGAACATTGCTGGTACGCGTATAAGATGTCAAATAAAACAGATTCAGAATTAAGATGTCTGAATTTTAGTTAAATTGATTAAGCAGAATTATTAATTCGGTCGCAATGTTAAATATATTGAAATTTGTGAATGGTAAAACTGAAGATGGTAATATGTTCTAAAGTGCTGTAATAATGAATAAAATAGTAACACACTATGTCTAATTGACTTGGTTGACTTGGTCTAATTTAGACAAGAAACGCATTAGTCAGTTACTTCAAGTAATGCGAAACCTGATCAGCTCTGCGGTATCTGTGCTGACGGATCACTGCGAAGTAGAAAGTCATGCAATGAGACTAGGTCTACACTACAATTACTTATATCGAGGTTGTGGCTATGAGGAAGAGGAGGAGACCGTGCTCCATCAATGCTCTTCTTTAGTTAGGAGAAGATGAAAAATCTTCGGGCCCCTTTTCTCATCGACCTCAGCTGTCATCCTATAATATTAGGCACCTAGTTAAATTTGTAAAGCTGTCAGGCTGGTTTTCCTTAACCTAATGGGCGAGTCGTTACCTTGTTTGGGATTCGTTGTATACTGATTTCAATCTATGCACGTATTTGAGCTCAAGTGGACTTTTTGGATACAAGGCGTCACTTTAACCTACCTATCTACCTATGGTAATAAAATGTTTTGAAAAATAAATTGAATTGATAACTTGCCCATATTCAATCCGATACTAAACCTCTTAAATCCGATATTTCTTAAGTCAGTTTGCCTTGCATGCAGTGACGGAATTTTTAAACTCCACTTATATGTTTATGAATATATAGTAGACAAATGTGTATTTTTTTTTGTTTATAGGTTTTTAAATTTATTCTGCTCATAATCTAAGCTATGAAAATACTAACTAAAAAAAATATTTCTCAAAGTTTAGAAAAACCACCCTTAGCTTGCTACTAAGAAGAGGCAGTATGTATTCTTGTATTAATTAAATTAATCTAACCTTGTAGTAATTGAATTAATTAGTAAAATTAATTATTAATAATATTAACAAACACAAAATTGTAATTTAAAGAACCAATTGTCCTTGAATTTTAAAATATCCATTCAAGTACAATATATTAATTCAACTTATTCAACAGATTAATTATTAAATATTTGATAGACTTTTGTTAATTATCAACAAAACACTGATTTATTTGTAAATTGAGGCTTTGCAAAATATATATACCTCTAATATTCTCAAACTTCACTTTTTCACAAGTTCAAATCAAATGAGTTGGAGTTGCACCTCTTCAGACTTTTATAAAGTTATAATAAATTGAAATAATGTGAGAAATAGCGACGTAGAGAGAAGGGAACAGGAAAGAAGACGGAAAGTAATTATTTTTGAAATGTCTGTTGAAGATTAACAGAATAAAGATAATTACAGATTTAAGATAAATTTATTACCTATAGTTTCCATTTGGTTTTCTCGTTGGAAGGTATAGGTTCTTTGTTATATAAAGCAGGTACAATATAATTAAAAATAATGTTATATGAAATCTGAAATTTATAGTCTTTAATAATTATTTATTTTAGGTTAACTACTTATATGAATATGTGTACATTATATATGTATAATTTCACAAAAGATAAAAGCGAGATGTAACAAGTGGAATGTATATATGTACTCAAAAATATTTTCTACTAATAAATAATTATTAAAAATTTGTAAAATGAATGAACAAAATTGAGTGCAGTTATATAGCTATGATATATGCGTTTATGTTAACCAAACCAATGACAATGCTTCCAATATAATCATTAATATAATGGAGGAAAAAATTCAGTATCCCATTTTAGAGCATTTATAATACTGGGTAAGTCAAAGAAAATGGCAAAATACTTTCCTAGGGACCACCAACTGAGTTATTTAAATGGAGAGTATTGAAATAAATCAATATCTTTCGTTGTTGTCTCTTTTTATTGTTCAACATGGGTTTTATTTAATAGTTTTTAATTACAGGCTTTGTCGAAAACTTTAACCACAGAATCCCACTCGCGATCCAGATCAAATTTAGATAACCACAAAAATCCTGTTTCAGACCAACCCAAGTTCAAATTTTTATTTTAATATATAATTTAGACTTTTTCATCACGTATAATATACATCATAATTCAAATGTATCTCATGGAACATCAATCAGCACTGAATCTCTTTAACGTATATTTTATATGTAGTTGGGAAACATTATTGCCATGTATGTGGTAATTTGAGGGATGTTCATTTTCAAAGCGTCTAGAGTTTAAGGATTCTTTGTGTAACCATTCGAAAACTGTTTGTTTAGTGACAAATCACATAAATTTGGTCTCCTATTAACAGAACCAAAGTGAAAACTTACACTTCTGGAAAAGTATTATGTGCCTTGTAGCACCGTTTTGTTGAAACCACATATATCTTACACATTCACATCCATTTCACTTCAGAAATAAATTTGTGGCCTTGGAGTTGTAGCCTTGGAGTCTATATATTTAAAGCTTAAATAAAACATATGATATTTCGGATGGAATTTAAATTGAATACTGTGTCCCGTTATATGTTTCGTTATGATATTATAGAATTTTGATTAAATAAAAATATTTTTATTTTAATTATTAAAAAACGAAATTCTTCATAAAATTTCTTTATTAAATAAAATTCGGTTATATATGACGCGATCAGTTTCAATTTTAAGATATTAAAATTTCTTAATAACAGACAGTTCAACAACTGGTCTTAATAACGAGCACAGGAGAAACGGCATTCTAGATCTATTTAAAATCTTTGCTTAGTAATTAAGATTTGATTTTTCAAAGATTTTTTGGTTCAACCAACCAATATTTGATTACACTCAAGATTTTGTCAACGTCTGTACTTTGAAATTCACTGAGTACATATTAAGGCTCTTGTCCTTTTATCTGTAAACTTAGAAATTCGCAAACTTCATAGTTTGCTTGCCACATTTTTACATTTCTTTATTTTTTTTAATTTGAAAATAGTTTTAGTTTTACTTTTATTCTCATTATATATTTGTTGCGTCTTCTTTGCATTTCAAGTAACGTCATAGGTCGACCCTAGTTGATTAAGTTTATTTTTCCAAAAATGTTCTATAAGTATGGCTGCCATACAGAAATAAGGATTTGTAGATATACTTTAAGTGAATATATTGACTATATTCTAGATTAGTGTTTAATGAGAGTGAGACTTGATGGGAGTTTAATTATTTTTTTTTAAGAAATAAGATTGTGAAGAATTATCTTCAGCAGAGTATTCAAAATCCTGCTTTAAATAGTTTTCAATTTGAATTAAGTAAGAAATTAAGTGTCCTGTAATATCTACACAAACTTTGGCTAATTGATTTCGTTTTTTAAAGTGCTCGGCACATGATAGATCAGTTAGAAATAGCACTCTTTGATATAAATATCGATTTTAAATTTTAATTGTTTTAAATGTCTATTCTCGTCAGTGGTTGGACGTCCATATTTTCTAAATACTATTATTATTGATTATATTATATATAATCTTATTATAATCTTATTATTATATTATATATCGAAGCAGGTAATATGCTCCCCAATAAATGAGTCTTTTGTTTTTAAATGATACGTACAATTCCTTTCAAAATATTTGGAAATTAATATCAATAATTTTACTTACAAAGAACATTAATATTTTTAGAATTTATAAATAATTACATGAGTATAAATTATTTTAAAATAATATTAATGTTCTTATCTAGGTTGTATGATTAAAACACTAAGTTACTGAATCAAGTGAATTACTTTTTTAATTAAATTTTTAATTAAATTTTTAATTATTACTATAATATAATATATAGTGTTATTAGTATAATGCAACTTATAAGTTTCTGTCTTATATACATACTACTTCTCTCCGCTATTTTGACTAAAAATTTTTAATCCAACAAAATTTTATATAGTTTAACAGCGAGACGGAGGAGATATTTCTAATTATCGAAAATCTGTTTTATAGTTCTTCAAGGTGACTTTTTTATATTGATGAATTTAATTAATGTTTCATTCTAAATTATTAAAAATCAAGCAATTCATAGTATTGAGTATTGCATTGAGTATTCAATGAGGAATATATTGAGAATGAGGAATATATTATATATGTGTAAAGATTATATCAGGGGTTTACAAAATTTTATACAAATCAACAATTAATCTTTATGCTTTAAAAATCGAAATACAATTGATGAATAATAAATAATAAATTTGAAATATCGGTTTAGTTCAATATTCCAAGCAAATTCAAAAACATATTCTTTAATAAGAAACTTACCTAAATGATTCTATATATAATTGTTCTCAATTCACAATGAGTCGATTGTCATTGGAGACTATTAGTAGTAATTACTGATTATTATTAAGACAAGTGATGGTTCAATATCTGGTCGATATAATCCTTATAAAGATATTTACACTTCATGAGAAAAAGGGAATGTATAGGAGTTTACATTGATTTTGCCAAAATTTTAATATAAGTTGTGTTCATTGAGAGTTCACTAACAAAGTTTTCCATATTATTAAATTGTATTAAGTAAATTTTTGATATAGTTTTATTTGCTCATTAATTAAAAATTGATAAACAAAATTAAACAAATAGATAAACAAATAGATAGTATAGAGATGTAACAAAGCTGGAATCAGTTCAAATTAATTTAAATTTCTATTATATGTTGACCACATTTATTACATATCTAATTCGATCTTTTGAAAATAATGAAGAACAATAAAAGTTCATATAAAATATGTTATATCTTATATATCTTATTTAGCAATAAGATATAATCATATGATTTTTATTTTTCCAACAAATGGTTAAGGTGGCTTCTAACAAATGCAAATACGAATTCATCCATTCAATAACTATGGTTCTGGTTTGTATTCAAACTTGAAGCCGTGCTGATAAAAAGCAGGCTCCCGATGTTTGCTTTGTTGTATTCTAATATATCATTTGTACTCTGCCAGATATACGCAAAAAGTATGAAATATAATGAAAAGTTAAGGACTAAATAGATTATTATCAGGAGTATATATAAAATAAAACTGCACGAAGCCGTCATGTGAAGTGGAGCACAACTACCAATAAATCTTTTGTACTGTGAATTATAAACAAATCAAAGTAAAATATCTATATTGATCAAAACTATTTTTAATAAGAGCTCTTATATTTTGAATAGATTAAATTATAAATATAATACAATAAATAAAATTAATACATAAAATTATTGCAAGAAATTTAAATTTCACGTAATTGCAAGACTATTTGTATTGCATCGTCGTGGAGAATTACAAAATTTATATTACTGCTACAATTAAAGTTGTGAATGAATTCGAATTCCACGACCTGTGACGGATGCTCTTCCGTTTCTATATACCTTCAAATTAAATGGTGTGTTGTCTTCGGAAGTAATTCGTTTGTATTCTTCATTCATTTCTAAAATAGAATCATCTTCTGCATGGCAATAATTTTTACGATTTAAATCCGATTCGTCTTCTGCATCAACAATGGTAACCACACAGTATTCTGTGTCCGGAGGGCAAGAGAGTTTGTCACATTTAAGTCCTATTGAGTAATTAAAGTAGCATAAGTTTTGTTCCCATTAATTTATAATTTTTGTCAGTACTTACCATTACGATCTGAAATTTTGACGCTGCCAATATTGAGCTTAAATGCAGAAGTGAGTGATATTGAAGTACCAATGAGAAATAATAAAAATTTACCAGAATAATGTTGCATTTCTTAGAATATAATTTCTGTAAAGAAGAAAAGATGACAAAACAGTATTATTAGAATTGGTATTTAGTAACAAATATTATGTATATCAGATATATTAGATATCTGACTCCTATTTTGATATAGGATTCAATATCTGACAATAAAGATTTCATAAACGGAACTAGCCATTTAACATAAGTTAATTCCTTCTAAACAGTTATTATTAGGATCAAAACATTGTCTGAATTCACTTGACAGGTTATTGAAGAAAGGTTTTATCTAAATAGATCTAATTATGCTTTTTAAATCTCATTTGTTTAAGATGGAATTTTTGATTTCAGCGGTTTTTGTGGAATTTTTTGTTATACACACAAAATAAAAATAAAATTATTAAATTGAAATATTATTAAAATTATTTCAACTAATAAATATAAGTCCTTTAATTATTTCTCGAAATGTGTCACGTTTATTCTATTTCTTTCGCCAATTTCAAATATAAAGAACTCTAAGCAATAACTCAACAAAATTACTATATAAGTTAATTGGTAGAACAGAGAAAGCGATTCTTAATTTTGAAAATCTGTTTTACAGTTGTTCAATGTAACTTTATTTGCATAAATAAATATTTCTGTTTCCGTTTATATTTTCATAACCCAGTAGGAAACGGATCGATCCGTCATCGAAGACGTCTTGAAGACATGGATACGTGCTTGAAGACCGATCGATCCAAAGGTACGATGGTTTTCGCAGACATTTTTGAACAAATTAGCCAAATGTCTTTGTGTATATGTCTCGAAGACTGGAAACATCCATGTCTTGGATAGCAGACGCATTCAATTGAAAGTTGTGATCTCTTTAATCTAGCTACTCATTTAATCTTTTAACACATTTTCTTGTTATTTCTCCTTTAAATTGTAAATTATGTTTTGTCTCTCTTCAAATAATTTTGTCCCTTCAAATAACTAAAAAAATTATACACATCATAGGGGTACTCATCTAAACTGATAAATGTCTTATAAACCTTATAAACGTATAAATTTATCTGCTTGATAAATAAATTTTAGCGAATAAGTGTTATAAAAACGATTTTTCATACAAAATTAAACACTTCATTTATCAAGCACATAAATCTATATATATATATATATATATTGGGTCAGTTGGTTAAGGTGCGCTGATTCTGAACTTCAAATTTGGCAGGCCACGAGTCCGATTCCTGCTAAAATTTGGCAGGACGCGAGTCCGATTCCTGTTACTTGCAGTCTCAAAAAATTTTTATTTACGAATAATTAAATACAAGAATTATTTCCAAGACCACTGATGGGTATTTGGCAATACTCGAAAAAGCTGTATGGTCAGTTAAAAATTCAATTAATTAATATAATATAAAATAAATTTTTGTTGTTGCAGTTCACTACTGTTCGAATAAAATCTATATATAAATACATATATATCTATATACATAAATGAAAGTGGTGTTAGTTAGACCACTTATAACTCAAGAACTTCTGGACCGATTGTAAGTATCTTTGATTTATTGGAATCGTCTTCGTTCTGAATAGCAGAATATATTATAAAATATTGGAAAAATCCACTAATTTTAGTAAAAATAATAAATTTGTAAATTCTGTTTCAAACTGTTGACAGGTCGACAGTTTAAGTGATATTGATTTCTTTTTAAATTTTTTTTCAAATATTTCAAACTAGGTGACCCCGCGAACTTCGTGCCTCGTAACAGTCAATAAATGTTATATTAAATTTTAGGTTCATCAGCGACTGAATTTTTTACTTAAATATACGTGCAGTGATGTCGTACCGATCAATTGATGTCTGTCCAGGAATCAGCATTTGAACAATTTCTTTCCATTTTGGATTACACATAAACGTAATGAATAGATCTGGCCGACCGTAATGACGGAGATAAGTCATTGCATCTTGCGCAAATTCATGCATATGACTACCTGTGTATGATGCCGATAGAATAGTCAAACGACCAATATTAGCTGCATCGCCGTCGGTGCTAATTGCATCTTGTAAATGGATATACTCCTCTGAACGCAGTTTGGTTTGGTTCAACCGAATATAAGTTAGGCGCTAAGTTAGGAACGCTATATATGGCATGCGCTTCAACGCAGTCTTGAACAGCCTGACCAATGCATGATGTTCATGAAGTAGTTGTCGTAGATCTTGAAGAATTGCTATTTTCATTGCTGTGTTGATCTCTTGACGCCGTTCAAGTTGTTTCATCATATTGCCCATTAAATATATTTGCAAGAATTTATGTTGTGCATCTTCAACAGGTTGCAATGATCCAATTCGATGGTGAATCTGGCCTTGAATCTGAGGAGTCGAAAGCGAAGTCAATATTACTGATTTATAATGCCAATTTTTTCAAAATGTTAACATTCCTTATTTATTTTAGACACAAATATTTTATTTTAAATCTAATCTCTTTAAACATTTGCTCTTTTCAACATAAATTACCTTGAACGTCGGATTAAATCTATGTTTTTTGATAATGTCTGCCCCGAATGAAGTCATTTGAAAGCAGCCATTGTACTTTTGAGTCTTCACTAGAAAATGTCGTGATTCTGGTGTTTCACCACAAAGCAATGAATGCAATAGCTCAGGTGGCGGAGTCAATTATGGCAATTTCACTTTGCCAGGCCACTCGCCAGGCAGCATAATCCTGGCGATTCTCCAGCGAACTTTAATGCTCCGCAATGTTCGCAAGTAACGTCCATTGGATCAATGGGAACGAAAGGATGCGAAGTGTAATCATTTGCCCAATCGTGTAGAAACGCTGCCCGATACAAATCAATAGTTGAGGCATTTCTTCTTGATCGTCGGATATTTTCTCGTTGTTGATCTGTGTGATAAGCTTGACGATTTCTTATTGCTAACCGAGCCGTTTCACGGGCTGCCTCTCTTTGCTGTTGTGTTTGAGAAGCGCGAAGGTGGGTCATACTAATGTGGCTCCTTTCTCGTGCGATTTCTCGTTCTTCTTTAGTGGACAAATGCATAATATTTCGACGCCTAATTGCATTACGCCTTTGTTGGGAAAGATTAGACTTTCTGGGTCGTGGCATTGTTAATATTAAACACTCGCACAAAACAAACAAATCGACCCTTTCAGCTCATATATTGATGACAGTATTTATTTATTATATTTACATTTATTATTCTACCGGCATCGTACACAGGTAGTCCACGTTATATGCATGAATATGCGCAAGATGCAATGACTTATGTCCGTCATTACGGTCGGCCAGATTTATTCAATACGTGTAATCCAAAATGGAAAGAAATTGTTCAAATGCTGCTTCCTGGACAGACACCAAGTGATCGGTTGCTGATGAACATAAAATTTAATATAACATTCATTGACTGTTACGAGGCACGAAGTTCGCGGGGCCACCTAGTTCATATATGTATATATATATAAGGCTGATAAATATTATTCTCAATAAAAAATAAAGGGATAGAACATGATATTAAAAAATGCAGGGGAAAAGTGAAATACTGACTTAAATCATGTAAACGCACATCATCCTAAACACTCGTACACAGTCAACGAAAATATTATGAAAATCGCAACATACCGCTGTTCCCGGTTTATTTCGTCCGAGTTACCAATCATAAAGTAGTTTTTAATACGCTTCCCAAACATTTTTTAACAAACCAATCCAATATTTTGAAAGTATTTCCTATGTGTACGAAATTCTAATTTAAAGAATTTAATGACTGCAGGTTGTTCAACAATTTTCACCGGTGAAAAAACACTGACACGTTGACTTCAAATAGCCAAATGGTGCATTGACATCAAAGTCTTGATTGTACTATCAATGAATGCTATTGGATATATATATATAATATATCCAATATAAGATGCCAGTATAAGATGTCAAATAAAACAGTTAAATTGATTAAGCAAAATTATTAATTCGGTCGCAATGTCAAATATATTGAAATTTGTGAATGGTAAAACTGAAGATGGTAATATGTTCTAAAGTGCTGTGATAATGAATAAAATAATAACACACTATATCTAATTGACTTGGTTGACTTGGTCTAATTTAGACAAGAAACGCATTACTCAGTTACTTCAAGTAATGCGAAACCTGATCAGCTCTGCGGTATCTGTGCTGACGGATCACTGCGAAGTAGAAAGTCATGCAATGAGACTAGGTCTACCCTACAATGACTTATGTCGAGGTTGTGGCTATGAGGAAGAGGAGGAGACCGTGCTCCATTAATGCCCTTCTTTAGTTAGGAAAAGATGAAAAATCTTCGGGCCCCTTTTCTCATCGACCTCAGCTGTCATCCTATAATATTAGGCACCTAGTTAAATTTGTAGAGCTGTCAGGCTGGTTTTCCTTTACCTAATGGGCGAGTCGTTACCTTGTTTGGGATTCGTTGTATACTGATTTCAATCTATGCACGTACTAATGCTGTGGTGTTAAAATGGGCCATTATTTGAGTTCAAGTGGACTTTTTGGAAACAAGGCGTCACTTTAACCTACCTACCTACCTATGGTAATAAAATGTTTTGAAAAATAAATTGAATTGATAACTTGCCCATATTCAATCCGATACTAAACCCCTTAAATCCGATATTTCTTAAGTCAGTTTGCCTAATTAATTGTCACTTGCATGCAGTGACGGAATTTTTAAACTCTACTTATATGGTATGTTTATGAATATATAGTAGACAAATGTATATATTTTTTTTTATAGGTTTTTATATTTATTCTGCTCATAATCTAAGCTATGAAAATACTAACTAAAAAAAATATTTCTTAAAGTTTAAAAAAACCACCCTTAGCCTGCTACTAAGAAGAGGCAGTATGTATTCTTGTATTAATTAAATTAATCTAATTTTGTAGTAATTGAATTAATTAATAAAATTAATTATTAATAATATTAACAAACACAAAATTGTAATTTAAAGAACCAATTGTCCTTGAATTTTAAAATATCCATTCAAGTACAATATATTAATTCAACTTATTCAACAGATTAATTATTAAATATTTAATAGACTTTTGTTAATTATCAACAAAACACTAATTTATTTGTAAATTGAGGCTTTGCAAAATATATATACCTCTGATATTCTCAAACTTCACTTTTTCACAGGTTCAAATCAAATGAGTTGGAGTTGCACCTCTTCAGACTTTTATAAAGTTATAATAAATTGAAATAATGTGAGAAATAGCGACATAGAGAGAAGGGAACAGGAAAGAAGACGGAAAGTAATTATTTTTGAAATGTCTGTTGAAGATTAACAGAATAAAGATAATTACAGATTTAAGATAAATTCATTACCTATAGTTTCCATTTGGTTTTCTCGTTGGAAGGTATAGGTTCTTTGTTATATAAAGCAGGTGTAATATAATTAACAATAATGTTAAATGAAATCTGAAATTTATAGTCTGTAATAATTATTTATTTTAGGTTAACTACTTATATGAATATGTGTACATTATATATGTGGAGTGTATATATGTACTCAAAAATATTTCTTAGTAATAAATAATTATTAAAAATTTGTAAAATCAATGAGAAAAATTAAGCAGTTATATAGCTATGGTATATGCGTTTATGTCAACCAAACCAATACCAAAGCTTTCAATATAATGACTAATAAATGAAGGAAAAAATTCAGTACCCTCACTTTAGAGCATTTATAATACTGGGTAAGTCAAAGAAAATGGCAAAATACTTTCCTAGGGACCACCAACTGAGTTATTTAAATGGAGAGTATTGAAATAAATCAATATCTTCTGTTGTTGTCTCTTTTTATTGTTCATCATGGGTTTTATTTAATAGTTTTTAATTGCAGGCTTTGTCGAAAACTTTAACCACAGAATCCCACTCGCGATCCAGATCAAATTTAGATAACCACAAAAATCCTGTTTCAGACCAACCCAAGTTCAAATTTTTATTTTAATATATAATTTAGACTTTTTGATGACGTATAATATACATCATAATGGAACATCAATCAGCACTGAATCTCTTTAACGTATATTTTATATGTAGTCGGTAAACGTTATTGCCATGTATGTGGTAATTTGAGGGATGTTCATTTTCAAAGCGTCTAGAGTTTAAGGATTCTTTGTGTAACCATTCGAAAACTGTTTGTTTAGTGACAAATCACATTAAATTTGGTCTCCTATTAACAGAACCAAAGTGAAAACTTACACTTCTGGAAAAGTATTATGTGACTTGTAGCACCGTTTTGTTGAAACCACATATATCTTTCACATTCACATCCATTTCACTTCAGAAATAAATTTGTGGCCTTGGAGTTGTAGCCTTGGAGTCTATATATTTAAAGCTTAAATAAAACATATGATATTTCGAATGGAATTTAAATTGAATACTGTGTCCCGTTATATGTTTCGTTATGATATTATAGAATTTTGATTAAATAAAAATATTTTTATTTTAATTATTAAAAAATGAAATTCCTCATAAAATTTCTTTATTAAATAAAATTCGGTTATATATGACGCGATCAGTTTCAATTTTTGTTAAGATATTAAAATTTCTTAATAACAGACAGTTCAACAACTGGTCTTAATAACGAGCACAGGAGAAACGGCATTCTAGATCTATTTAAAATCTTTGCTTAGTAATTAAGATTTGATTTTTCAAAGATTTTTTGGTTCAACCAACCAATATTTGATTACACTCAAGATTTTGTCAACGTCTGTAGTTTGAAATTAACTGAGTACATATTAAGGCTCTTGTCCTTTTATCTGTAAACTTAGAAATTCGCAAACTTCTTAATTTGTTTGCCAAATTTTTACATTTCTTTATTTTTTTTAATTTGAAAATAGTTTTAGTTTTATTTTCATTCTCATTATACATTTGTTGCGTCTTCTTTGTATTGCAAGTAACGTCATAGGTCGACCCTAGTTGATTAAATTTATTTTTCCAAAAATGTTCTATGACTATGGCTGCCATACAGAAATAAGGATTTGTAGATATACTTTAAGTGAATATATTGACTATCTTCTAGATTAGTGTTTAATGAGAGTGAGACTTGATGGGAGTTTAATTATTTTTTTTAAGAAATAAGATTGTGAAGAATTCTCTTCAGCAGAGTATTTAAAATCCTGCTTTAAATAGTTTTCAATTTCAATTAAGTAAGAAATTAAGTGTCCTGTAATATCTACACAAACCTTGGCTAATTGATTTCGTTTTTTAAAGTGCTCGGCACATGATAATTCAGTTAGAAATAGCACTCTTTGATATAAATATCGATTTTAAATTTTAATTGTTTTAAATGTCTATTCTCGTCAGTGGTTGGACGTCCATATTTTCTAAATACTATTATTATCTTATATATATAATTCTTCTGTACGTGTGTTGACAGTGAACTTCTCCTAAACGGTTCCTGAACCGATTTTGATGAAATTTTTTGTGTGTGTTCAAGTGGATTCAAGGAAGGTTTAGATTTACAATTTGGCTCACTGGATGATGTCTTTTTAATTAATTTTTTATTTTTTGGTATCCATATACATTTATATTAGAAATTTAAAATTTATTCATGCTTACTTTGATTTGTTTAAAAAGTTTAAAATCTCTAAAATGAATCGTAAAATTGCCGTTGCATAGCTTAAGTGCATTTAAATTCCGCAGTACAATTATAGGTGAGCCAATTTTTAATCTTAAGTTATGTGTTGGTATTCCTGGTATTCCAGCGAATTCAAAAATACAACAGGATAGCTGAACGATTCATTTTAGAGTTTAAACTTTTTAAACAAATCAAAGTAAGTATGATTAACTTTTAAAGGTCTAATATAAATGTATATGGATACCAAAAAACTGTATAATAATTAAAAAAACGTTATCCAGTGGACCAAATTGTGAATCTAAACCATTCTTAAATTCACTTGAACACACATAAAAAAGAAGAATTATATATATACCCCTGTAAAATAATTATATGTGCAAAATTTGTTTTTCGTTATTCTCTTCTTAGAATAATGGTACTAATTTTTTTTATATACAGTTGATTCTGTAGTTGAGTTTAACTTCTCTAAACATATATAGTTTTTTTTGTATACTATTTGTGGTACCGTTATCATAATTAATAACAATAGGTAGCAAATTTAATAGAAAATAATTATATGTGCAAAATTGTTTTGCTTCTCGAAGTGTCAACAGTAAATGGAAATAAAGTTGTGAAGTGTATTATAAAGTTTTTTTTTTAAAGTATTGAAGAGTAACGAAGAATTGGTAAGTAAAATACTTATTATTTATTAATAAATATTTATTATTTTAATTAATTTAGATAAAAAATGCCGCGTGGGACGGAATTTTCAAGTGAAGAGTGCGGAAAGATTATTGAAATGAGTCTTGCTGGGATGAAAAGTGGCGAAATATCTGCTGCTGGTTATAGACACCTGAATACTATAATAAACTTTTTAAAAAATCTCGAAAACTATGGTGTTATAAGCGAGAGGGCCGCTTACCAACTATTAACAACCGAACAAAACGGCATATTCAGCTTCTTGCTACCAATGAGAGGATGAGTTGCAGACAAATAAGAAATGCATTATATTTGTCTATCACTAGGAAATGCGTGCAACAAATTATGAAAAAAGACTTAAAGCTAAAATATGAGTCGAAAGTTCCCAAACCGTGCCTTACACAAAGACATAAAAATGCTTGTTTAGCTTTTTATGACAAAATTAAGTTTTGAGACAAGGAGTTCGAAACAGTTGTTTTCAGTGATGAAAAAAAGTTTAATCTAGATGGTCCAGATGGTCAACATAAATATTGGAGAGATATTCGTCATCCACGTCAGAATTGCAAGAAACGCAACCATGGTGGTGGTCCACTAATGGTGTGGGCTGCCTTTAGCTCGAAGGAAAAGTCTAATATATGCTTCGCACTATCAAAAATGAATTCCGAAATATACATAAATCTGTTGGATAGCGAACTGATAAATTTCGCTGAAAATATTCATGGAGATAATTGGACTTTCCAACAGGATAATGCTCCAATACATGTTTCTTGTGCAAAAAGAAATTCTTTGAAGAGAGAAGCATCCCATTGCTAGATTGGCCGGCCATGAGTTCTGACATAAATTCAATAGAGGATCTTTGGTGTATCCTTAGTGCCAATATTTATGCTTATTCGAAGCAATACGACACTCTTAAAGAGCTGAAAAAGGATATACTGGACGAATGGGCCAAAATTGACCTCCTACTATTAAAAAAATTGGTAGATTCAATGCCACTTAGGATACAGTTAATAAAAATAAATAATGGAAACACATTACCTTATTGAAAAATAAAAAAAATTGAATCACATAAAATATTTAATTGTTTTTAGCAAAAAATGTGAATTGCACATATAAATATTTTCTATGAAGATTTAAAATAAAGTTAATTTTTCTCTTAAAAAAAATTAATTTGAATAAAATTTTTTTATTATTTTAATTAGACTACTAAACATAAAAACAAATAATAAACTAAATTCACCCTAACAAAATTTTTTGAAGTTTAAATTAGTTTTTAAGTACTGCACATATAATTATTTTACTGGGGTATGTTAAAGATATAAATAACGTACAAAAAAAAATAATATGAATATGAGTCGGATATCGACATTTCGTCACATTCACGAATTGCAATCGGTGCTATGAACAAACAGTGCCAACACTGTCATGCACTCAAATACAAAGGTGAATCGGCCGATTTCTGCGGCGCATCTGGAAAAGTTGTATTGCCACCATTGAATTCGCCGCCAGAACCATTGAAAGCACTATTGGCTGGAGCTACATCTTAATCTAAATGGTTTTTTCGTAAAATTCGCAAATTCAATTCGTGCTTTCAAATGACATCATTTGAAACAACAAAAATCGTTCAGAATGAGATTGGTCGCAATTTTCAATCAACGCTTAAGATTCAGGGCCAAGTGTATCACCAAATTGGTTCTTTAATGCCGATGCCCAATAATGATCCCAAATTTCTGCAAATCTACTTCATGGGTGATGAGAAGCAGCAAATAAACGCACGTTGCCAGTATAACCATATCGAGCAGATGGAGGAGCAAGAAATTCTGGGTATTTTAGAACCGTTTTTAAAATATCACAACCAGTTGGTCCAGTTGTTCAATACCGTTTCAAACAGACTGCTAAACGACAACTATACAATCGTCATCAAAACAGACAAAGTACCATCTGGGCAGCATGCGGGCCGATATAATGCACCGACTATTAATGAAGTTGCAGTTGTTATGGTTGGCGACGCATTTGAACGTCGAAATATACGAATACAACGCAGAGATAACACAGTGCATACGATTGCAGACAGTCATCGCTCTTACGACGCTTTGCAATATCCATTGATATTTTTTTTTAATTTAAAATGGTCAAAAGGTTAAGTTGAATAACAACAAATGTTATAACTCAGCTGACACAGGAAAATTAATTGCAAGGGGAAACAACGTTCGCCGGGTCAGTTAGTTGATTATATTATATATAATCTTATTATAATCTAATTATTATATTATATATCGAAGCAGGTAATATGCTCCCCAATAAATGAGTCTTTTGTTTTTTAAATGATACGTACAATTCCTTTCAAAATATTTGGAAATTAATATCAATAATTTTACTTACAGAGAACATTAATATTTTTAGAATTTATAAATAATTACATGAGTATAAATTATTTTAAAATAATATTAATGTTCTTATCTAGGTTGTATGATTAAAACACTAAGTTACTGAATTAAGTGAATTACTTTTTTAATTAAATTTTTAATTATTAGTATAATATAATATATAGTGTTATTAGTATAATGCAACTTACAAGTTTCTGTCTTATATACATACTACTTCTCTCCGCTATTTTGACTAAAAATTTTTAATCCAACAAAATTTTATAGAGTTTAACAGCGAGACGGAGGAGATATTTTTAATTATCGGAAATCTGTTTTACAGTTTTTCAAGGTGACTTTTTTATATTGATGAATTTAATTAATGTTTCATTCTAAATTATTAAAAATCAAGCAATTCACAGTATTGAGTATTGCATTGAGTATTCAATTGAGAATGAGGAATATTTTATATATGTGTAAAGATTATATCAGGGGTTTACAAAATTTTATACAAATCAACAATTAATCTTTATGCTTTAAAAATCGAAATACAATTGATGAATAATAAATAATAAATTTGAAATATCGGTTTAGTTCAATATTCCAAGCAAATTCAAAAACATATTCTTTAATAAGAAACTTACCTAAATGATTCTATATATAATTGTTCTCAATTCACAATGAGTCGATTGTCATTGGAGACTATTAGTAGTAATTACTGATTATTATTAAGACAAGTGATGGTTCAATATCTGGTCGATATAATCCTTATAAAGATATTTACACTTCATGAGAAAAAGGGAATGTATAGGAGCAGGGTTTGAATTGCTGTTGCTAATTGCATTGCTTGCATAATTGCTAACGCATTGCATATGAAAATGAAATAAGAATATGCATTAGCAACAGCAAAAAACGTAAACTGGTTTCATTTTGATTGCTTGCTAATAGTCAATTTTACATTTTTGACTATTATGCATTTGGAATATATGCAACGTGCTTGCTTATGCGTTAGTTGCTTGTGTTTTGCTATTAGCAAATGTGTATGGATTTCTTTTTTTGTTTTTGTTTTAAGGGAATGTGTACGCATTATTTCTTTGTCAATTATGATGTGTGCGTACAATTTGTATGCAATTAATATAATTTTATTTGTAATTAGATTATGCCTAAACTTATGTTTATTTTAATTATTAAATTTATGATATATATGATATATATATATATATATAGATAGATATATATATATATATATTAATTATTAACTATTAATTCATATATAAATAAATATATATATATATATAATATATATAAATAATTTTGTATTAAAATTAAAATATAACTTAATATTTAAAACAGTTTAAAAAGTGAAATTTTTTATTTTATTTAAAAAACGTTTTTATAAATTAATGTGTTTAATAAACGACCTACGCCCGGTAAAAAACATAAAAACTTTGTTATCAATTATGATTAAAAATTTTAATTTGATGTTATTATTCTTCTAAATTTAACTCCCATTCAGGAGGTTGAAACAACGGCATATCATCAATAGCATGGTCCAAAAATTGCGGATTTAGTTTAACCATGAGAATGTTTTCTAAAGTTTCATGATTAAGACGATTTCGTTGATCAGATAATATCAATTTTAGTGACGAAAAAGCACGCTCGATGGTAACCTTAAATGTAAATGACATTATGCTAAACGAATATTTTACCTGAGTTGGTGGAATTGCAAAACATATATTCGCAAGCGCATGTAATTCTGGATCAGCAAACTGTCTTTCCTTCCAAAAGTCCAATACATTTATATCAACACGTTGAAAAGGTAACTTCAAAATTTCAATTTTGGTGTAGACGTCCATGTTATTATTACTTTGAGCTTCGAAGTGGTTAGAAAGATAATCATTAAGGTACCTATCCTCATATTCGAGAGTATCTTCCATTTGTGTACAATTTGTGGCTGAATTCTTCTTATCAATCAGGAAACCTGAGTTCAGTGCTGTCAGTCTATTATATAGTCGTTTTAAAAACAGAACAGCTTCGTTTTTTTGCTCTACAGTCAATGTATGGCTAAAGCGTGGGTCCAAATACAAACATGCGTTTAAGCTTTTGTTTGTTAGAAGTTTTACAGTTCTCACTTCTATATTATGCAACAAATTCGTTCCAATTTTATTTACAAGAGAACTTTTATCATCAAAATCATTTACAATTTTTTTGGTTATAAGATTGCACTTCATCCACTGTGCAAAAAAATTTCCATAATGCAGATGTTCTTCTTGAAATTTTATGATTGTTCGTTGTAATGGTTCAAACACAGTAGAATAACTCTTCACAAACTCCCAAAATTCATCGCATAATTCAAAATTCTCATCTAAAGATTTATTTTGTACAGACTCTACGTTGTCCAAAACTTCCTTGGCTGCATAAACTTTTTCTACCATATTATATGTCGATCCCCACCGTGTAGGACAATCGAGTTGTGGTAGAGTCAACTTTTTTAGTTCAAAAATTTCACGATAGCCGTTAGAATTTTTTTTGATGAATTAATAGTTCATAATTAATATATATATATATATCTATCTATATATATATATATATATATCATATATATCATAAATTTAATAATTAAAATAAACATAAGTTTAGGCATAATCTAATTACAAATAAAATTATATTAATTGCATACAAATTGTACGCACACATCATAATTGACAAAGAAATAATGCGTACACATTCCCTTAAAACAAAAACAAAAAAAGAAATCCATACACATTAGAGTACTGCACGCGCGCATTTGATTTCAGTTTCAAAGCATTCTATTGTGTTTAGAATGGTAGCATACTCTCACTCTCAACGAACAAATACGAATGTATAGGCATAAAAACAAAATGGAATAGAATAAATATTTGTTTCGTTTGTTTAGAGTACTCTAACTCTAAACATTCTAAAAGTAGTTGAAGTAGTTGGGAGTACTCTAAGCATTTGATTTTCAGTTCATACAAAAATTATGTGTTTTTAAATAGTAAGACCCAAATTTATTTATTTAAGTTTTTTTATTAATTAAATATTATTTAAAATGTTGATTGATAATAGTAATTTGTTGATTACATATATAATATGACTTAATATATTAATTAAATATAAAAAAAATTTTGAACAAAAATTTATTTAAAAAAATTATAATAAGTTTTTTTACAGTTTTTACAGTTCACAAATTTAATTTAATATTCAAATTAAATGTTGAGCATCGTTTGACTTAATTTCTCTTTTTCAAGATTGTTGTGTAAAACATGATTTGATTGATAGATCTTTGATTAGATGAAATCAATGTTCTTTTTTCTGATATTAAGTTCCGAGCAACTGAAAAAACCCTTTCCGAAGATGCACTACTTGCTGGTGTTGCAAATAATTTACAAGAAACTTTGTAAAGTAGGAATTCTGAAGGATTCTTAAGAAATTTCTAAAAATCTCTCTTGTCATAAATAGATATTTTTACCATATCATGCATAAAATTATTTTCCAGGAAAAGGTAAATATGTGAAGCAATTTATTTTGTTACATCATAAAAAACTATCGACAAAGAAGGAAATTCTACGCAAACCGTTTTTTTAAGTTAACCTTTTGCATTAGATCTACCTGTTTAAACAACTTTTGCATTGAAAATAATAGAAAATTAAACCTAATTTACGTACTTTGTTCTTGCAATTATTGCAAATCTCTACGCACATCCAACTTTCTTTACTTTTGCGCAGGCAACCAAACGCACACAAAATATATAAAATATTTCTTTGCAAAAATAGAATTATTTGAAATACTCTAAAAGTGATTGAAATACTCTAAAAGTGATTGAAATACTCTAAAATATTTGTTTATTTGATTTTAAAATTCAAAACAAACGATTATAGAGAACAAATCAACCCCCATTCCATTGAAACGAATGCTGCGGAAACGAATTCTATCGGACCGTTTCTGTTATTCGTTCGTATTCGCTTTAGAAATAATTTGTAAATATGGTACACATTTGAAAATAAAACGAATGACCGCAAAAACGAATGTTTTGATGCAGCACTTTAATACACATTTGCTAATAGCAAAACACAAGCAACTAACGCATAAGCAAGCACGTTGCATATATTCCAAATGCATAATAGTCAAAAATGTAAAATTGACTATTAGCAAGCAATCAAAATGAAACCAGTTTACGTTTTTTGCTGTTGCTAATGCATATTCTTATTTCATTTTCATATGCAATGCGTTAGCAATTAGTCGTTTGTCAAAAATTGACTGGTCAATATTTATGCATTAGTCAAAATATGGTTGCTTTTGCTAATTTTCAGCAAGCAATTCAAACCCTGTATAGGAGTTTACATTGATTTTGCCAAAATTTTAATATGAGTTGTGTTCATTGAGAGTTCACTAACAAAGTTTTCTATATTATTAAATTGTATTAAGTAAATTTATGATATAGTTTTATTTGCTCTTTAATTAAAAATTGATAAATAAAATTAAACAAATAGATAAACAAATAGATAGTATAGAGATGTAACAAAGCTGGAATCAGTTCAAATTAATTTAAATTTCTATTATATGTTGACCACATTTATTACATATCTAATTCGATCTTTTGAAAATAATGAAGAACAATAAAAGTTCATATAAAATATGTTATATCTTATATATCTTATTTAGCAATAAGATATAATCATATGATTTTTATTTTTCCAACAAATGGTTAAGGTGGTTTCTAACAAATGCAAATACAAATTCATCCATTCAATAACTATGGTTCTGGTTTGTATTCAAACTTGAAGCCATGCTGATAAAAAGCAGGCTCCCGATGTTTGCTTTGTTGTATTCTAATATATCATTTGTACACTGCCAGATATACGCGAAAAGTATGAAATATAATAAAAAGTTAATGACTAAATAGATTATTATTAGGAGTATATATAAAATAAAACTGCACGAAGCCGTCATGTGAAGCGGAGCACAGCTACCAATAAATCTTTTGAACTGTGAATTATAAACAAATCAAAGTAAAATATCTATATTGATCAAATATATTTTTAATAAGAGCTCTTATATTTTGAATAGATCAAATTACAATAAATATAATAGAATAAATAAAATTAATACATAACATTATTGCCAGAAATTTACATTTAACGTAATTGCAAGACTTTTTGTATTGCATCGATCGTGGACAATTACAAAATTGATTTTACTGTTATAATTAAAATTTTGAATGAATTTGAATTCCAGTACCTGTGACGTCTGTTCTTCCGTCTCTACAATACTTCAAATGAAATGGTGTGTGGTCATTGGAAGTATATCGTTTGTGTTCTTCAAGCATTTCTAAAATAGAATCATCTTCTGCATGGCAATAATTTTTACGATTTAAATCCCGTTTGTTTTCTGCATCAACAATGGTAACCACACAGTATTCTGTGTCCGGAGGGCAAGAGAGTTTGTCACATTTAAGTCCTATTGAGTAATTAAAGTGGTATTACTTTTGTTCCCATTAATTTATAATTTTTGTCAGTACTTACCATTGTGATCTGAAATTTTCACGCTGCCAATTCTGACTTTATATTTAGAAGTGAGTGATATTGAAATACCAATGAGAAATAATAAAAATATACCAGAATAATGTTGCATTTCTTAGAATATAATTTCTGTAAAGAATAAGAGATGACAAAACAGTATTATTAGAATTGGTATTTAGTAACAGATATATATATCAGATATATTAGATATCTATATATTAGACTTCTATTTTGATTTAATTTCAAATTTAAATTGCTGACAATAAAGATTTGATAAACGGAACTGGCCATTTAACATAAGTTGATTCCTTCTAAACAGTTATTATTAGGATCAAGACATTGTCTAAATTTACCTGACAGGTTATTGAAGAAATGTTTAGTCTAAATAGATCTGATGATGATTTTATAAATCACGTTTGTTTAAGATGGAATTATAAAATATTGACTTCAGCGGTTTTTGTGGATTTTTTTTGTTAAACACACAATATAAAAATAAAATTATTAAATTAAAATATTATTGAAATTATTTCAACTAATAAATATAAATACTTCAATTATTTCTCTAAATGTGTCACGTTCATTCTATTTCTTTCGCCAATTTCAAATATAAAGAACTCTAAGCAATAACTTAACAAAATTTTATGTAGTTAATTGGTACAACAGAGAAAGCGATTCTTAATTTTGAAAATCTGTTTTACAGTTGTTCAATGTAACTTTATTTGCATAAATAAATATTTCTGTTTCCGTTTATATTTTCATAACCCAGTAGGAAACGGATCGATCCGTCATCGAAGACGTCTTGAAGACATGGATACGTGCTTGAAGACCGATCGATCCAAAGGTACGATGGTTTTCGCAGACATTTTTGAACAAATTAGCCAAATGTCTTTGTGTATATGTCTCGAAGACTGGAAGCATCCATGTCTTGGATAGCAGACGCATTCAATTGAAAGTTGTGATATCTTTAATCTAGCTACTCATTTAATCTTTTTACACATTTTCTTGTTATATCTCCTTTAAATTGTAAATTATGTTTTGTCTCTCTTCAAATAATTTTGTCCCTTCAAATAACTAAAAAAAATTATACACATCATAGGGGTACTCATCTAAACTGATAAATGTCTTATAAACCATATAAACGTATAAATTTATCTGCTTGATAAATTGTCTAATTTTATATGAAAAATCGTTTACATAAATTTGATAAATTTATAAGAAAATTTTAGCGAATAAACGGTATATAAACGATTATTTATACAAAATTAAACACTTCATTTATCACGCACATAATTTTATATATATATATATATATATATTGGGTCCCCAAAAGGTCACGTTATATTTTGGTCAGGCATGCCAAATGAAAATGACTTACACCAATACGGTGTAGGAATATTACTAAATGCTAAATTCCGCGATTCTGTGATAGACTACAAGTTTATAAATGAACGCATAATGATGATAAGATTAAAGTGTCGTTCGAAAAATATATCGGTTGTTCAGAAGATGTCAACGAAAATGATAAAGACGCTTTTTATGACAAGCTAAGCGCTGCAATTGCTGAAGCACCAAAGAAAGATTTTAAAATTGTGATGGACGACGTTAATGCTAAAATTGGAGAAGTAAATGAAAATTTAGAGCACGTCATTGGAAAACATGGCCTTGGTGACATGAATGACAATGGCGAACGCCTTGTAGAGATATGTGGTATAAATGAACTAAAATTGGAGGCACGCTTTTCCCGCATAAAACAATACATAAAATAACGTGGGTATCACCTGATATGAGAACACAAAATCAAATAGACCATATTTGTGTTACGGCAAAGTGGAGTAACTGTTTAATTGATGTAAGAAATAAACGGGGGGCCGATATCAGCTCTGATCACCACCTACTAGTTGGCAAAATACTGGTTGACTAGTATTAAGAATTAATAAGAATTAAGAAGGCAGAATCAAATACAAGATCTCTAAATTGAAAGCACCAAATATAAAGCAAAATTATTCACGTACCATCTCTGAAAAAGTGTCTGTTCCTACTGACAATTTAAATCCCCAACATTGCTGGAACAAAATAAAAATGGCTATTAATGAAACCTGTATGAAAATCTTGGGTAGAGCGTCAAATAATAACAAAGACGACTTCATCTCAGCACAAACTTGGATAATGATAGAACAACGAGCAAAACTCAAAAATGAAATAAATGCCATGAAGAAGCTTAACGATCGAAAGAGAGCGCAAACATAGTACACACATCTGGACAAACGTGCCAAAAGGCCAGTTCGGGACGATAAGAAAGAATTCTCTAACAAAATGGCAAATGAAGCGAAAAATGCAGCGGCATCAAATAATATGAAAAGTCTCTTTGATATAACAAAGAAACTAACAGGCGAGAGCGTCAAAAGAACCCTACCTGTCAAGAATCTCTCTGGTGAGCTATTGACAAACGTAAATGATCAGCTAAACCGATGGCGTCAACATTTTATTCAAATATTGAACCTAGAACGCGAAGGTATCGTGATAACGCAAAATGACAACGTAAATGAGTTACCGATTAGGATTGATCATCCCTCAAAAAGAGAAATAACCAATGCAATAAAACTGCTGAAAAACGGAAAAGCTTAAAGATATCTTATACCCGCTTTTCAAAACCATTTGGGAAACAGAAACTTATCCTTCTGACTGACTTCATGGCATTGTAATCAAAATACCCAAGAAAGGAGACCTAAGTGACTGTAACAACTGGCGCGGCATTACGGTTCTAAGTTCTGTGATGAAAATATTTATGAAAATTATTCTAGAAAGAATGGTAAAAGTTGTTGAAGTACTACTACCAGATCAAGCGGGTTTCAGAAGCGGAAGATCCTATGTTGACCACATTAACAGTCTTAGAATTATCATAGAACAATCTATAGAGATGCGATCCCTTCTTTATCTGTTTTTCATCGATTTTGAAAAGGAGTTTGATTCGTTAAATCGAAATTGCATATGGGCAGAGTTGAAAAATATTAGTGTCCCAGCTAAAATAATCTCAGTAATTGCAAAAAGCTATGATCAATTTAAGTGCTCAGTTTTACACGACAACAAACTGTCTGAGCTCTTTTGTACAATTTCTGGCGTACGTCAAGGATGCGTCCTTTCCCCACTGCTGTTTCTAATTGTGCTTGACGCAGTGGCCAAGAGAGCAAATAAAGGAAAGGTACGAGGTATTGTATGGAACCCACTGTCACCGAACACTAGGCTAGAGTGTTTGAACTATGCTGGCGATAAATGCGAGTTGTCACATCGGCTTGTTGATATGCAACAGAAACTTAATGACCTATCTTTAGAGTCGTGCAAAGTCGGACTAAAAATCAATGCACAGAAAACAAAAGAAGTTCGAATAAACAATCGAATTGACGAAGCTTTGAAGTTGGAAACGGAGACCATTGAGCGCGTAAATGAATTCCAGTATCTAGGGAGTATTGTGTCTGAAAATGGAGGTACAGCGCAAGATGTGATAAGTAGAATAAAGAAAGCCCTTGGTGCTTTTACAAGGCTTCGTAAAGTGTGGAGCTCTAATACTTATAGTTTAAGCACAAAGATAGAAATCTTTAAAGCATGCGTTCTTTCAGTTCTCCTGTATGGTAGCGAAACCTAGTTTGTTACAGAAAACATACCAAGCAAACTGAGAGTATTTGTTAACCGCTGTCTCCGCATAATTTTACGTATCTTCTGGCCAAACAGAATATCAAATTACGATCTTTGGACCAGAACAAATGTTAGAGATGTCTATCTTGAAATTCGTAAAAGAAAATTTGGATGGATAGGGCATACACTTTAAAAAGCTCCCACCGAAATTTGTCAACAGGCGTTGGTATAAAACCCGCAAGGTAGTAGAGGAAGAGGCCGTCCAAAAACAACATGGAGAAGGTCAACGTTGAATGAAATAAACACCATTTTGCAGCCCCTAGGAAGAAACATAAGCAACATTACAGATATAAAGGACGTAGCGTTACGGCGCGAAAGGTGGAAGCGGCTTATAGACAGCCTATGCCCAGTATAAGAGGCTGCTCGAAATCATAGACGTCGAGCAAGTCGTATTATTATTATTATATATATTGGGTCAGCTTCGAATTTGGCAGAACACGAGTTCGATTCCTGGTACTTTTAGTCCCAAAAAAAATTATTTATGAATAATTAAATACAAGAATTATTTCCAAGATCACTGATGATTGGTGTTTACAAATGCTTGAAACAGCTGTATGGTCAGCCAAAAATTCAATTAATGAAAATTATATAAGCAAGAATTTTTGTTGTTGTAGTTCACTACTGTTCGAATAAAATCTATATACATATATATATCTATATATAAATATTATGCGCAATAAAGAAATAAAGACTAGAACATGACCTTAAAAAATGCATGGGGAAAAGTGAAATACTGACTTAAATCATGTAAACCCACATCATCTTAAACACTCGTACACAGTCAACGAAAATATTATGAAAATCGCAACATACCACTGTTCCCGGTTTATTTCGTCCGAGTTACCAATCATAAAGTAGCTTTTAATACGCTTCCCAATCATTTTTTAACAAACCAAACCAATATTTTGAAAGTATTTCCTATGTGTACGAAATTCTAATTTAAAGAATTTAATGACTGCAGGTTGTTCAACAATTTTCACCGGTGAAAAAACACTGGCACGTTGACTTCAAATAGCCAAATGGTGCATTGACATCAAAGTCTCACACTATATCTAACTGACTTGGTTGACTTGGTCTAATTTAGACAAGAAACGCATTAGTCAGTTACTTCAAGTAATGCGAAACCTGATCAGCTCTGCGGTATATGTACTGACGGATCACTGCGAAATAGAAAGTCATGCAATGAGACTAGGTCTACCCTACAATGACTTATGTCGAGGTTGTGGCTATGAGGAAGAGGAGGAGACCGTGCTCCATCAATGCCCTTCTTTAGTTAGGAGAAGATGAAAAATCTTCGGTCCCCTTTTCTCACCGACCTGAGCTGTCATCCTATAATGTTAGGCACCTAGTCAAATTTGTAAAGCTGTCAGGCTGGTTTTCCTTTACCTAATGGGTGAGTCGCTACCTCGTTTGGGATTCGTTGTATATTGATTTCAATTTATGCACTTTCTGATGCTATTTCTGTGGTACTAAAATGAGCCATTATTTGAACTTAAGTGTGCTTTTTGGAAACATGGCGTCACTTCAACCTACCTACCTACCTATGGGAATAAAATGTTTTGAAAAATAAATTAAATTGATAACTTGCCCATATTCAATCCGATACTAAACCCCTTAAATCCGATATTTCTTAAGTCAGTTTGCTTTAATTGTCACTTGCATGCAGTGACGGAATTTTTAAACTCCACTTATATGTTGATGAATATATAGTAGACAAATGTGTATTTTTTTTTGTTTATAGGTTTTTAAATTTATTCTGCTCATAATCTAAGCTATGAAAATACTAACTAAAAAAAATATTTCTTAAAGTTTAGAAAAACCACCCTTAGCCTGCTACTAAGAAGAGGCAGTATGTATTCTTGTATTAATTAAATTAATCTAATCTTGTAGTAATTGAATTAATTAATAAAATTAATTATTAATAATATTAACAAACACAAAATTGTAATTTAAAGAACCAATTGTTCTTGAATTTTAAAATATCCATTCAAGTACAATATATTAATTCAACTTATTCAACAGATTAATTATTAAATATTTGATAGACTTTTGTTAATTATCAACAAAACACTGATTTATTTGTAAATTGAGGCTTTGCAAAATATATATACCTCTAATATTCTCAAACTTCACTTTTTCACAAGTTCAAATCAAATGAGTTGGAGTTGCACCTCTTCAGACTTTTATAAAGTTATAATAAATTGAAATAATGTGAGAAATAGCGACATAGAGAGAAGGGAACAGGAAAGAAGACGGAAAGTAATTATTTTTGAAATGTCTGTTGAAGATTAACAGAATAAAGATAATTACAGATTTAAGATAAATTCATTACCTATAGTTTCCATTTGGTTTTCTCGTTGGAAGGTATAGGTTCTTTGTTATATAAAGCAGGTGTAATATAATTAACAATAATGTTATATGAAATCTGAAATTTATAGTCTGTAATAATTATTTATTTTAGGTTAACTACTTATATGAATATGTGTACATTATATATGTGGAGTGTATATATGTACTCAAAAATATTTCTTAGTAATAAATAATTATTAAAAATTTGTAAAATCAATGAGAAAAATTAAGCAGTTATATAGCTATGGTATATGCGTTTATGTCAACCAAACCAATACCAAAGCTTTCAATATAATGACTAATAAATGAAGGAAAAAATTCAGTACCCTCACTTTAGAGCATTTATAATACTGGGTAAGTCAAAGAAAATGGCAAAATACTTTCCTAGGGACCACCAACTGAGTTATTTAAATGGAGAGTATTGAAATAAATCAATATCTTCTGTTGTTGTCTCTTTTTATTGTTCATCATGGGTTTTATTTAATAGTTTTTAATTGCAGGCTTTGTCGAAAACTTTAACCACAGAATCCCACTCGCGATCCAGATCAAATTTAGATAACCACAAAAATTCTGTTTCAGACCAACACAAGTCCAAATTTTTATTTTAATATATAATTTAGACTTTTTGATGACGTATAATATACATCATAATGGAACATCAATCAGCACTGAATCTCTTTAACGTATATTTTATATGTAGTTGGTAAACATTATTGCCATGTATGTGGTAATTTGAGGGATGTTCATTTTCAAAGCGTCTAGAGTTTAAGGATTCTTTGTGTAACCATTCGGAAACTGTTTGTTTGGTGACAAATCACATAAACTTGGTCTCCTATTAACAGAACCAAAAAGGAAAGCTTACACTTCTGGAAAAGTATTATGTGACTTGTAGCACCGTTTTGTTGAAACCACATATATCTTTCACATTCACATCCATTTCACTTCAGAAATAAATTTGTGGCCTTGGAGTTGTAGCCTTGGAGTCTATATATTTAAAGCTTAAATAAAACATATGATATTTCGAATGGAATTTAAATTGAATACTGTGTCCCGTTATATGTTTCGTTATGATATTATAGAATTTTGATTAAATAAAAATATTTTTATTTTAATTATTAAAAAATGAAATTCCTCATAAAATTTCTTTATTAAATAAAATTCGGTTATATATGACGCGATCAGTTTCAATTTTTGTTAAGATATTAAAATTTCTTAATAACAGACAGTTCAACAACTGGTCTTAATAACGAGCACAGGAGAAACGGCATTCTAGATCTATTTAAAATCTTTGCTTAGTAATTAAGATTTGATTTTTCAAAGATTTTTTGGTTCAACCAACCAATATTTGATTACACTCAAGATTTTGTCAACGTCTGTAGTTTGAAATTAACTGAGTACATATTAAGGCTCTTGTCCTTTTATCTGTAAACTTAGAAATTCGCAAACTTCTTAATTTGTTTGCCAAATTTTTACATTTCTTTATTTTTTTTAATTTGAAAATAGTTTTAGTTTTATTTTCATTCTCATTATACATTTGTTGCGTCTTCTTTGTATTGCAAGTAACGTCATAGGTCGACCCTAGTTGATTAAATTTATTTTTCCAAAAATGTTCTATGACTATGGCTGCCATACAGAAATAAGGATTTGTAGATATACTTTAAGTGAATATATTGACTATCTTCTAGATTAGTGTTTAATGAGAGTGAGACTTGATGGGAGTTTAATTATTTTTTTTAAGAAATAAGATTGTGAAGAATTCTCTTCAGCAGAGTATTTAAAATCCTGCTTTAAATAGTTTTCAATTTCAATTAAGTAAGAAATTAAGTGTCCTGTAATATCTACACAAACCTTGGCTAATTGATTTCGTTTTTTAAAGTGCTCGGCACATGATAATTCAGTTAGAAATAGCACTCTTTGATATAAATATCGATTTTAAATTTTAATTGTTTTAAATGTCTATTCTCGTCAGTGGTTAGACGTCCATATTTTCTAAATACTATTATTATCTTATATATATAATTCTTCTGTACGTGTGTTGACAGTGAACTTCTCCTAAACGGTTCCTGAACCGATTTTGATGAAATTTTTTGTGTGTGTTCAAGTGGATTCAAGGAAGGTTTAGATTTACAATTTGGCTCACTGGATGATGTCTTTTTAATTAATTTTTTATTTTTTGGTATCCATATACATTTATATTAGAAATTTAAAATTTATTCATGCTTACTTTGATTTGTTTAAAAAGTTTAAAATCTCTAAAATGAATCGTAAAATTGCCGTTGCATAGCTTAAGTGCATTTAAATTCCGCAGTACAATTATAGGTGAGCCAATTTTTAATCTTAAGTTATGTGTTGGTATTCCTGGTATTCCAGCGAATTCAAAAATACAACAGGATAGCTGAACGATTCATTTTAGAGTTTAAACTTTTTAAACAAATCAAAGTAAGTATGATTAACTTTTAAAGGTCTAATATAAATGTATATGGATACCAAAAAACTGTATAATAATTAAAAAAACGTTATCCAGTGGACCAAATTGTGAATCTAAACCATTCTTAAATTCACTTGAACACACATAAAAAAGAAGAATTATATATATACCCCTGTAAAATAATTATATGTGCAAAATTTGTTTTTCGTTATTCTCTTCTTAGAATAATGGTACTAATTTTTTTTATATACAGTTGATTCTGTAGTTGAGTTTAACTTCTCTAAACATATATAGTTTTTTTTGTATACTATTTGTGGTACCGTTATCATAATTAATAACAATAGGTAGCAAATTTAATAGAAAATAATTATATGTGCAAAATTGTTTTGCTTCTCGAAGTGTCAACAGTAAATGGAAATAAAGTTGTGAAGTGTATTATAAAGTTTTTTTTTTAAAGTATTGAAGAGTAACGAAGAATTGGTAAGTAAAATACTTATTATTTATTAATAAATATTTATTATTTTAATTAATTTAGATAAAAAATGCCGCGTGGGACGGAATTTTCAAGTGAAGAGTGCGGAAAGATTATTGAAATGAGTCTTGCTGGGGTGAAAAGTGGCGAAATATCTGCTGCTGGTTATACACACCTGAATACTATAATAAACTTTTTAAAAAATCTCGAAAACTATGGTGTTATAAGCGAGACGGCCGCTTACCAACTATTAACAACCGAACAAAACGGCATATTCAGCTTCTTGCTACCAATGAGAGGATGAGTTGCAGACAAATAAGAAATGCATTATATTTGTCTATCACTAGGAAATGCGTGCAACAAATTATGAAAAAAGACTTAAAGCTAAAATATGAGTCGAAAGTTCCCAAACCGTGCCTTACACAAAGACATAAAAATGCTTGTTTAGCTTTTTATGACAAAATTAAGTTTTGAGACAAGGAGTTCGAAACAGTTGTTTTCAGTGATGAAAAAAAGTTTAATCTAGATGGTCCAGATGGTCAACATAAATATTGGAGAGATATTCGTCATCCACGTCAGAATTGCAAGAAACGCAACCATGGTGGTGGTCCACTAATGGTGTGGGCTGCCTTTAGCTCGAAGGAAAAGTCTAATATATGCTTCGCACTATCAAAAATGAATTCCGAAATATACATAAATCTGTTGGATAGCGAACTGATAAATTTCGCTGAAAATATTCATGGAGATAATTGGACTTTCCAACAGGATAATGCTCCAATACATGTTTCTTGTGCAAAAAGAAATTCTTTGAAGAGAGAAGCATCCCATTGCTAGATTGGCCGGCCATGAGTTCTGACATAAATTCAATAGAGGATCTTTGGTGTATCCTTAGTGCCAATATTTATGCTTATTCGAAGCAATACGACACTCTTAAAGAGCTGAAAAAGGATATACTGGACGAATGGGCCAAAATTGACCTCCTACTATTAAAAAAATTGGTAGATTCAATGCCACTTAGGATACAGTTAATAAAAATAAATAATGGAAACACATTACCTTATTGAAAAATAAAAAAAATTGAATCACATAAAATATTTAATTGTTTTTAGCAAAAAATGTGAATTGCACATATAAATATTTTCTATGAAGATTTAAAATAAAGTTAATTTTTCTCTTAAAAAAATTAATTTGAATAAAATTTTTTTATTATTTTAATTAGACTACTAAACATGAAAACAAATAATAAACTAAATTCACCCTAACAAAATTTTTTGAAGTTTAAATTAGTTTTTAAGTACTGCACATATAATTATTTTACTGGGGTATGTTAAAGATATAAATAACGTACAAAAAAAAATAATATGAATATGAGTCGGATATCGACATTTCGTCACATTCACGAATTGCAATCGGTGCTATGAACAAACAGTGCCAACACTGTCATGCACTCAAATACAAAGGTGAATCGGCCGATTTCTGCGGCGCATCTGGAAAAGTTGTATTGCCACCATTGAATTCGCCGCCAGAACCATTGAAAGCACTATTGGCTGGAGCTACATCTTAATCTAAATGGTTTTTTCGTAAAATTCGCAAATTCAATTCGTGCTTTCAAATGACATCATTTGAAACAACAAAAATCGTTCAGAATGAGATTGGTCGCAATTTTCAATCAACGCTTAAGATTCAGGGCCAAGTGTATCACCAAATTGGTTCTTTAATGCCGATGCCCAATAATGATCCCAAATTTCTGCAAATCTACTTCATGGGTGATGAGAAGCAGCAAATAAACGCACGTTGCCAGTATAACCATATCGAGCAGATGGAGGAGCAAGAAATTCTGGGTATTTTAGAACCGTTTTTAAAATATCACAACCAGTTGGTCCAGTTGTTCAATACCGTTTCAAACAGACTGCTAAACGACAACTATACAATCGTCATCAAAACAGACAAAGTACCATCTGGGCAGCATGCGGGCCGATATAATGCACCGACTATTAATGAAGTTGCAGTTGTTATGGTTGGCGACGCATTTGAACGTCGAAATATACGAATACAACGCAGAGATAACACAGTGCATACGATTGCAGACAGTCATCGCTCTTACGACGCTTTGCAATATCCATTGATATTTTTTTTTAATTTAAAATGGTCAAAAGGTTAAGTTGAATAACAACAAATGTTATAACTCAGCTGACACAGGAAAATTAATTGCAAGGGGAAACAACGTTCGCCGGGTCAGTTAGTTGATTATATTATATATAATCTTATTATAATCTAATTATTATATTATATATCGAAGCAGGTAATATGCTCCCCAATAAATGAGTCTTTTGTTTTTTAAATGATACGTACAATTCCTTTCAAAATATTTGGAAATTAATATCAATAATTTTACTTACAGAGAACATTAATATTTTTAGAATTTATAAATAATTACATGAGTATAAATTATTTTAAAATAATATTAATGTTCTTATCTAGGTTGTATGATTAAAACACTAAGTTACTGAATTAAGTGAATTACTTTTTTAATTAAATTTTTAATTATTAGTATAATATAATATATAGTGTTATTAGTATAATGCAACTTACAAGTTTCTGTCTTATATACATACTACTTCTCTCCGCTATTTTGACTAAAAATTTTTAATCCAACAAAATTTTATAGAGTTTAACAGCGAGACGGAGGAGATATTTTTAATTATCGGAAATCTGTTTTACAGTTTTTCAAGGTGACTTTTTTATATTGATGAATTTAATTAATGTTTCATTCTAAATTATTAAAAATCAAGCAATTCACAGTATTGAGTATTGCATTGAGTATTCAATTGAGAATGAGGAATATTTTATATATGTGTAAAGATTATATCAGGGGTTTACAAAATTTTATACAAATCAACAATTAATCTTTATGCTTTAAAAATCGAAATACAATTGATGAATAATAAATAATAAATTTGAAATATCGGTTTAGTTCAATATTCCAAGCAAATTCAAAAACATATTCTTTAATAAGAAACTTACCTAAATGATTCTATATATAATTGTTCTCAATTCACAATGAGTCGATTGTCATTGGAGACTATTAGTAGTAATTACTGATTATTATTAAGACAAGTGATGGTTCAATATCTGGTCGATATAATCCTTATAAAGATATTTACACTTCATGAGAAAAAGGGAATGTATAGGAGTTTACATTGATTTTGCCAAAATTTTAATATGAGTTGTGTTCATTGAGAGTTCACTAACAAAGTTTTCTATATTATTAAATTGTATTAAGTAAATTTATGATATAGTTTTATTTGCTCTTTAATTAAAAATTGATAAATAAAATTAAACAAATAGATAAACAAATAGATAGTATAGAGATGTAACAAAGCTGGAATCAGTTCAAATTAATTTAAATTTCTATTATATGTTGACCACATTTATTACATATCTAATTCGATCTTTTGAAAATAATGAAGAACAATAAAAGTTCATATAAAATATGTTATATCTTATATATCTTATTTAGCAATAAGATATAATCATATGATTTTTATTTTTCCAACAAATGGTTAAGGTGGTTTCTAACAAATGCAAATACAAATTCATCCATTCAATAACTATGGTTCTGGTTTGTATTCAAACTTGAAGCCATGCTGATAAAAAGCAGGCTCCCGATGTTTGCTTTGTTGTATTCTAATATATCATTTGTACACTGCCAGATATACGCGAAAAGTATGAAATATAATAAAAAGTTAATGACTAAATAGATTATTATTAGGAGTATATATAAAATAAAACTGCACGAAGCCGTCATGTGAAGCGGAGCACAGCTACCAATAAATCTTTTGAACTGTGAATTATAAACAAATCAAAGTAAAATATCTATATTGATCAAATATATTTTTAATAAGAGCTCTTATATTTTGAATAGATCAAATTACAATAAATATAATACAATAAATAAAATTAATACATAAAATTATTGCAAGAAATTTACATTTCACGTAATTGCCAGACTAATATCAATTACAAAATTGATATTACTGTTATAATTACAAATTTGCATTAATTCGAATTCCACGACCTGTGACGTCTGCTCTACCGTCTCTATATACCTTCAAATTAAATGGAGTGTTGTCTTCGGAAGTAATTCGTTTGTATTCTTCATGCATTTCTAAAATGGAATCATCTTCTGCATGGCAATAATTTTTACGATTTAAATCCGATTCGTCTTCTGCATCAACAATGGTAACCACGCAGTATTCTGTGTCTGGAGGGCAACGGAGTTTGTCACATCTAAGTCCTATTGAGTAATTAAAGTGGTATTACTTTTGTTCCCATTAATTTATAATTTTTTGTCAGTACTTACCATTACGATTTGAAACTTTCACTTTGCCAAGTTTGAGCTTATATTCATAAGGGAGTGATATTGTAGTACCAATAAGAAATAATAAAAATATACCAGAATAATGTTGCATTTCTTAGGATATAATTTCTGTAAAGAATAAGAGATGATTAGAATTGGTATTTAGTAACAGATATTATGTATATCAGATATATTTGATATCTGATTTCTATTTTGATTGAATTTCAAATTTAAATTGCCGACAATAAAGATTTGATAAACGGAACTGGCCATTTAACATAAGTTGATTACTTCTAAACAGTTATTATTAGGATCAAGACATTGTCTAAATTTACCTGACAGATTATTGAAGAAATGTTTAGTCTAAATAGATCTGATGATGATTTTATAAATCACGTTTGTTTAAGATGGAATTATAAAATATTGACTTCAGCGGTTTTTGTGGATTTTTTTTGTTAAACACACAATATAAAAATAAAATTATTAAATTAAAATATTATTGAAATTATTTCAACTAATAAATATAAATACTTCAATTATTTCTCTAAATGTGTCACGTTCATTCTATTTCTTTCGCCAATTTCAAATATAAAGAACTCTAAGCAATAACTTAACAAAATTTTATGTAGTTAATTGGTACAACAGAGAAAGCGATTCTTAATTTTGAAAATCTGTTTTACAGTTGTTCAATGTAACTTTATTTGCATAAATAAATATTTCTGTTTTCGTTAATATTTTCATAACCCAGTAGGAAACGGATCGATCCGTCATCGAAGACGTCTTGAAGACATGGATACGTGCTTGAAGACCGATCGATCCAAAGGTATGATGGTTTTCGAAGACATTTTTGAACAAATTAGCCAAATGTCTTTGTGTATATGTCTCGAAGACTGGAAGCATCCATGTCTTGGATAGCAGACGCATTCAATTGAAAGTTGTGATCTCTTTAATCTAGCTACTCATTTAATCTTTTTACACATTTTCTTGTTATTTCTCTTTTTCTGTGCTCTTTAAATTGTAAATTATGTTTTGTCTCTCTTCAAATAATTTTATCCCTTCAAATGACTAAAAAAAAAAAATTATACACATCTTAGGGGTACTCATCTAAACTGATAAATGTCTTATAAACCTTATAAACGTATAAATTTATCTGCTTGATAAATTGTCTAATTTGAAATGAAAAATTGTTTACATAAATTTGATAAATTTATAAGAAAATTTTAGCGAATAAACGGTATATAAACGATTTTTCATACAAAATTAAACATTTCATTTATTAAGCACTTAAATTTATATATATATATATATATATATTGGGTCAGTCCTGAGCTTCAAATTTGTCAAGACACGAGTTCGATTCCTGGTATGCAGTCTAAAAAAAAATTATTTATGAATAATTAAATACAAGAATTATTTCCAAGATCACTGATGATTGGTGTTTGGAAATACTCGAAAAAGCCGTATGGTCAGTTAAAAATTCAATTAATTAAAATAATATAAAATAAATTTTTGTTGTTGTAGTTCACTACTGTTCGAATAAAATCTATATACATATATATATCTATATATAAATATTATGCGCAATAAAGAAATAAAGACTAGAACATGACCTTAAAAAATGCATGGGGAAAAGTGAAATACTGACTTAAATCATGTAAACTAACATCATCTTAAACACTCGTACACAGTCAACGAAAATATTATGAAAATCGCAACATACCACTGTTCCCGGTTTATTTCGTCCGAGTTACCAATCATAAAGTAGTTTTTAATACGCTTCCCAAACATTTTTTAACAAACCAATCCAATATTTTGAAAGTATTTCCTATGTGTACGAAATTCTAATTTAAAGAATTTAATGACTGCAGGTTGTTCAACAATTTTCACCGGTGAAAAAACACTGACACGTTGACTTCAAATAGCCAAATGGTGCATTGACATCAAAGTCTCACACTATATCTAACTGACTTGGTTGACTTGGTCTAATTTAGACAAGAAACGCATTAGTCAGTTACTTCAAGTAATGCGAAACCTGATCAGCTCTGCGGTATATGTACTGACGGATCACTGCGAAATAGAAAGTCATGCAATGAGACTAGGTCTACCCTACAATGACTTATGTCGAGGTTGTGGCTATGAGGAAGAGGAGGAGACCGTGCTCCATCAATGCCCTTCTTTAGTTAAGAGAAGATCAAAAATCTTCGGGCCCCTTTTCTCACCGACCTGAGCTGTCGTCCTATAATGTTAGGCACCTAGTCAAATTTGTAAAGCTGTCAGGCTGGTTTTCCTTTACCTAATGGGTGAGTCGCTACCTCGTTTGGGATTCGTTGTATACTGATTTCAATTTATGCACTTTCTAATGCTATTTCTGTGGTACTAAAATGAGCCATTATTTGAAATTAAGTGGGCTTTTTGGAAACAAGGCGTCACTTCAACCTACCTACCTACCTATGGTAATAAAATGTTTTGAAAAATAAATTAAATTGATAACTTGCCCATATTCAATCCGATACTAAACCTCTTAAATCCGATATTTCTTAAGTCAGTTTGCTTAATTAATTGTCACTTGCATGCAGTGACGGAATTTTTAAACTCTACTTATATGGTATGTTTATGAATATATAGTAGACAAATGTATATATTTTTTTTTATAGGTTTTTATATTTATTCTGCTCATAATCTAAGCTATGAAAATACTAACTAAAAAAAATATTTCTTAAAGTTTAAAAAAACCACCCTTAGCCTGCTACTAAGAAGAGGCAGTATGTATTCTTGTATTAATTAAATTAATCTAATTTTGTAGTAATTGAATTAATTAATAAAATTAATTATTAATAATATTAACAAACACAAAGTTTCAACTCAAAGAACCAATTGTTCTTGAATTTTAAAATATCCATTCAAGTACAATATATTAATTCAACTTATTCAACAGATTAATTATTAAATATTTAATAGACTTTTGTTAATTATCAACAAAACACTAATTTATTTGTAAATTGAGGCTTTGCAAAATATATATACCTCTGATATTCTCAAACTTCACTTTTTCACAGGTTCAAATCAAATGAGTTGGAGTTGCACCTCTTCAGACTTTTATAAAGTTATAATAAATTGAAATAATGTGAGAAATAGCGACATAGAGAGAAGGGAACAGGAAAGAAGACGGAAAGTAATAATTTTTGAAATGTCTGTTGAAGATTAACAGAATAAAGATAATTACAGATTTAAGATAAATTTATTACCTATAGTTTCCATTTGGTTTTCTCGTTGGAAGGTATAGGTTCTTTGTTATATAAAGCAGGTGTAATATAATTAACAATAATGTTATATGAAATCTGAAATCTATAGTTTAGTTTGTAATAATTAATTATTTTAGGTTAACTGCTTATATGAATATGTGTACATTATATATGTATAATTTCATAAAAGATAAAAGCGAGATGTAACAAGTAGAATGTATATGTACTCAAAAATATTTTCTACTAATAAATAATTATTAAAAATTTGTAAAATGAATGAACAAAATTGAGTGCAGTTATATAGCTATGGTATATGCGTTTATGTCAACCAAACCAATGACAAAGCTTCAAGTTTGTACAGATTGGCACTAGTAGTCTTAAATATATATTATTTTATATACTTTATAACTAATTAAAAACAAAAAAATGTTTAAATGGCACGAATAACGCCTATACAGCACAATTTAATCAGCTGTATGATCAGCCAAAAACTCATTTATCATACATATCCTTTTCTATATAAAGAGATTTTTTATCATGTAACATATAACAATTTTTAATTTCATTAATTTTTGTTGATTTATTCTTTATTTTTTATTTCTTTAAATTTTGGATATATACGTAATCATATTCTTGCTATTTGTGATTATAATAATTACATTGGTGTTAACAGTTCTTTAGCACAACGTTACCAAATATCATCAAGAAATATTTCCTTTACAGATATAGGTCCACAGATACATAACTTAAAAAGCCATTAATTCCTTAACCAATATAATGAAGGAAAAAATTCAGTACCCTCATTTTAGAGCATTAATAATATTGGTAAGTCAAAGCAAATGGCAAAATACTTTTCTAGGGACCACCAACTGTGTTATTGGAGAGTATTGAAATAAATCAATATCTTTTGTTGTTGTCTCTTTTTTGTAGATAGGCCGCACTCAAAGCAGTTGAATCTAAATTTCAAAATAGTATTAAAATGTCGCGACTCACTGATGAGCATCAAATATCATAAGGTCTTTCTTTGCTGGACATAGTACATTTCGAATACTTGGACATAGCTATATTTAAGGAAATGAACTAGCAGATGAGATGGCCAGAAGAGGTTCTGAACTGCATACAGGAGAGGCCGAGCTTTCAATACATGCAACGATATGTTTAAAAATAACATGCAACGAACAGTTTGACTAACAATTTATAGACTAACCGCGAAGACTGTATGGGCGCTAGAATCGTATGGCCTAAGTTGGACAAAAATAAAACGAAAAGCCTTTTAGGCT
Organism: Teleopsis dalmanni; assembly: GCF_002237135.1. Classification (NCBI taxonomy): domain Eukaryota; kingdom Metazoa; phylum Arthropoda; class Insecta; order Diptera; family Diopsidae; genus Teleopsis; species Teleopsis dalmanni. The sequence goes on along the minus strand of NC_051846.1, from coordinate 68,412,719 downwards.
TCAGCAAACCTACAGTTCGTGTCCGTTATGGAGTACTGAAGGGGCACTGTGCCATTGCGCTTATGCTGCAACGGTGGCGAGTTCCAACAACTGGATTAAGCAGGAGTTGCCAAGATGAAGAGGAGGTAAAATCTATCAACCATTTCCTGTGTCTCTGTCCAGGACTTCAGACAAGGCTACTTTAATGTCCAAACCAAATGATTTAACAAAGATAATAAAGGTTAGCAACTCGCATCTCCTGGTAAAATTTTTTGAGGGCATCCGAATGGGCAATATATGTCACCGAGTAGAAGTGCTGACAACTGTCACGTGCCTTCCGAACATAACCTAACCTAGTGTGGGTTAAAATTTTCACACATATGCTTACCATAAAAATGTATATCTCTCGTACAAATCATTTGAGTTATATGTAAATTGATCTCTTAAAATAAACATTTTTAGTAAGTACATGATTTTCGCCATTTCGCCGAGAATCTTAGATGGCACCTGGGCGCCACAGGTAGCCATACCTACTACTATAAAATATGTATAGCGTAGCGATCCGAAACCTTGCATTTGTCAAGGGCGGAAACTAAACTAGGAGTGATAAATTGAATAGTTCTGTCGCGTTATCCCAATTTTGTTGAACTGTGACTAAAGATTCAGCTTCCATTTTGAGACAAATTTCTTCATCGAATTTATTCCAATTAAAATCAATGGAATTTTTAGCCGGTCTTGCTTCGTTTGCTAAAAGGATATTAACTTCAGTCATACTCCCTGTACGACCATTTGCTCTTTGCTTACGAAAAAATTCTTGTTTTGACTACATTTTCAATTGTACTTAAATATCTATATAAATTATTAAGTAAAAACTTATTATTTTATTTTTTATTTATGTTTCTTCCGTTTCTTGTAAACATTTGCGATTGCATTGTGCATGCCAGCTAAAAGGTATGAAATAGAAAACAGAGCACTGTCGGTTAACTAATTATTGTGTTTTGCGCATAATATTTAACCGATTTTGCTCATCAATATCTTATTACTCAACTTTTCTCGAGTGGCGCAACGTCATTTTTAATCCTATTGCTCCAAAACTTTGGAGCATTTTTCGTATGCAGCTTGTGTGACATTTTGTGCGGTTGTTTGACTAGTTAATCCCAACATTATTCTTAAATGTCAATCAATTAGCAAATCAAAAATGTATTAACTTTATTCTAAACAAAATACCCTCTTGAATCATAACGCCAATATGGGGAATATAGCCCATTAAATGCAGGTACAAATGTTATTTCAGAACGTTTCGACGCTAATCCACAATCAGTATTTAACATATTTGACGAACATGATGATGATATCATAGAATTTTCACCAAGGTAAGTATTTAGTACCTCAACTACATTATCATTTGAATTTATTTCTGTATTTATTTTTAAACTTTCTTTTAACCACGACACAGTTGATCCTGCATTTGATATAGCACCTTCCAATGCATAGCAAGTATTTGCATTTGGACCAAGTTTATGTGCAACTGTTGAAAGTAAACCATTATCTGATTCTACAAGCTCGCGACCTGTATTAAGTAATACAAAACAACTATCATCTATAGAGCAAATATATTGACCAACGTCTTTAGACAGATGCCCCAGCATGGCAGCTGGTTAATCACCAATAACCTGCAAATTATATTTCCGTTGTTTTCATGTTGTTTTCGTTGACGAGTCTTAAGAATAATGTGGGTTTACATGATTTAAGTCAGTATTTTGCTTTTGTCTCCTACATTATTTAAAGTCTTTTCCTAAAACTTTAGTTTTTATTTAAGAATAACATTTATCAGCTGCTTTTACCAATGAAGGCATTTAGTATTTAGTTCAATAAATTCATTATACAAAATTAAGCCAATTTTATTACATATCACATAATTTTTAATTTTTCTAATAAAAAATTGTTTCTAGTGTTTTTAATAATCGGTAGATTATTGTCCAGTTTTTATTCAGTTTCCATTGTTAAATGAACATATAAATTATTAATAATGTATAAAATATAATTATATAATATATAAATATACCTTGTGATCAAAAAAGAACTTAATCACGGGAACTGTGATTTCCGCGCTTATCCAATCGGTAAATTTTTTTTTTTTTCACGCCGGCAACACTATATAAAATGCAATATATTAAGATTTAATAATATTAGTTTTTAATTTTTAAATAAAATTTGTACAATTTTACATAATACAATTTTGATTTGCCCTCCAAATTTTACAAAATAAATGTGAAATAATGATTTTTCTGATTTGTTAATAAAAACCATTATTTTGGGCAAATTTGGAAAATGGCGAATAACTTGTGAAATTTTTATTCGATTTTAATGTTAAGCCACTCGAAATGTTTGTACTACAACAGTCTTTATATCAATTAAAAAAATAAGTTTTTTAAAATATTTTTGTGGGAGTCCAATCACATTGAAAATCAAACATTTTTAATCTGTACATTTCCAGCTATAGCAGCGAAACTAAATAAGTTACATTAACGTTATGTAGCTTAAAATGTTTGTACAAGTTTCACCTTTAATTTGATATACATTAAGACTGAAAAGTTTTCGGAAATTCTCATTTAAAATTCGCGCGCTGTATATTTTTCGATATTTTAAGTTTATGTAGTTTGGCAGCCCTGTCCTTAATTACTATGCCAAAAATGAGCGCGATCTGTCAGACAGTTCGTTTACGGCAGCTGTTGAAACCAGTTCACCTCAGTAGTGCGTTGCGAAATGTCTTCGACGGTCGTACGACCGTCCTGAAAGGCTTTGTACCACTCATAAACTTGAGTTTTCGATAAAACTGATTCCCCATAAGCCTTTTGTAGCATTCGCAACGATTCTGCACACGAAATTTCGTTCGAAACACAAAATTTGATGCAAACTCTTTGTTCAATATTTTTTTCCATTGTTTTTTTCGCAACGCACTACTGAGGTGAACTGGTTTCAACAGCTGCCGTAAACGAACTGTCTGACAGATCGCGCTCATTTTTGGCATAGTAATTGTCCTTCATTGCTGCCAAACTACATAAACTTAAAATATCGAAAAATATACAGCGCGCGAATTTTAAATGAGAATTTCCGAAAACTTTTCGGTCTTAATGTATCACGCACTACTGTGGTAACTTCAAAAATAAAGTTACGGCGCCATATGCAGGGTGATGTTTTGAGAAAAGTCAAAACAACGGTTTTTTGCAAATAACTCGAAAACGGTACACAGGAAAAAAAAATCGTTGTGATTTTCGAGTTTACGAAAAATTTTCCTATAGGAAATATAAGTCTCGTCTTTGGAAATTTTTAGCTGTAAACTAGTGTTATTTTAATTTTCCCAAGTTCAATCGTAACTGTTGCAAATAAACGAAGTATACTTTTAGGTAAAATAAACACTTTAGAATGCAATTTAAAAATTTTAAATCATACCCCAGATCTCTGTGTGGATTTATAAAACTACTGGCTCAAAAGAAGCTGGTTTAAAACAGAATATACCCAAATCAAATAAACAAAAATAAGGTTTCCCAAAAAGTTGAACTTTTACTGAATAAAAACCAAAAGTTTACATTTAAAATTAAACTATGGTAAGTTCTTAAAAAATATAAAAAAAGGGACCAGTGAGAATTCAATTCCGCACGTATATTTTCTGAAAAAGAGAACAAACTTGGTTTAGGGGCGGTAATGAAAGCTGGGGAAATGAAATGAAAAAAATATAGTCCAAATGTAGGATAACAAGCTAGTTCAAAAAACTTTATTTCCCAAAATATTCATTGCATATTGAACCAACTACGACAGGTGTTGGTGCGACAAGACGCTATTTGCCTTATGGGATCAAAAAATTTATACGATTTTTAAGCTGTACTTTTCAAAGTAGTTAAAATTAAGTAGGAAGGCGAACATTTTAAAGTAATTCTAACTTTTTTTTAACTACAACAATTGAATCACAGAAAATAAAGTTGTCAAATGTTAGCAATAGATTATAATGACCTCATAGATCATAATGATGAAATAACATGGAGGAAACTTCGCTTATCTTGTATTTGAGCCTGTATGACTACAGATTAAAATTTGATAACCCCAACTGATATCAGTAAGCGTTGGACCTTCAAGCGCTTATTAAACCTTTTTCAATCTTATACCTATGACCACTAGTATCAGTTTTCAATATCTAGAATACATGAAGGTGTATAAATTTGTGATAACATATGTTTTAAACGCAGAATATCCAATTAAATTGCAGTAACCATTCTTACTAGCATTTTACTGTGTAACTGAGTTTCACGAAAATTGAATTGGAATGTAGAATTTACGAGAGTACGGTATTCATGTTATGTAGTAAAATCAGATTTCAATCAGAGTTGTTGACTAAAATCCTTGTGGTTGTGGTTATTACAAATGATTAACTTAATTCAATACAGTGATGGCAGCAATGAGGATGCAAAACAGTAACTCCAGTTTTTGGAGCAAACGGGAATTTGTCAACTCTCTTTATACTCGTAGTGAAAGAATGAAATCTTATTGTCATTTTCGCATGATCAAATTGCAAACAAAACCAAATCAATAACAGATACCATTTATTTGAAATATCATATCTGTCACAAATAATATTTATGCTTATTTATAGAGTTCCTTTACGCCAGCTGACATCCTTAGTATAGTAATTGCAACTTCATTTTTGAGTTCAATTTGATTACCTTTAGTCTACGTAATGCTATTCAGACATTTCAACGATTCCTGAATAAGACTCTGAATTTTGATTTTATGTTCGCGAACATCGACGGGAATCGCACTGAGTCAACAAATGAAGCTGACGATAGGATGCTTTTGCAGGCAATTATCTAACGTTTTAGACACACAAGTCTGATAGTGGATTTTTGCATATACCATATGAATCTGACCAATCGAAATTGACTTCATTATTCACAAGAGCGCGAAGAGTTTTCAACTTTCCTAACGATTTATTCGAGTCAAGAATAATAATGCTCACAGGTTAACAATTTTAAACAGGTTTAAATTTATTTCTATATATAAAACGATTCTGGTATATGTTCATGCGGTCGTCAGAAAATGGATTTAGTCATTCCATCTAACATTTATTGAAAATTATGAACTCTAAAACCTTAAAAAAACTGTTAGATAAATCACTACTCTATTATGTCTAGGTTAACACAGCTATTTTTAGGAAAAGCTGAAAGTATTTATTAGTATAAATACTAATAGTCAGACTATTACGCTATTGTTATATCCAATAATGTGAGTAAATCCAAAATGAGAGAGCCCAAAAAGGCATGCATCAGTCAAGAAGGAAGGAAACATCAGAACATATTCTATGCAACTGCATAGCGGTGGTAAGACGTAGACTCGACTACCTTAGAAGCGGAATCTTAGTCCCAAATTAAATCGGTAAAATTAAGTCCAGAGCAATTACGAGATTTATAAATAGTCAAGAATTGTTTTAGTCAAGAACTTTTAGGTCGGTGTGCATGCATAGTCTATTATTAATTAATAATAATAAACCTAAAATGAAGTCTATTTTATTTCTTTCAGCAATATTATACTTATATTGTTTTTACTATAATATATTTTACTATAATATGTCTGTGTCGTATTTTAAGTTTTCTTAATATTATAAAAAAAAGAATTTTTAATTTCATAATTTGTATCTCAATACAAATAATCTATTAACTTATATTATGAGTTAATGGATAAAATCTGAATTATAGATTTTCCCTTTTTCACATCTTAATCTAAAATCTTTATTTTATATTTATGGCATCCACTATTAGACAATCAACCTAACATTTGTCAAACTAGCGAAAAGATTTCCATAAAAACCTATATATTTTTTATATGATCTCTTCTTTAACCTGGTCCTCTGCAGAAATGTTTTATAAAACAAGAAGTAACAATAATTACAATAATTTTATTCATCGAAGCATTTTATGTTCTGCATCTTATATTCTAGATTCTACCGTCTCTATACACCTCTCTATGTACTCGTTTTCTTTTATCCGGTTTGTGGTTATAGCAAGCTCAGATATAATTATCTATTTCAAAGCACATATTTTTAAGTTCCATTCCTCTATTGAATTTCTGAATCATTTATTATTTTTGAGAACAATCAAATATCAAGTATATCTTTTATGCCATTAACATTGACCAATGTTTAGTAATAATAATTTACCGATGTGATCTTTTATTTCCTGAAATATAGAATAATAAGTACATAATAAAAAAACGTTCAAGTATTATCTAATATTAACATTTGTTATTTCAAGACTCTTCAGGGTTACACTTGTTGTTTTAGTAGCTGCTATGTTCCCTCTGTTTTCTAAATAGCGCATACACTTCGTTTTATTACTCCACATTCGGGCATAAAAATCCAAGTTTCCAAACCAACTGCGCCTTTGAAAAAACATATAATTTTTTTGGGGTGTATCTTCCATATTTGGTATATCTACCAAGCTCATAGTTGGTAAATTTCCATAGTGGAATGCCCAATATAGTCAAGCCTGCGCAATTGTAAAGAAATTGGTCGGTTGTTCAGTTTACCCTCTTTCTTTCTACATTTCTTTCATATCTAGTTGAAATTTATGCTCAATTAGATAACTTATTAGATAATTAGATAACTCTCCACCGCAACGAGGTTTATAATTTTCTTTTTTGCTTTGCCTATCAGAATTTTTGTTCTTGATAAATTGTATTTTAGCCGTATTAGGTCGAAATTGTTACAGCACCTCGTACTTTTCCCAGATTTTTATTGTGCTATTATTCTTAGAAAATGATTATGAATATATTTTTGAGTATCATTTAATGAGAACAGTATTTATTCCTCTGCTAAGGATACTTATAAAACTTGTCTAGCTTTTTGTTTGAGAATTTTATTCTCTTCACTAGTTACTAGTGGGTTTGTACTATTGTTGGATAAGATATTGGAAGCTGTTGTGTTGGAGAAAATTGCAATCTGTTGATTTTGTAGATTTTTCTTCTGAAATCCGTTGATCTGTGTTTTTGACAGCAAATATTTCGGCATAAAAAGCATTGATCGCGCTTGAAAAAATAAATGTTATTCAAAATGTATTTATAAAATGGAAATGATTTTTAATTATGTACGAAATAGTAAGAGAGTACACGAGAAATAATTAAATGTGAATTAATAATATGTTTTTATGTATAATTATCACATTTAATTGAAATAAAATAACATTATAGGCCGTGTGCAAGTTCGAGTTAATTGATGGTAAATTGAGGTAAATAGTGAATTATATATTTATGACAGATATAATTGACAGATAATTTTGGTATTTACCAAAATTTCGAGTAAAAATTTGGTAAATTAGGTGTTACCATTATGAAAGTTTTACAAGATGTTTAATAAATAAAAAAAAAACTTGAAAACTTTTAAAAGAAAAATAATAAATAAGTGTAAATATGTGCAGTGCAAAAAATCCCTAGGAAATTTCAATATACTTTATCTCAATTTACTTGAACTCACCCACGGCCATAATAATGTATTACGTATTATTAGTAAAACTCAAACAATACTACATATATCAATTTTATTATATTATGTAAAGTATTATATAGACAAGAAAAAAAGAAAACAAGTTAAAATTCTATAAATTGCACGTAATTCACTGATTTACCCCTTCTTTAATAAGAGTTACTAATATGCATTTACTAAGTTAAATATTTTTTAATATTTTTTTTTACGTTATGTAATACGTGAGATTGTTCACTTGCTTTGCTTTTCATTGATCATACTAATTTTAATTATAGTTTAATGTAATTTAAAATTTATTATTTTTAAAGAATATAGTTCTAATAATTATAAATTTTTAAAATTTTATTGAATTTATTTAAACTGACAAATATGAATACTTGGATGAGTGTCTGCTTTATCCAAAAGTGTCACCTTTACTCCGTTTCTGTTCGCAACTTTAAACGACTGAACTCCAAGCAGTAATTCGCTATATTTTTATATAGTTTATTGGAGGGAGAGATAAGAGATTTTAATTTCCGGAAATTTGTTTTGAAGTTGTTGAACGTGGTTTTATTTGTATTGATAATTACTTCTGAACTATCAAAAATAAAGCAGATGAATTGTAGTTATATAGCATTACTATTATTTTTAATGAACACAATTAAGACTGCATGGAACCGTATGGAAAAATAATTATCGAATAATCTGTCCAGTAAGAAATTCCTCTATATAGATGCGAATTCATATAAGTGAATATTCGTTAGAATTAAAATAAAATTAAGTATTTTTATAAAGCAATTTTATTTAAAATTTATTGGTTGTTGAACGTTCACATATATATATGAATAAAGATGTGTATAAATGTTGAATTATATATGTATATATAAAATATTATAAAATATTATCTATAGTCCATTAGCATATATTTTCAAATTATTCAAAGACTGGAGTTGATGTTGTAGTTGCTTATTCATGGCCCTTATATTTTCCTGAATAGTTTGTAAAGTGTTATGTAGATTTTCTTGTATGTTTTTTGTTTTTAGAACTCTCAATGTTTGATTTTAAAATAGAGCCAGTTTTTGAAAAACAAGTAGTGTTTCGTATTAAATTTGATGGGTTCTCAGTATCTGTATATTTTTCAAGTTGACAGTGATCAGTTCCTAAAGGGCAATGCATTTTGTTACACTTATAATTCGCTAAACAATATAATTGAAATATCTGTTAATGGTACATAAATTTTTTAAAGTGTCTTGAGTACTTACTAAACTCAACCCCAATTTCTAGATCATCATCAATGATGGAGTAGATGTCGTCATAAAAATCCTTAGCTAAAGCAACAGTAACAATGACGAGTACGAAAAATTTTGCTATATGATTTCTCATTTTATGGATTTTTGTCTACAATAAAAAAATGTCTAAAAAAAGTAATTTATTAATAATTTGTAAATTTTTTATAATTATAAAACAAAAATCTTACAAAATAAACCCCAATTATTAATTTATGATAAATCTTTGCGAAATCATTTGGATTTAGAAGAATATTAATCGAATGATTGTAATAATTCTGCATAATCGAAGCAAAATTAAAACTTAATAAAAAAATTGTTTCTTATTCCATGAAGGGCCACGAGCTCCCAGGAGCGAGTACACAAGGCAACGTGTCCAATTGCATTTGACAGGGAAAATGCCAGCTCAATCTTTGTCGTCGGCGTATGAAGCACTAGATTCAACAACAACAATAAGTACCATCAATCAACACGAAATAAGATTGATCAATTCATGGTTGACACGCAGCACGCTTCAAATGTGTTGGATATGCGTTAATTTTGTGGTCCAAATATCGACTCAGACCACTACTTTGTCGTAGCTAAGGTAAGCATGCACCTTAATAGAGCCAACAACGTACGCTTTCTATACAAAAAATACAAGTGAGAGGAAGTTAAAATGTGTAGAAACAGGAATGATGCCCGTAAATTTTATCTGAAAGTCAACCGTATGACTCAGGGCTTTAAACTTGGAGCATCAACCTGTAACGCTAAAAATGGTAATCTGATTACGGATACACAGAGTGTAGTGAAACTATGAAAGAAACATTTCTCAAAATTACTATTTTCCGATGATAACATTAATTCCGTCTTTGGTAAAATGTTTTTTGAGACTCCAATCGAAAATGATGGTGTGGAAATTTCACCACATATTCATAACGAAGTGCGTGTTGTTGTACAGTGACTAAAGAACAACAAAGCGGCAGACGCAGAAGCCCTACCCTCAGAATTGTTCAAAATCGGCGGCGATATGCCGATAGGTAGCATGTATCAGCTTATCTGTAGCACATGGTTGAATGAAATTATGCCCAGCGATTAAAATCTCAGTACCCTTTGTCCTGTTTTGAAAAAAATCGATCTGACGATTACCGACAACTATCGCGGGATCGGCCTAATACCTGTCGCGTACAAGATCCTTTCAACTATACTGTGTGAAGATTGAGATTGAAGCCATATGCTCACTCACTGATTGGATCTTATGAGTGCGGGTACGAGTATCACCAGATATTCACACTACGGTAAATCCTGAAAAAGTCAATGAACATACTATAACATCGATACTTATCACTTTTTGTCGTTTCGATTCGAGCACCTTTTGATAGTCCCATAAGCGATCTCATTTACCCTGTACTGTCTAAGCTCGATATTCCTAAAAAGTTAGTACAACTCTGCAGAATGACGTTGAGCAATACCCGTAGCTCTTTCAATATATTATGCGAGGCTTATTATAAGGTGAACCCTTATAATATATGATGTTCTCAATTTCATCACGGAAGTGATCATGCGTACGGCAGGTGTTCATCGTAATGGAACAATATTTTACAAATGTGTCCAGTTCTTTTCATATGCCGGCGACAGTGGTATCATTGGGCGTAGCAACCGTGATGTTACAGCTGCCTTTGCTACTGTCGAAAAGGAATCTGGAAGAATGGGTTTAGCAGTGAACGAACGTAAAACGTATACACATGTCGACTACTGGTAGAAATATTCGTCTCTCGGATGCCGAGTTAGTGGCTGGCGACTATACTTTCGAACTTGTCAAAGATTTCACTACATTGGCACCTCCGCAAAAAATAAAAATGATATCAGTCTGGAGATTAGATGAAGAATCACAATTGCTAATAGATGCTACTAAGAAATCAATAAGCAATTGGGATGTAGAGCTCGCTCTCGACAAAAAATATTTACGATCTATAAGTCGCTCATACGATCTGTGCATCTGTATGGCACAGAAACATGGACGTTATCACCGAATGGGAGTTTTGGAGAGAAAACTTTTTCGTAAGATCTTTGGTCCTCTACGAGTTGTCGACGACTACCGCATCCGAATGAATCACGAGCTGTCCGGCTTCATCACAATTTAATCTCACGTATGTTAACATTTTGATTTTTAATGTACCATAATTATTATTTATATTTTTCTAATTATGGTACATTAAAAATCAAAATGTTAACATACGTGAGATTGTTCACTTGCTTTACTTTTCACTAATACTAATTTTAGTTATAATTTTATGTAATTTAAAATTTATTATTTTAAAAGAATATTGTTCTAATAATTATAAATTAATAATATTTTATTGAAATTATTTAAACTGACAAATATGAATACTTGGATGAGTGTCTGCTTTATTCCTAAAGTGTCACCTTTACTCCGTTTCTGTTCGAAACTTTAAACGACTGAACTTCAAGTAGTAACTCGATATATTTTTATATAGTTTATTGGAGGGAGAGATAAGAGATTTTAATTTCCGGAAATCTGTTTTGAAGTTGTTGAACGTGATTTTATTTATATTGATAATTACTTCTATTTACTTCTAAGCTATTAAAAATAAAGCAGATGAATTGTAGTTATATAGCGTTACCAGAGGCGAGACGACGAATAGTTCAGAGTGTTCACTGAACACCTTAACAAAGCTTCCTTTTTAGATCTTTTTTTTATTAGGTAAATATTCTCTCTATTAGGAGGCTACTTAACATTTTTTGTAATAGCTTTTCCAAACATATTAACATAAACACAAAACGTATAATACAAACAAAACCACACATACATATGTTACACCCAACATTACTCATAATTAATAAAAGAGAAAATACATTCCTCTTAAAATATACTAAGGTTCAGATTAAAAACTGCACCGCGTTGCTTACAAAACATGCAAATGTAATAACATTCATATTGGCACTATATTCAATATTGAATACACGACACAAAACATACAAACAAATATAAAAATAAAATAGAAAGCAAGCCCCGCAAAATATGTACGTAAAATAGTTCCAAGCTCATAACATACAAAGCGTGCAAATACAATCAAAGTCGCGGTTGCCGTTTTATATGGGCAAAAGGTTCAATAAAAAAACTGAACCGCTCATAGTAAATACAAAGTAAAAGAGTAAATGAATGCATGAGAGTTTCTTACTCTTATGTAGAGGTTGGAAATAAACCAGAAACAAAGTCATTATTGCAATCCTAAAGAAAGAAAGAGGAAAAAAATTAAACAATTTGAAGTGAAAAATAATATTTAGAAATGGATGTGTGATTAAAGATTTAATTCAAATATAATTTTTTAAAACGATCTTCTGAAAAAAAAGTTTTTAATTCATAAAATGAATAAACTCCAGATATGAAGAATTTGGTGCCTGATGTAAAAATGTCGAAATCTGTGGCCGTTTTCCTACAGCTATTTACCATAAAAACCAGTGGATCACAGGCTGCGAACATTTAAATAAATTGTTTTTTTGGTAGTTGGAATTCTGTTTTTATCAAATTGTGAACACCTTGTCAAAAAGCTGACGTCCCGCTACTGAGCGTTACTATTATTTTTAATGGACACAATTAAGACTGCATGGAACTGTATGGAAAAATAACTATCGAATAATCTGTCCAGTAAGAAATTCCTCTATATAGATGCGAATTCATATAAGTGAATATCCGTTAGAATTAAAATAAAATTAAGTATTTCTATAAACGAATTTTATTTAAAATTTATTGGTTTTTGGACGTTCACATATATATACGAATTATATATGAATAAAGATGTGTATAAATGTTGAAATACATATGTATATACGTATTATAAAAAATTATTTAAAATATTATCTATTGTCCATCAGCAAATATTTTCAAATTATTTAAAGTCTGGAGTTGATGTTGTAGTTGCTCATTCATGGCCTTTATATTTTCCTGAACAGTTTGTAAAGTGTGGTGTAGATTCTTTTGCATATTTTCCGCAACTATGGGATCGTAATTAAAGTTAACTCCTGTGCCATCGCTTGTATAGTTCGCAGTGTTTAAATTAACCATGTTTCCATCTCTGTACGCAACCACACGAAGTGAGGCATTACTGTTTGGATCAATTGAAGAACTCTCAGAGTTCGATTTTAAAATAGAGCCAGTTTTTGACAAACAAGAAGTTTTTCGTATTAACTCTGATGGGTTTCCAGAATTTTTATATTTTTCAACTTCACAGCGATCAGCATCTGAAGGGCAATCCATTTTGTCACACTTAAAGTTATCTAAGCGATATAATTGAAACATCTGTTAATGGTAAATAAATTTTTTAAAATTTCTTGAGTACTTACTACCAACAATCGAAACTTCTACATCATCAATGACGCTGTAGCTGTCCGCAGAAATTTCCTCAACTGAGACAACAGTGACAATGACGAGTACGAACAATTTTGCTATTTGATTTCTCATTTTATAAATTTTTGTCTAAAATAGAGAAATTTTTATAAGAATACTTTATTTATAATTCATAAATTTTTCTGTAATTATAAATAATTATAAGTTTTACAAGACAAACCCCAATTATAAATTTATGGTAAATCCTTTCGAAATCATTTAGGTTTAGAAAAATATTCAATAAAAAAAAATGATTTGTTATTCCTTGAGGGGCCATGAGCCCCTAAGAGCGAGTACATAAAGCAACCTGTCTGATTGTAACACAACCTTTACGTGGCGCTCTTGGACATCCCTGTGGGTATGGTACCCGTTAGGCATCTGACAGGATGCCTTGAAATTGGAAACCGTTAAAGTTGATGACCATGAAAATGCTTAACTGACAATGATTTACGAATAAGCTGTCTCTATTCAACTGGCGGAAAACCTCAATAAATGAGATGTTGACTTCACTGCCATTCAGGAAATGCGATGGATAGAATAAAGCTGCTATAAAAGAGCAAACTGGGATGTATAATACAACTGCCATGCAAAAAGGCTTGAATTTGGATGAGGTTTTGTGGTAAGCAAGAGAGTGTCAAAATCAGTGCAGTGATTCACACATTCTACACTTCGTAACAAGAGAAAATTGTTCAACATCGCTCAACAACCCCTCACGAGCCGACAATTGAAAAAGACGATTTAATCAAAGGTATCTTCTATGCAAGACTCCCGAAAATTAATATGGCGCGAAACATGGTAGTATGTAGCACTAAATTCTCATACGGCGATATTTATGAGACAACAATTAGTACGATCAATCAACACGAAATCAGATTGATCATTTCATGGTTCACGTTCGGCTCGCTTTAAATGTGTTGGATATGCGTTAATTTCGTGCTCCAAATATCGATTCAGACCACTACTTTGTCGTAGCTAAGGTAAGCATGCACCTTAGTAGCGCCAACAACGTACGCTTTCTATACAAAAAAAAACTTGACCTCGGTAAGCTGTCATCAGGAGAGACTTCCAAAGTCTTCGCCGCTCAACGCTGTAGCTGATTAAACTATCAACCGTTCCGTCCCGCAATTGCCAATAGGGACATATCTTTCACTACGTACGCACAACTGCGGCAGATGTCAGTGGTTTCCAACGTCCCCCACGCCGAAACTAATGAAGTGATGGGAAGTGTCGCCAAACTACTGCTGTGAAAAACCACGCGAGAACAGAATCGGAATATGAGTAAGGTAGAGAGGCAGATATTTAGACGAAAGAAACGAGACGAAAGGTGCAAGCGGGAAGAAGTTGAGATGTGCAGAAACAGGAATGCCGGCAACAGTAGTATCATTGGGCGTAGCAACCGTGATGTTACAGCTGCCTTTGCTACTGTCAAAAAGGAATCTGGAAGGATGGGTTTAGCGGTAAATGAACGTAAAACGTATACACATGTCGACTACTGGTAGAAATATTCGTCTCTCGGATGCCAAGTTAGTGGCTGGCGACTATACTTACGAACTTGTCAAACATTTCACTACATTGGCACCTCCGCAAAAAACAAAAATGATGTCAGTCTGGAGATTAGATGAAGAATCACAATTGCTAATAGATGCTATTAAGAAATCAATAAGCAATTGGGATGTAGAGCTTGCACTCGACAAAAAATATTTACGATCTATAAGTCGCTCATACGATCTGTGCATCTGTATGGCAGAGAAACATGGACGTTATCACCGAATGGTGAAGCAGCACTGGGAGTTTTGGAGAGAAAAGTTTTTCGTAAGATCTTTGGTCCTCTACGAGTTGCGGACGACTACCGCATCCGAATAAATCACGAGCTGTCCGGCTTCATCACAATTTGATTCGTGATAGAATAATTGATATAATTCAGCAAATTAAGATACAGCAGCTGCTGGCTTGGTGATGTCATGGGAATTGATGAAGTTGATCCAGCAAAAAAGTATTTGAAGCAGTATGTGGAGGAAGAAGGTAAAGTGGCATGAGACTGGAGAAAGCGCAAAAACGCAGCAGAAGCAACAAATGCTGAGATAGGTCGAGACCCGGTAAGGAGATTCTATGACCAATTAATATAAAATAATTATTATATATATTATTATCAATTACAATACTATTAATTTTATTCGCTACCAGTAACTCTATTTACTGTATTATAAGTTTTATTAATAAAAGTTACTTCGTTTCTTTAACACTAGAAGCACTATTTCAGTGGAGCCGCAGGTAGACATTAAGAAATTTTACTACTAATAGAGATACGAAAGTGGATGGCTGGTATAAAAAATAGGACTACCCTTGTAATAAACTATACAGAAGTAGTACATCCCGATTTATATACTGTCTCTTATATTGAAACAGAGAATGGATCACGAAACTGTAAATCACTGATATTCAAAACTGTTGAATATAACAAAATGTTCTAGTTTCATTAATATTATATTAAAAATTGTTTTTTTCAACTGTATTTTGAAGTAACAAATCTTATATAATTAATTAAATAAAAGTTTTACGGGCAATTTTGATTTCTTCAAAAAAAATGTTGAAAATCTGTCTTCTGTATTAGACATGAATTTCGATATAATAATACCATAGTTCTTAATAAAAAATTTTTTAAGAAATAATTATTATTTATATTTTTCTAATTATGGTACATTAAAAATCAAAATGTTAACATACGTGAGATTGTTCACTTGCTTTACTTTTCACTAATACTAATTTTAGTTATAATTTTATGTAATTTAAAATTTATTATTTTAAAAGAATATTGTTCTAATAATTATAAATTATTAATATTTTATTGAAATTATTTAAACTGACAAATATGAATACTTGGATGAGTGTCTGCTTTATCCAAAAGTGTCACCTTTACTCCGTTTCTGTTCGCAACTTTAAACGACTGAACTCCAAGCAGTAATTCGATATATTTTTATATAGTTTATTGGAGGGAGAGATAAGAGATCTTAATTTCCGGAAATCTGTTTTGAAGTTGTTGAACGTGATTTTATTTGTATTGATAATTACTTCTGTTTACTTCTGAACTATCAGAAATAAAGCAGATGAATTGTAGTTATATAGCATTACTATTATTTTTAATGAACACAATTAAGACTGCATGGAACCGTATGGAAAAATAACTATCGAATAATCTGTTCAGTAAGAAATTTTCACCATATAGGTACTCATGAATGGTGACGCGAATTCAGAGTTTAATCCTAGTAAAAGTAGTTAAAGATTTGTGATCAACATATGGATGAAGAATTTGTGATCGAAAAATCCTTAATTGTTACTTTTTTATTTAAAGTGAATTTATTCATAATTATCTACATAAGGCTTTTAGAGTTTTGAATATCTAAGTGATTATCCGATAGACTAAAATAAAACTAAGTATTTCTATAAACGAATTTTATTTAAAATTTATCGGTTAAGTTGCTCGTTCACATATATATATGAATTAATGTCTGTATAAATGTTGAAATATTTATGTATATACGTATCATAAAAAATTATTTAAAATAATCCATTCGGAAATATTTTCAAATTATTTAAAGTCTGGAGTTGATGTTGTAGTTGCTCATTCATGGCCTTTATATTTTCCTGAACAGTTTGTAAAGTGTGCTGTAGATTCTTTTGTATATTTTCCGCAACTACAGGATCGTAATTAAAGCTAATTTGTTTTCCATCGCCTGTAGTAGAATAGCTTGCAGTGTTTAAATTAACCATGTTTCCATTTCTGTATGCAATCACACGAAGTGAGACATTACTCCTTGGATCAATTGCAGATTTTTCAGAGTTTGTTTTTAAAATAGAACCAGATTTTGAAAAACAAGTATTTTTTCGTATTAACTCTGATGGGTTTTCAGAATTTTTATATTTTTCAACTTCACAGCGATCAGCATCTGAAGGGCAATCCATTTTGTCACATTTAAATTTATCTAAGCGATATAATTGAAACATCTGTTAATGGTAAATAAATTTTTTAAAATTTCTTGAGTACTTACTACCAACAATCGAAACTTCTACATCATCAATGACGCTGTAGCTGTTCGCAGAAATTTCCTCAACTGAGACAACAGTGACAATGACGAGTACAAAAAATTTTGCTATTTGTTTTCTCATTTTATAGATTTTTGTCTAAAATAAAAAAAATACTTTTTTTATAATTCATAAATTTTTCTGTAATTATAAATAATTATAAGTTTTACAAAACAAACCCCAATTATAAATTTATGGTAAATCCTTTCGAAATCATTTAGATTTAGAAAAATATTAATCGAATGATTGTAATAATTCTGCATAGAATCATCGAAGCACAATTGAGGCTTAATAGTAAAAGAATTGTTTGTTTTTGTTTAGAAACTATCTAATAAACTTTAAAACAACGAACATTGGAAATGAACTTAATCAACAACTAATACGTAAGTTATTACCATCAACTCATCAACAACAAAAGTGTTGAATATCTTTCAGTCGATTAAGATCTGAACTGTGATCAATCTCTGCTTGTGATCGATCAGCAGATCCTGCAGAAAGTCCTAAATTCAGCTATCTGATCTGTAGGCGACTTGTAATAGGAGAGATTAAACTGTTTGTAGCTTATTCACACGGAGATTAAAAAGAACCCTTCGTGTATGGTTATTTACTTAAATACAATCATACTAAATAGTAGACGGCTAAAATGTCATAGCTGTAAGCTTTATGTATATAATGTAATTGTTATTAATTTCTATGTAATACAACAATTTTAAAATGACTTAAAAATAAAGCTAATAATACTACTAATAAAAAAAATACTACTAAATAGTATTTGAGGTATAGCAGTTTTGCCCACACATACCTTTGTATCAATCAAAAATATAGAATTAGCATAGAATTACTTTCAAAAAATAAGCTGGATTTAATTTTTTAACATAAAACTAAGCTTAGGTTTTTTATTGGTAGTTTATTTAATAAAATATTGTTCCATCAATTTTCATGATTCTCTATTCTCCATGTATAATTTAATTGAAATAAAATAATCTTGAAATAAAAAATAAATCAACGTAAAATATTTTGTTAAATAATTAACATTATTCGCGAATAGTAGTTTGCAGTAATTCTATTTAATGTA
Source organism: Teleopsis dalmanni (assembly GCF_002237135.1). NCBI lineage: Eukaryota > Metazoa > Arthropoda > Insecta > Diptera > Diopsidae > Teleopsis > Teleopsis dalmanni. Next base: position 68,394,405 of record NC_051846.1, on the reverse strand, counting down.
TTATAAGTATTATAAATAAAAGTTACTTCGTTTCTGTAACACTGAAAGCTCTATTTCAGTGGATCCGCCGGTAGGCGTTAAGAAATTTTACGACTAATAGAGATACGAAAGTGGCTGGCTGGTATAAAAAATAGAACTACCCTTGTAAAAAACTATACAGAAGTAGTGCATCCCGATTTATTTACTGTCTCTTATATTAAAACAGAGAATGGATCACGAAATTGTAAATCACTGATATTCACATTTGTTAATTATAACAAAATGTTCTAGTTTTATTAATATTATATTCAAAATTATTTTTTTCAACTGTATTGTGAAGCAGAAAATTTCATATAATTAATAAAATTGTGAATTCTTTCAAAAATGTTGACAATCTGTTTTCTGCATTAAAAATGTGGATTTCGATGTAATAATACCACAGTTCTTAATAAAAATTTTTTTGAGAAATAGTTATTTATATTTTTCTTATTGTATTTAAAATTTAAATGCTAAATAAGTTTTATTTAATGTAAATGTATATGTTGCTACAGAAAAATTAAACAATTAATTATGATTTGATTATTTCGAGATACTAATTGTGAACTAAATACATAAGTTTAAGGGTTAATAAACTCGTTTTTATTCTAAGTTAAGTTTGGAATCGAAGTAGGTCAAATACTTCCCAGTACCAAGTTTGTTAGTCCGGTGAAATTCAAATCGTGTCACGCATTTAATTATATTTATTTGAATTTTTTGTAGTAATATATGGTGTCACACTTCGTTAATTTAAATAAACATAATTTTAATTTAATTTAATTCAAATATATTTCTATTTTATATTTACTTCACATTTAAAATTTAAGTAACAATCTCGTAATTTACTATATATTTAACACTTTCTATTTATTTAGTATTTACTGAACTTACTAAATCTGTAAATCATACGTAAACTACGCTTTGGATGTCAACTCCTACACTAAAGATACTTCGTGTTCGCAATTTCAAGTGTACTGAGCTCAAAATAGTAGCTTAAGAAACTTTTATAAAACTACAGAAATTAAGAGAGCGAGTAAATAAATGAATACGTGGGGCGCAGGGGCGGTTTTCAATATAAAAATATCTGACTCTTTAAATATTTTGAAATATACAATTAAATTCGTAATAACTTTTTATTTAATAATATTCAACTCAATTGAAAATGGGTATAATTTGGATATGTTGTATAATTTAGTGAATAATAAATGTCAATTTGCCGATAATATTTCTTAAAAAAAAGTTAATTAATTAATTATTAATTATTAATTAAGCGTAAATAATTTTTGTAAATGAAAACATCATTTCAATAAAAATTAGATTTTAAAATACTTAGAAATTTTAACACATTTTAATGCCAAAAATTATATATTCCATTCATATTTTATTCATATTTTAAATTCAAACGGTTAAGGACAGTTTTTACCGAATAAACTTATGATCGAAATAATGTATACAATTTTTAACGATATCCGTAAATACATTAAGACTGAAAAGTTTTCGGAAATTCTCATTTAAAATTCGCGCGCTGTATATTTTTCGATATTTTAAGTTTATGTAGTTTGGCAGCACTGTCCTTAATTACTATGCCAAAAATGAGCTCGATCTGTCAGACAGTTCGTTTACGGCAGCTGTTGAAACCAGTTCACCTCAGTAGTGCGTTGCGAAATGTCTTCGACGGTCGTACGACCGTCCTGGAAGGCTTTGTACCACTCATAAACTTGAGTTTTCGATAAAACTGATTCCCCATAAGCCTTTTGTAGCATTCGCAACGATTCTGCACACGAAATTTCGTTCGAAACACAAAATTTGATGCAAACTCTTTGTTCAATATTTTTTTCCATTGTTTTTTTCGCAACGCCCTACTGAGGTGAACTGGTTTCAACAGCTGCCGTAAACGAACTGTCTGACAGATCGCGCTCATTTTTGGCATAGTAATTAAGGACAGTGCTGCCAAACTACATAAACTTAAAATATCGAAAAATATACAGCGCGCGAATTTTAAATGAGAATTTCCGAAAACTTTTCGGTCTTAATGTAATTTTGATAATGATGTTTAGATGCTTATTAAAGTATAACGTTCAGAATATTATCAATTAATTACAAACTGCAGAACACAGTTTACAATTTAGATAACTTGAATGACCCCATCAATAACTGGATCAACTCTGGGAACAGACTGATCTAGCTGTTGAATTTATTGTTTATATAAATGATTGAAAAGTTCTAATTAGACGTCTTTTGTAATAGAAAAACACTAAACATTTACTTGGATGAATTTGTGATCGCTATTATTAAAGATTGGATTGCCTATGTTTAAAGTCTTGGTGGCGTGCTGCCAATCAAGGAAACTGTTTCCTTGAATGAAATAAGTTCTCCCACAGAAGCATATATGAACTATTATTTCAGTCAATCGCTAGAACAATTTTCTCCCAAATACAGTTTATAATAATGTAGATAGATGTTAGATAGATGTTAGTTCCGCTGAGAATAATGGTTGAATGTATTGAAACTATTTTAAATGTTTATGGTTTTTGCCGTTATTAGTTTTATTAAATAGAATTGCTTATCTATCTAATTAAAAGCATTAGATACCCTTCATAGAATTTTGATTCTACGTAAAGGTTTCATTTATATGATAATAAATATAATCTGTAATACTATATAAATAATAAAATATATAATAAAACGAATTAAGAGGAGTTATATATTTATTTTCCACGCTCATATCTTATTAGCTATTGAAGTTTTAGGCGTTTATGGTGAGGACATTCGTTTGCTCCCAAAATATATGTGTGCTAAGTTTCATTCGCAGAGCTTATAAACTAAAAGAGTGATTTCCGATGAAACAGACAAACAAGTAGCTATAGACGGGTATGATTAAAAGGACTCAGTTCATCCAGTAGATTTAGAATATACATACTTTATGTAGACCATTAAACAATTTTGACAAACCTGATGAATTCTTTCTGCATTATAAAAATTGGAGTGATACTGCGACAGTCCAATGATATCAGTGATCATTCAAGATTAGTTTCAGAATTTTAATATATTAATTTATTGTATAGAAAAAAGTCTAATTAATTGTCAAATATAAAAAACAGAATGTTCAATGTACATGTTGCTGCGTTGCCCTAAAACCACTAATAAAAGTGGTACCAATCCCTTGTAGTAGTTGATGTACAGAAATAGGACATACTATTTGTAAGTTGACGTTTGATTGCATCTTTCAAAATTTACCTCCACTACCAGATAAGAGCAGAATATTCTATGTGGTAACATTGTAAAAGATATACATTTATGAGATAATTTCAAAAATAGAATATGAACAAACAACATGACCGTTTCAAAAATTATTTTTTAATTGATGGAGAGTAAAACCTACATTTTTTCGGTTTGCATTTCTGCATCCGAAGCTTTCCGGGCAGTGTTTCCATTTGTTATCGATTGTTAAAAATTTGAATAAAATAAGATAAAAGTTAAATTAAAATCGTTGAATTGTCATGCTATTAACTGTACTTATATAGTCGATCCAGGAGCGATTTTGACAAAAACAAGATCTTTACTATACATTATATATAAAACATATTATTGGTTTTAAGTGGGTTATTGTATAATGTTATAGACTTTGTGATTATCAAATTTAAGTGAAAACTTTGACAACAAGTATAGCTTAAAAATAGCTATTTCCGATATTTCAAAATTTTCATTTCGGGAATGAGTTTATTGAAATTAATCAGGTAAATTTATCCGTATATGAATCATAAATAACTATCATTGTAGGCTTACAAAACAGTGAATCAAAGGTATACTTTCTATGCTGAAGGCTTTGTCTATATATATAAAATTAAAAGCAATATGAAGACATTGAATCATGATATGAAATGATTCTAAGATTCGTTGCGGTCCGACATGCATTAAAAACACTAACTGCTCCTTAGTGTCCTCAAATTAAGTAACAACTTATAAGGTATGATTCCAAAGTGGTTTAACGGCTTTTATTGTGGGTGTCATGATGCCATGATTTCCAAGTTACGAATATAGTGAATAAAATCCTTGAATAGTAAATGAAGATCTCCTTATAAAGGTATATCTGTAAAGGTAGCACGAGAGTATTAATGTAGTATAAATTGATTTTTCCAGAATGTTTAGATATGAAGTAAATGTGAGGAAGGTAACTTGTACTATGTATGACCCTATTTAATCGAAAACATAATTTGGAATCAATATCAACGTTCTCCAAAGAATTTCAGCATTAACTTAAAATCAACCATAGAAGAAACCTGAATGCTCTACCATATCTTGGAAAAGAAAACACTTTCAAAACACTAGAATTCTCCATTAACAGAAAAGTTAAAGTTTTGGGTTACACGTAGCATAATAAGGAGAAACTACTTCGAAAAAACTAGAACAACATTATGCGTCGATCTTGGATCTCTGATATAATGGTATTAAAAAAAAACCAATTTCAGAAAACAAATACAATAACTACAATAATTACAATAACTATATGTCAACACATTAAGCATTATCTGCAACAGCAAGAGTAGATAATGACCAATTTGTTGAATTACGTTGTAAGGAGCTGAGATATTCATCGTAATCAGAAGGATTTAGTGCCAACTGAATTTTATTTACTTCTAAACCAAAAATTATAGTTTGCTGGTAAAAAGTTTCAATCGACTATTTAAGAAAATTTATTTAAAAGTTAACTAAAACGAAACTACTGTCATTTATCACTGATTTTTTAAAAAGCCTTATATGTGTATACACTACATAATATGCTATATGTATGTAGCTACAGCTTCTATATTTGATGTAATATATCATTACGTTATAAGTTTGTTAATAGTAATAATAATAATAATGTATAGTATATTCATAGCTTATGAAGAGCCGTACAATATATGCGAATATTTTACAGAATTGAATACATGAAAACTTTAAACAATAATTAGGTGGGGGCTAACCTTTTAACACAAACCGCTACCGTTCAAATTAGTTTGTGTGACCTTAGTCATTTAATTTTGTATTGAAAAATAGAATTATTTCTCTTTTATAGCTGATAACAACTTTTCAATTACAGCAGGTGTCTGTATAGCTCTTCCATGCATCTCAGCATGTATGAGTCATGATTATTTAAAAGCAATTGCGACTTTATATGTCAATGTTACGGTCTGAAAATAGTCTGGATCATTCAAGTGGGAGCGATTCTATGATTTTATAACTATTCATATTGTTATCACAAGATGTATCATTTTTTTATATATTACTTGGCCGTTTGTAAAAAACTTTCGAGGGAATTTTCAACAATAAATTTTTATAATGCCAAATATTTTAAAAGCAAAACAATTTAAATATTAATTACTGATAACAAATATTGCGACACACTTATTTGATTTTAGTTGGTAATATTGTACATATTTGTACTTAATATATTGCTTAAAAGGTGACAGTCTATTAAAAGAGTTTATATTATTAATATTTACTCAAGACTTTCTTGTTGTTAAGCCTACTATTTGCAGCAGATGTCATAAATATGGTGCGTTAATTACTTTTAATTGAAAAAAAGATCTGTAGATTTGATGGCGTTGTGAAAAAATTTTTTTTTATTAAAATCCCCAAGAATATTTCTTGATTTTATTAAATGTAATTTTTTTTAAAAAAAAACTAATTTCTAAAAAAAAACTAATTTTGGAACGAGAGGGACGGGGTAAAGTTTAAAAGCGGTTGTAACAAAATTAAATTTTTTTTTGTATGTCAATGTGTGTACAAATATAGGTTTGTGGTATTATAGAGATCACAGGAATCTACTTAGACCAATTGTGTATAAAACACAAATATGTTTAAATGATCTGGACCCTTTAAGATCATCTGAATCTACCTTTAAGTGCTCTTAAGCTAACTGAGATCCTTTAAAACCTGTTTTTTTTGAATGTTTTGTAGACTTGACAAATCAGCAGATGTAAATGATTTAATTTACCTTTCTTAAAGAAAGAATTAGAAAACCCATTTTATACCACTCACTTTGTCAATTTGCAAATTTAGCATTTCCTTTATCAGCTTAAAATTTTATATTTTCGATTGATTTTGACTGTTCTGGAGATGATTTTTTGTTACTACTGCACCGCAATTTATCACGATAGAAGCCAGGAATGTAAATTTGGTAAGGAATAAAAAAAAAAATAAATAAATTTGAAATTTTACAAATTCCAAAAGTAAGTCGATTCTTGAAGCTCTTGAATTAATTGTAGAAAATGTATGTATTTCAACCCATAAGTTATTTAGTGTTAAAGCAAAAAAAAAAGAAACCAAACAAGTTACTTAATTAATATTAATTCAATTTTCGTATACCTGAACTAGATGATCTCTTAACGGAAATCAAGCATATGGCATCTTTACAATCATAATTCAATTATAATCTATAATTTTTTGTCCAGTTTATTCACAAAATCATATAGATATAAAAAGATAAGATAAGATAAAGCATAATTCAGTTATAATCAGTTATATAATATATCTTTTCCAGTTTATTCACAAAATCATGTAGATATAAAAAAATAAGGAATAACTATTTGTTGACGTCAATACTTATCATTGTACCCCTCTTTTCGCATGCTTTACTAGACATTGCCTTTTTGTAGATATTACCTTGAGAATAATTTTGATCAACTGATTTCTGGGCTTTAGAATATGCTTACTCTATGCTCGCTTTCTCAATTTAATAAATTTGAAATTGTCAGTGAATAAAAACTAAATTTCAAATGGTCAATCCATACTAATTAATCTGATGAAGTTAATTAAACATTTAATGTATAACTAGTGAGATATCTAATTACTTGATAATTTATTATGAATACTGTGATTCTAGAGCTCCACTTTGGTCTGTTGGTCGAATATCTCTTCCATTGGAGGAATCACTCTGAGACTGTTAATGTATAATGCACTTGCGTAAGGGAATGTAAAGCCAAACTTGTTCTTTATGAATATCACCTCTTGAATTAAGCTTTGAACATAATCAAAGTTTGTTTCAAGAGAAACAAAGAAGGTCTTTATTTCTTTCATATTAAATTCAAAATATATTTGGACGGGATTATTTCGCATATTCGGGTTCGAGCGTCGCATACTTGATTTGAAAAAAAATAATAATTGTCTCATTGTGTTATAAATATTATTGGTGAGTTATATGAGACATCACTAGCTCAATTTTAGTCATGATTTTGTTTTATTACTTGCATTTATCTGTACGTTCCATCTATTTAAACAACTTTTTGCATATTATTTATATTTTTCTATTTTTTCTATTTTATTTTATATTTACTTATTTTTTTTTTTTGCAAAAAATTTTTAGTTATTTGTAAAATGACTAATAATTGTTCATGTGAATCAGAAAATATTATTCATACAGGAATAGTAACACAAACTATAAAGAAATTTTAAACACCTATGTAGAACTGTAAAACTGTAATTCTCCAAGAATATACGCAGCAAAATTATAAAATGTGATTAAAACACTATGATTTCAGACTTCTATATACCATTTGAACAGATATTTGATAATAGTAAAATCAAAATATTTTAAACTGGAGCATTTAAACACTAATCTTCCAAAAATGTAATAAAAACTCACATGATATTTATTACAGAAATGTGATTCTTAAGAGTTTGTAAAGAATTGTATGTATAGAAGATATCTTTTTTATTAAAATGAGCAAATGGCTTTAAGCAAAACTTCCGAAAACGTTATTAAAAAATATATCTCATGTATACCTATTACAATGAAACCAATTGATTAATGGATATAGTAAGAATTCTCTTATTTTGTAGATCTAAAAAAAGGTTGAAACCAGTTATAGTACTAGCTATAGATATAGAAATTTATATAGCTCAATATACATAGATATGATAAGATATGTTTTTATAGAAAAGTTCCATAATTATAAACATTACTGATTTAAGCGGGTCGTTAGTTGGAAATTTACAAGTTCGAGTTTCAAAGAACGGATTATTTGTATTACCAAGAAGGAATTAAATAGGAGCATAATCTTAATATGCTTTTAGCCATCTATATGTTTTATAGAGTAGAAACGAATGTGTCAACATTAGAAAAAAACCAAATAATTGGATTTAGCGGAAAGCATATAAAACAGCCACTGTAAAATGATCTGTCGAAAAAAAAAATTTTTATTTAGCGAAATAGTTCAGACTTTTACTACAATTGTTGTCTAAGTACATATATACAATAAGTACATTTTATACAATAAAATGTATAATTCTAAGTCATTGTAAAATAGAAAATAGATGTTGATTCTATTCAACGCATACCAAGGTGATGTTGTTTTACATCAAATGGATTATGTCATTGAAATTAAAGGTTTCAGACAATGGAATTAAGGTTTTACTACTAGTAGCTTAATTGCCTGACTTATATCTCATAGAAACTCTATGGTCTGTGATCAGAGTGTAGAAAAAGCAAAATTTTCAAATAACTATGATTTGAACAATATTCCAGCAGTCAGCAGAGCTCTTCAATATCTGAATTTAATAAATATGCTCTTAGGTGAAACGAAACGTTCTCCTTACAGATAGCACATATTTTTATATTGTCTTTCAATTAAAAGCAAATACTTCTCTTTCGCTATATTTGAAGTCCAAGTTACCACTTTTAGTGCACATAACAATGAATCTGAAACCGCTTATATATAGTGCATTTAAAGCACATCGTACAAAGCAAGAACGGAATATTTAGTTTTATTAGCAATTAGAGTACAAGAATCAGGTCGTACAAATGGCATTCCAATTTCGTGTATTACTTTAAACATTACATTTAGAAAATACCACAGACATCTAATAAAAGGATGATTTTTTGCACTTCCTAAATATTCATTAAATTAAACAAATTCATTAAATAATTAAATATTGGTTTAAATATGTTTAAAATTTGTTTATTTCTTCTTCTTTCTATTGACTTATAATATTCTTTCTGTTGTAGTTCGTTAAACTAAAGGAATTTGAGAAATGTATATATAGTTCCTTAAATGTTCAGCAGCATTTTTGCGGATTTTTTGATATATTGTTTCAGTGAGATATTCCGTTTTGTAATCTAACTTGCATTTCATGGAGATAATCATCTGTGTTACATGGATGGTTCCAGAACTATGGAAGGAGTCAGTGGGTGCGGGAGTCTATGGGGTTAAGCCAAAAGAGGAAATATTTCCGAGTAGCAGTCAAGAAAACTCAGTTTTTCTGGCCGAAATACACGCAATTTAACTATGTCTTACAAAATATAAAGGAAAACCCAACACAGAGCTTCATATTATATCATATTGCGTCAAAATCATTCTGCGGTTCTTCATGCAGCTTTTTAAACTTAAAATTAATGAATGACTGGAAACAGCATGTCAAACGGATTGGGATAATGTAATTGCAGGCGAAGAAGCTAAGGAGTTCATGCCGAATCTATCAAAAGCCAGAACTAGGGAGCTTCTAATGCTGAACAGTAAAGGCATTCGACTTGTCATAGGGTTTCTCACTAGACCTTGCGGAGGGAAAAAGTATCCAACCAACGTAGGTATTATAAGAGGTAATAACTATAGGCTTTGTCACGAAGAAGAGGAAACAGCAGTGTCACTGATGCATCATTCTGTGAAAATCTTGCCAGATTAAGACTTCTATACTTATTAACTGTCGTTATAACGGAATCAGACAATATTTCTCCAAAGGACATAATGGAGTTTTTAGTAATGGAATCAGACAATATTTCTTCAAAGGATATAATGGCATTTTTAACTGGTACTCGCCTGCGAAAGTAAAGTGGGTGTGTCACAATAATGCTCAAAGTATACAGTGACGTGGTGAAAAGTACCCAACCTTTTTAAAATTTATCTATCTATCTTATATTCGTTTTACACTTCCTGTTGTGTTAACTAATTTTATATAACGTATTTATATTGCTTCCTTAGATACGAGTATAGTATATTCACTTATTAAATTAAATATTCGTTACTACTGTAGTTTCCATATAATGTGCAAAGGACTTTTAAGATATATGTTTACAAAATATGTTTTATAAAAATAGTTAATTTTAATTTACATTTTGATTTTATAAAATAAGTTTCTCAGTATTAAACTGATTTTTTTTCAAAAATAAATTGTTTATTTTGTCTGCATTTACCATTATTTATTTTTATATAGCATTGTATTGTGAGTAACATTGTGAGTAACATAATATGCCACTTACTCTCAATAATATGAAAGTTTTAAAATAAATAACAATATAATACTACATCTAGTAATATATATTATGTGAAAAATATGTGTATATATTTTTATTCACAACATTTACAATAACAATACGACTGAATACAAAATAGTAAATAATCATTTGATTGTTTCTTAATCAGTCCTAACCATATTTAAATAAACGCTCTTAGTATCATCCTAAGATACTTCTGTTGATGAAGTATAGTACGAGTAGATTGCGAATTCCACATCTTGTAACTTGAGAGAATACTTAATATAAATTATGTATGCTACAAATAAATAAATCTACATTACATGTATATTTGCACTTACATACATAAGTATCTACGAATATGTATCTTAACAAAGTAAAATGAAACTTCGAACGTCGTCTATGAAGACATAAACATTCTAATTTAACAAATCTTCTATAAATCCAACACGTCTCATCGTATACATTCAGAGATACAAGCACTGGCAGATCCATTTGGGAAGGTTCGGTATATTTATGCAATAAATACACGTTCCTGGATATATAAGGCTTGTACGTTGAAACCAATGCTGCATGAATTAAGCGGTAAACACCCATTAGCACTTTGGCACTCAATCGATCGTGTTCTTAACATAAAATTTAAAATAAAAATTTAGTAAATAAAAATTAAACTACAAGATATTTCAATAGCAAAGCCTGCAAAAACAAAACGCGTGCTTAAAGGAGTTGTTTTATTACTAAGAGCAACATCTGCACAACGACAAAAACAATAAAACTAAAACGAACTCTAGTCAAAGATGCGACAACAAACTCTATATACGTGGCAGCAATGCACAAAATTCATCACCAGCAAAACCAACACCAACACCAACACAAACATCAGCAACAACTAAAACCAACAACAATACCAAAAGATGCACGTACCTAACAATTTATTTAATACGACGTACGTGCGCTTTAATAAAGGCTTGCAATACCGAGCCTCTGCAGAACTGTGTATCCTGCGCATTCTAAGACTTGAAGTTCTCATAGAAACCACGCCGAACTGCAACGAATTTGACGATGGCCTAAGCACTGCAACAGAAATGTGTGGAGCAAGAATGAGGAGAAGTACAAGCAGATAAGGCGTTGCACTAATGAAGCCATAAAGACACGTCTTCAAGTTTCAAATTAAATAAAAGCCGCGTCGTGCGCTTTGCTACGTCACAACACCCACATACGGACACCGATACGATTCTGAGATATTTGCTATTCAGGAGGAACATTGCTCATAAATTCTGCATGGTTGGTCGTTGTGATTGAGCGAAATGCACTACATTACTCGTATATATAGTTCACGTGAAGCATTTTAAATTTTTCATACTTCAACTATTTTACAATTCTCTGAAAGAATGATTTTACTTTGAATTTTAAGTTTTTAAGCTTTTAGTTTTATATTTTAATTTAAATTTTACATAAAAACATTTTAAATTATAAAAGATATTATTGTGATTTTAATGATATGGGACCTTCAGAGTTAGAAGTTCTTGTGGTCGACGATTTCTTTACTTTGCTCTACGGGTGTCCCTAAACGCAAATCATGTTTTTGCGTCCCTTTATATAATTAAGTTGACAAAAACTTATTTTTAAACGTTATTCTATTATTAAAACCTATTATTCTGATTTCAAACTTTTGGTACTGACAGAATAAGTAGTAATGGTGGTTAGCTGTGAATTTATTTTGGTGTGCGAGTGTCCCCAAATGAAAATTATATTTTTTCGTATTTTATTTATACTCAAATTTATATTGGAAGTTTTTATAGAAATTATAAATTGTCTTCAATTGAACCTTAATATGTGAGGCACGTCGTAAGTTAAAACTAATTATGCGAGGTACATTCAAAAGCTTATAGGTAGGGCCTTTTAAAATTAGGTATTTGCTAAATTTTGTAAATTATTTTTTCAAAATCTAGTGTCTCTATTTTTTAATTAGTTTTTTTGTAAAGTAATTTTCTGTTAAATAGAGAATATAAAAGTATTTTATCGTACTCAACTTCACATTTTAGCCCTATTTTCGCTATAATATATATAATATACATGGCTGATCAAAATTACAACAAACCTTCGCGCCAATATAGCTGTCAAACCAATAATGACAGATAGCTCAAAGTTAATTCATTTGACAATTCATTATCTTGTTTACAAGCGTAAGAAGGCATTTTGATTTTTGTGTTGTAGAAAAGAAGTTGTATGTGATGGAGTTTAAACCTGATACTGTGATTGCTCTAGACATAATTTGGCTAGAAAAACACAACTGGCTATCGTTCGAGCTCTCCAACACCTAAATCTGAACAAATCATTTGTGTCTCGTACCATAGCTCGATACAGTGATAATGGCAGCGTTGCCCGATGCCCAGGAAGTGGACTAAAAATAACAGTTACAACACAATAAATGATTCGTTAAGTAGAAGAGCGAATTTAGTTAAACCGACGCCGTAGCTGCAATAATCGGGCACAGGAGCTGATTAAATCGAGAAAATGTTACTCATTTTGAAAAATAAATTCCAACTAAAGTCATTGAAGTTCAACAAAGTGGATGAACCCAACGATAAACAACAAAAAGTTAGATTCAAAAGAGTCAGAGCGTTGGTTGGTTTGGCCGATGGTGGTGGATTGCCGAATTTGGTTTGAATTTGGTTTTTTCTGATGAGTCACCATTCGTAATTGAGCTATAAGTAAACTTGCAAAATGATAGAGTTTACTTATCAGAGAGGTCAGCTTAAAATTTAAACATGCGAAGGGCCACCAAAAAGCAAGCGCCACCGATGGAGATGATATTGGCCGCCCTAACGGCCAATAGTCGCTCTCCGTCGGGTTCATTGATCGTGGGTTAAAAATTAACGCCCAAATTTATTGGGAAATTATATTAAATGAACATTTCGGTCGCAGATGTTGGACATTCTAACAGAGATCAACATCATACCACAAAGCACGTGTCAATCAAGAATGGCTGAAAAATAACGTTCCATGCTTTATTCCATGAACACAGTGGGCACCGTGTACAGCTGATATAAAACTTTCAGATTTCTTGGTCCCAGGTATTTCAAAAAGTAAAGTTGGCACTAAAAATCACCAAAATGTCGTATATCTAAACCAAGCGCTAAGCGGAGAATGGGCCAAAATACCGCAAAGTCATTTGCGGTCAACGTGCAATAGCTTCATTGGCCTTTTGAAGGCCATAATTCATGCTAGAGGGCTATATTAAACCAAAAAAAATTAACTTAAAAAGTTAAAGTTCTTATCTTTCATTAATTTTAACAAAAATAAACAAAATAGAGCGTTTTACTTTGTTGCAATTTTTGCCAGCAAACCTGTATATATTGACAGTTAATATACTTATAACAAAGCATGTTAGTGAAAAGTCATATATAGAACTGCGAATTTAGTATTTTCGGTATATATAATTTACTAATTTATTATTCAAAAGATAAAAAACTATTTGATTTGTCGGAGAAGATGTATTGATAGCACGACATTGTCAAAACATGTTTGCACAATTGTGTAATTGCGATCTGAAAATTTTGATGTTGAAGATGTACTATGTTCTCACAAGCAAGTTACCTTAATAAGAGTATAAGTTAATATATTGATTTATATTTTACAATAAAGCTGAATAACAACTTGTGAGTTCACTGAAATATTGCCGAGTTCGATCGTTTATTATGACCTAAATTATTCTTACAAAAACAGTTTTGCTACTTCACATAGACGTACGTCTGTGAGTCACTTATTTGATGTCAAGTTGTCTTTAACAATATAAAAGGAAAAAGGAAACATGAACTGGCATTTTAGAAGTGTGTCATGTCTTTTGATAAAGTACTCCTATCTGTTTGATAAGATTTCCGCAAATTCTTGTTTTTCACGTTGCCTTCAACTAAATAAATTGAATTATTCATTCAAGCAAAAAAGACGAGAATTGATTCCTTGAAAAGGTGAAGTGTTCCACCAAGATAATGCAAGACCTTAGTGTACTCTTGCTTGAAACACCTTATAATTTCACTGGAATATATTTTTATACCCATCCCATATTTCAGTAAATGAAATTAATAGTTTCTTATATTATATATAATATATATTATATTATATTATATACTGTACAAATATATTATTCCGGTTGTAGTGTCAAAACAATATGAAAACTTTAAAAATATTATAAAGAAAATTTAGAAAGCCAAAAAAACGCACGCTTAAGAATACTTAGAGTAAAGTTAGAGAAATCCTTTCTATTTCATTTCACTTTCTAATAGTTCAAAGGCCGGATCAATTTCGAATATACGGAGAAATCAAGATGTTGTCTTCCTTCCGATACCAGGCTTTTTTTTAATTTTGTCAGCTCTCTGTCTTAAATGAGTCTTTTCAAGATAGATGCAGTTGTTTATAGCGATTGGAATAAGTCGTCATTCATTCATTTCTGCTTATTTTCTAGGTCTTCTGTTTTATATAACATTTTTAGGATATGTCTTAAATCTGATAAATTCGCATTCATACCTTTAAATTCTTTCTTACTCTGTTTGAGATTGTTATTTTCTTCTTCTTCTTTTCTTTTTTGCTTGATAAAATGTATGTTAGTGTCTAAAACATTTTTACTCAACAGTGTCTGTAACCACTTGGATGATCCACTGTAATAAGAGCTTCGTTTAATTCTGATAAGTTGTTCAAATTTACAGAAGTATAGTTTGAAACCCAGCATATTTTTCTGATGGAATATATATATATATTGCTTTTGATTTATATTCCGTGTTTTATTTCTCTACTATTTCAAAAATATTGATGTCTTAAAAACATTTTTGCAATATTTTCTTTTGTTGTTTAGGCTTTTAGGCTTTGGATGAGCAATTAAATGGATCTAAAAGCACATCAGCGCCCAGTAACGCACAGTAAGTTCGTAACCTTTTGCTTATAATATATAATTTATAGTATAAATTGTATTTGATTTCTAACAATATCTCTATTGATATCCTTAGAATATTTTTGGTTGTACATTCCTACCTTTGGTAAGCAAAATGTGGCAGACATTCTAATGAACGGATAGTTAAGTTAAATATTGTTCAATATATATTAAACTTTAGTGAAGGACAATAGTTACACATCAAGCAAACAATTTGTAAAACCGATTTCTGGAAATTTTAGAGTGCAATCTGTGATTATTCAGTAGCCTTTCTTTCAGTTTCAAAAAAATTTGAAATATTTCTTATCATATTATATTTCTGTTTTCTATTTTGTTTGGGGTACTTCACTTCTATTTTGTACACAAAAAAAATATTTATATAACTTCCGGGATTTTTATATATGTATATTTAGGAATGTATTATACGATTGATAACATACAATAGTACAATATATTATATTTATTCACATAATTTAGACTGTTTTACTGTTTATGTTCATGGTATGTGTTCATGATATATATCATATAGCTATTAGATTATTGTTTCCAGTTTTAGTAACTATGAGATGGAAAATTTAGTTACAATTACCTCTAGAGTATCATATTCTATTATAAGTATCATATTTCATTATAAATATCGTGTTGTGTAGTTGCTATATTTTTGGCAGTACATATTTTTAAAATATAAAAGTCCGCCAATTTTCGTATTATAATTACCTCATCCTTGAAAATGGTTCAATTTTTCTCTTACTCTTTTGAGAAAAGAACGTTCTCTTGGCTCAATAATTTTACATGTTATTGCTTCACGTAGTCTGAAAAATATTTTAAGAAGTTAAAAGCTTGTTAAACTCTATTTTATATACTAAGGGTTAAGTTCACATTAGTTATATTAATTTAATATCGATTGAAACTATTCTATTATTTGGTACTGAAATAAAAGGGTTTATATTTATATCAATAATATTAATCAGGTGGAATTTCGTTAATTTTGTTTAAAATTGTCATATATT
Organism: Teleopsis dalmanni; assembly: GCF_002237135.1. Lineage (NCBI taxonomy): Eukaryota > Metazoa > Arthropoda > Insecta > Diptera > Diopsidae > Teleopsis > Teleopsis dalmanni. The sequence goes on along the minus strand of NC_051846.1, from coordinate 68,378,222 downwards.
ATGAGCGTTTTTTTTTTAAATTTTGTCATCCAGTAAAGTATGACTTTTACTTTTAACAAAAATTAAGTAAACATCTAGAAGTTTAAAATATTTCTTTATGCAATTGATACATATACGTAAATTACTATTGAAACTCTAAAAGTTATAACAATCCAATTAAAGGTCAGCCAAAAAAGATGCGGTGGAGGGGGGGGGTTCCATAAGATTCCATGTGAACTGTGGTAACTCAATAAGCGAGGTGATAAAAACAGATGTGATACACCATGGTATTGTTCTGTTAATGACTTTTTGTTTTTATCACTTGTTTTACAAGTTTATGCATGTATTATTTCTAGTGTGATATTTTTCAATTAATAATGTATGAAACAAGTTTAGATGTATATTAGTTACTATTAGTAACAGCTGTTTGAATTGTAGAGTAAAAGTACTTAAAATATTTTAATGAAATGGAATTTTACAAATAAAAAAATAACAATAAATTAAAGAAAAATAGTAAGATAAAAGAATGAATAAAAAAAATTTGAAAAAGAAATAAAAAGATTATTTTCAAGATAAGATAATAAGATAATAAAATTATAACTCTTATTTCACAGCTGTTCTAAGAAAAGAGTAAGGAGGCATTTTACACGTGTTTTCTTATGGTGACAGAAAGTTGTAAATACATATTTAAATCAATAAAGCAAGTCTTTAACAAATGACTTATTAATTGGAGAGAGACAACAGTTGAAGAGAAGCGATAAACTATTATATTAAGGTAGAAGGTAGAGGGATTTGGTATTTTCTAAGTACTTGTTTCTAAATACTTGTTTTGTATAAAAAATATATAATTTCGACAATATTTAAAAAAAGTAAACAACAAAATCCCACATTTCTTAAATAAAAAACAAAAATAAATAAATAAAAATAATAAGGTTCATAAAACATAAACCGATATATGGAAATTTTTATATAGTGTAAAAGTCAAAACATGCAAGGCCATTAATGTTGGGTATTTGGCAATACTCGAAACAGCTGTATGGTCAGCCAAAAATTCAATTGATTAAAATAAAGTAAAAAGTATTTTTGTAGTTGTAGTTCACTACTTTTCGATATCTCTCTAGTAAAAGTCAAATAATATCATTGGCTAGCATTATTTTAGATAAATATTTTTAAATATTCAGTCCACTTTATTTGCAATATAATTTCGTATTCTATATAATATAAAGTATAAATATAAGCTATTAAAGCAATACAAAAAAATAAAAGCCTAATTATTCACTTTAAATAGTTTTTAAGATCGATTTTTTTATTGCCGGCTCATTTTAATAATAACAACAGCATCCTATCAAATCTATTTGTATTCTTTTATACACTAGAACAGTTATATCTAACGCATATCGTACGATACCATACGGTAACTGTTTCAATATACGTAAGAATTGACATGACTGCCAATGAAAAAGAAGTTAATATCATAATCTGTACTTATTTAGTTATTAACGTAAGATAAAAAATTTACAATCTGACTTTAGAATCTGACAGGTTCTTATAGAAATCTATTTGTGGTAATAAAAATCAGTATGAAAGATACTTATCTGTTATAATATAGCAATCTTATTATATACAAATATTATAATTACTAATGACTTTTTCGATTGGTGAATCTGGATTCAAGCTAGATTTACTCTTAATTTGTCAAACTTTGTTGGCCAATCAAACATATTCAGAGTAATCTAACATTTTTGTAGTACTGTTAGTAGACATTTACATATATTATAAATCGAATCAAATCATACTTTATCTGTCAAATCACATGAAACAGTTGTTAGTTTTAGGGTACTCTGAAAAAATATCTAGAGTGTTATAAATTAATCTTGACTGTTATATATTTTTCCCCAGATTCATCAATCGAAAATAAAATTGCATTAAAATGCATGATTGAAAAAATTACCCCAGAGTCATCAACCGTAAACGCCATAATAGATAACATAGACCTACAGTATGTATAGTAGATTATGCAATATTCGTCCACTAATGCAGAACTTTAAAGTATGGAAATGTCTATCTAAAGTATGAAAAATAACGAACGATCGCACTAACAATGTTGAAGGATCATAATAAATATACTTGGAAAAAATTAATACATTATTTAAAAAATGTACATGTGTATAGAAAAGATCTTGTAGTAGAAGTATTTCTTTTTTATTAAAATGCAAATTTATTTACATACACAATATTTACTTAAAATTATACAGAATTAAGACTTGTTATTTATTCATATATAAGAAAAACGAATATTCAATTTACTCATATGATGCATATTTTAATATCAGTAATACTGATAGTTCATTATGTAGTTTTTATTTTGGAAGTTAAGAAATACATATAGAAAAAGTTATTTTAGAAGTTAAATAACAACAAAACACTAATTTACATTTAGTAAGTTGAGTATAACTGTTGATTACAGTAATTAGCTGTTGTATTACAGTAAAGTAATATAAGAGATATATTTATGAGCATATATATAAAGATATTTTCAGACTTTTGACTTTTTAAATGTAAAGTAATATGGTTAAAATTGCATTCTAATATTGGTTAAAACTGCATTTATTTGAATTGACAATCAATTAATATAAAAAACATCTGTAAAAATAAAACTTTTAGTATTTAATTTGGCAGTTGTGTTTCGAAAGTTTTAAACTCAGTCGTACAAAAACAATAAAGTGTCTTAGTTCGACCAATTATTTATCAGATTTAGATTTTATTTTCTACTAGAAACATTCTAATCTTAATTTATAGCTTTAAAAGTGCAACTACCGAAGCCAGTCTACACACCCTACCCTAGCCTTCAGTTTATATGAGCTTAACAGTCTCTACACCGATCGAAATTTCCAATAAACTCTGAGTTATTCATTCTAAAGTGCAAAAAGTCATAAAGTGCTATCACTGGAATGTCTATGAAATGAATTGCAGTTTGCAGCTACAAAGTCTTTCTGATAATAAATTTGTGAATTACAACGTTTTTTATTGTTACTGCCAGCGAACGCGATTCCCTTGCCGCATTATGAAATCTAAGCTAATTTCAATGTTAAAAAATAATCTTTAAGTACGGGGGATATTTGAAAAGTTAGTGAAATATTTTGCCAATTTTAGAAAAATAATTGTTGATGTTATTGTTAATTTCTAAGATATCATATTCAATTTTAAGCACAGTTGACAAATTCTAACAATAAATCATGTAATAATAATAAATATTTGGTGTAAAAATAATTACGGGGATCAATATTTCTATTTAATATCATATTTGCAAACTGATATTTCAGTTCAAATAAACGTAATTAACTGCTAAAGGGTTTTATGCGGTAATTCATTGAAGTTTTCGATGTGAGTCTTCAAGACAAGAGTGGATCGAAACAACAATATAGAATAAAATCATTTAACAAAGAAGTTTATTTTCAGTACAATTGTTATTACTTCTTATCGTTGATAATTTCCATCTAATAGTGCTCATCTAATGTTATAAGTTTCATCATTACAACTCATGGTTGAGATGAATGGTTGTTTAAAGTAGATGATAATAGTGCTGTCATGAAAAATATCAAGAAAATCTGTCAACATCTATACCTATAAGCATATTATCATTCTCTGCATTACTATGCAATATTACCTTTGGGGAGCTTTTAAATTTTAATTAAAAAATTAAGAACTAAATATTTTTTTTTAGCAATGAAATATTTTTTACAATATTTTACAAGACAATGAAACTTGTTATGTATCCCTCGTATTAATAAAGTAATGTTTTAGTTTTAGTTTACATAAATAAATACAGTATTTAACACGATTTTTTACAATAATTAATGAGCTTAATTTCCCTTACTGGATGACTTTCTAGTGTAAGAATTTATTACACAAAAAATGTATTTATTACATTTATTAGGTACTTTGCAAAAAAAGTCCATTGAAAGTTCATAGTTTAGACATTGTTACATATGTATATTTATTTCAATATTCAAATTTTCATACCGAGTACCTATTATCTGTATTTGTATACATTTTCATTACAATGAATTGAAAACTATCACCCAAAGAAAAGACTTGAAAATGTGACTAAAGATCGATTGAGTTATATACCATAGAACTGTAATAGTTCTTGAAGACACTTTCGAACAAATAAGGTAAATTTCTTTAATAGAATTTTTTCTACAAGACTGAATGCTTTCATAACTTATATCATTTCCAATGTCATTTCCATATCTACATAGGTATACCATTTTTTCAAAGAAAATTTAGTTAACTGGATATTATTACGGTTCGTAAGAGCATATACATGTAACATATGCCTCGAATACCATTCCCAATAAATTATGGTGTATGATAGTATATTGACTAAAAAGAGTTTTTATTTTCCTTATATATATATAAGGAAAATATTTTCCTTATGACCTAGATTTTTATATATCTGCTATAAAAAATTTTTACTCCTCAGATCTCAAGCTTTTTTAGAGTATATAAATTATTTATACATAAATGATACTTATGTTATAAAAATTAAATAAATGATAAGACATATTTAAAATTTTATTTTTAAATCTGTACAAATAATTAAATAGATAGAGAGGATTAATACTAATACTTGATATGGAAGTATGACTTAGATGTTAATATCGTTAGAGAAATTAGTTTTGGTAGTACATTTTGTTTTATAACGACTAATGTATCTGGAATTCCTTATTAAATAATAATGTATTGTAAGACACTGTCAAATTCTTAAATAATATTGTATTACACATTTATATTGTAATAGTAATGATAACATTTAACACTTTTTTCACCATATCGAAAGTTTAGTTTGTCTTGCTAACAATTTGAGGATCTAATATGTTGTCCAATAAGTTGGAGAAACGCTGTTTCTTCATTAGCAGTAAAATTTAAACTTTGACGCGATTTTAAAAACTCTCCTTTCTATAAGAATACAACTTAAATATTATTTTAACATGTAACTTAATTTTTTCATTCAAAGTTAATTTATAGTAAAAACGTCAGTTTAGTTTTTAACAATGAAACAGAGTAGATACTGTGGCGTGGCAGGTTTAAAAATGCATACATAAATAAAAAAATGTTTTAGCTAAATCAGCTTCTTCAAAACAAATATTTTGGAATATATGTAATTTATTTAAAAGTTGTCTTACAAACATTTAAGTTACAAGAAAATAACAATTAAAAATTGAACAAACACTAGAAATCATTGCTGGCATAAAGGCTATTATTTTCGAAGATCGTTGATTGGCAATTGAAGATTTTGAAGAGATTCTAACGTCTTATTAAATAGATTGTCACATTCACAAATCATGCAACAAAAATGCGATTTTCTCAGGAACACTGTAAATAGTTCAATCACTGTTAACAAGACTGAGGTCTAGCATCATACTCCTGAATTAAAACAAGCTTCTTGGCTCGAAAATGAGTGCCTGTTTAAAAATCGCAACGTTTAAAGCCAATTAGTTGCTTATATAGATTTGAAAATTGAGGTTTATGAAATCAGCAGATTTATCTCCCTCTAATTTATGACTCTTTTTATACATCAGAGTACTCAATAGCTGTGGTTCGAAGATCATCTGCAAAATTATTACAGATATAAGATGTACAAGTCAACGGATTCATGATTTGAATGAATTAAAGAGATCATATTGAAAGATAGTTATTCATACAACTATAAATGTTGATTTCATTGAATCCGTGGTAGACTGAAAACACTTTGTGAATTCTCGAACGAAATATATCAATTCGCTTAAAGTGCTGGATTATAATTCTAAAACATCAATTGGTCAAAGTTATCCGATTTAAATAAAGCACCAATTTTGATTTTAATTTTCTGACGTCATAAAAATATATATGTACCCAATATTGCGAAATTGCATTCTAATTTGAACGACTTTAATATCAAATACTTTTTGTTTTGTTTGTAATTCCTGTCTACCAATTCGGCTTTCGAAACCGCCACTGAACCATTGAACAGATAAATCGAGTTTATCAATACGCAAGAAATGGTCTCGAAAAGAAAAGAATACTGCACTGCAGCATTCATAGATATAACCCCAGCATTTGACAAGGTATGGCACAACGGATTGCTCTACAAACTGAAATTACATCTACTACACAGCTTCTATTTGTTACTTAAGTCTTAAATCAATAATCGATATTTCATGGTTAAAATAGAAGACTATAATACGAAAATCTTCCCGATAAAAGCTGGAGTGCCACAAGGGATTATACTAGGTCCAACCCTCTACACACTGTCTATACACCTGACTTACCACTTAATCCATCAACGTAGAACGCAACTTCTGCTAAAAATACATTGATCATGGCTAAAAGCAAAGACCTTAACAGTCGCTACTAGTCAGTTGCAAACACTTCTAGACAGCATCCAAGTATGGCTAAACAAATGGCGCATTAAAGCTAATGAATCTAAATCTGCACAAACCACATTCAGTTTTCTCTATGGTTACTGCCCACCAGTCACAATAAATAATAACGTACCACCACAATCCAATTACGTGAAGTCATCGTGATCGGCATCTCACCTGGAAACACTATATATTTACGAAACGCAAGCAACTAGGTCTGAAAATGCGCTCCATGTACTGGCTTCTTTGCCAAAATTCAAAGCTATCACTGAACAGTAAAGTACGGTGTCTCGATCTGGGAAACAGCTGTAAAATCTAATATAGCGATATTCATGGTATTCATGGTATATAGCTACTTCATGGTATATCCTAAATAGTACTATACAGCGCGATCTCCACGTCCCATCAGTATTTGAAACAGAACTAACAGTTAGCAAAAACTATCGTAGAAGGCTATCAAATCACCCGAACTCACTGGCACACGAGCTCTTATCAGATATCAATCATCTACGTCGACTAAGAAGATTTCCTACGTCGGACTTGTCAAATAGAATCCTAAGCCCGTGAATCGTAATTGTAAACTCACTGAAATTAAATATTTATAGCCAACTATTTACTCATTTTTAGTTGTAATTTAATCTTTAGCGGTGTTTCCTACTGAGTGTCTCGCATATGTCTACATATCATTTTATTCTATCTTACATCCATAAGTAGTACTGAATGTTCTTTTACAGATTGTATGACTTAATAAAGCGATAGGAGAAACTTTGAATTTAAAAAAAAAAAATTAGATTCATTCATTGATAGTTATATGTTCCAGAGTTCCAAGAAAATAAACAAACAAAAAATATTATTTGCTTTACGATAAAAATCAGTTTTCAGTGGAAAACATTTTGTTATCTTTTCATTAATTCCAGAAGATTGCTTCGGAGGATGAACATTGCAAATGAGGATACTATATTGAATGATTATTTGTCTCAGTCCATTTATTATTATTCGAATATTTTTATTTCTTTTCCTAATAAATAAAATATATCAGACTGAGCTACTTTGAAACGTAGCCGGGTTCAACTAGTAAAATTTAATAAATCACAATATTTCAGTACTTCCGTATTGTTGCATAAACTAATGTTTTCTAATGAACACAGTCGACTCATGTTATAAAATATTTAAAAACGAAAGCTCTTGCTACTATTTTCTTAAGTTCTCCATTGTCAAGCCCTGTTAAAGTAATTTATTTTCTTATTTACTAAGCTTATGTTTATAGAAAAACAAATGAAAATAAAATAAATTGTAAAAAAAAATATAATGCACAAAATCATTAAGCTGACAGTTTGTTTGACTTTAATCCTGACTTGACGGATCAACAAGAGACACAATCAGACGGACAAATACATGAGAAAGTGTTGAAAACGCGTTGAAAAGTACGTCAAAGTACGTTTTCGGTTTTGATTCGTGAAGTCGAGATTTGTCAAAATATACGCCAAATGCATTATTTTCAATTTGGGTGCAGTTGATCACAAATACCAAAGGTTTTATTTGTGGGTGTAGAAATAAGAAAGTTCGTCTCAACTAATAACTATTTTTATGTGGATTAAACGTTACGAGATAATATCGAAAATATTTAAAATTGAAATAAATTGAGAATTTCTATTAAACTGTCAATCTTCTGAACTTTGATTGAAATCAATGGAGTTTGTTTTAAGACTTTGGTGACCTAATGACACACCTCTAACCATAAAATTAGGTCATATTTATGCACATATATGTTTTATATATATATTATATATTATGTTTTGTTATTTGAACGCAATAATGTAAGCAATAATTTTGTATAAAGATGCCTTTTTAAATCTTGAAATAATTTAAGGTTTAAACAAATTCTATTTTCAGTACAAATCATTTATATACTTCGATGTCAAAAAAATGAGCCTACCTATAACTTATATATGGTATTTATATTAGAATACCTTTATTTAAACCTTCAACTAAAGGCATTAATTTTATATATGTATAGATAATTTAGTTTTTGACAATTTGCCTCTTCCTATTCACAAAAAAAAAAAATCGCCAAATTTGCATTTGAACGTTATTTTCTAGGCTTACAATAGAACACAATAAAAATAAATTAATCGTTCATGATATCCCACAGCGCAAGAAACACCAACATCAATAAACTTAAGTGAATAAAATAAAAAATAAATATAATATCTAGTATTTGTAGTATCTGCCAGAAGATTCATAATGGACCTTTAAGTCTCAAATTTCACTTAAGTCGCTTTAAGCAATTACTGACTTCGTTTAGGCTCGCTGGCTGTGCTCTCGAGAGGAGCACCTTTAATCACTTTTTGTGGAAAGTACTAAATTCTTTCAAATTCATCAAGCTTAACTTTGTTTAGAAGATTAGAATTTAGCATTAAGGCGCCAGTTTAAAAAGAAAGCTTAGCAAAATTACGTTTGAGGAAATAAGTCAAGTTTTCTATGTCATGAGAAAGAATTTTCACAAAATCATTTAATTAATTTTATTATTTCAAATTGCAATAGTATTTTTATAAATTAAATTTTTTTTTTATTACTTAAATGACATATATATAGTGTTACGAAAAGAAATAGTAATCCTGTTTTAATTTAAGTATTATTTCATAAAATACTTCAAATTTCCATATAAACCCCATCTAGGACATATAACGCATGAGGTCAGTGCCCCCGAGCTGATGTCAGGTTTGAAGTTTTATTTGCACTGAAAAATGGGGAGCTGATTCTTTAGTGTAATTTTACAGAAAATCACAGGTAAAATTTTTCAATTTTAATGCTGAACAGTAACTAAATGGGATTTTTAAATATTTTCTCAATTACGAACACACAAACTTTAAACAGCAAATTCTGATTTATTCCAAATTACCAAGGAAAGGAATTTGTTAATTATGTGTATAGAAAGTGATATTATTAGATTGTTAGATGGGAGACTTTTTACAACAGTAAATCCGAAAAATATAACATATATAAAAGAATTTACTGTTTTTCACATATTAAATGTCTAATTTACGAGAAACAATTATCACTTGTTAATTATCACTTCATTTTCACAAATATGTCCTATAGTTACCAAATAAAATTAGTAAACCTTGTTTTCTGTAGTTTTTCTCAATTTTCAAATTTGTATTTCATTTTGATCTTGCATGACCTAATTTTATTCTGTATATAATCGTATATACGTATCTGAACAGGTATTATTATGTACATTACTATAATATAAAGGTAAATGTAGTTCTCTCTGGTCATTGGTGTATAGGAACCCACGCAGAGAAACTGTGTATTCCTTATAATTCTAACTGCAGAAGTTGTGGAAACCCGCAAGAAAAAGAAACCATAATACATTTTCTGTGTGAATGTCTGGCTTTGGCGTCCAAAAGAAATAGGTTTTTAGGAAGATCTTGGACTGTTTATCGGTAAATATCTATTAAATGATCTAAATTCGACAGCCTCTACTCTTCCAGTCTCTACTCTTTTATACTAGTGGTTCCTGTGAGGAATGTGGAAGAAAACGGCGAAAAATTGCTAATTGAGGTATATGAAAGTTATCCAATGGCTTGCCACTGCAACCAACCATAAAAGTGACTAAATACAGCTCGTTTGTATTAGAATCTAGCGACTAGTTATTTTCTAATGTTTTGAATGTAACTTTCTAAAATCGAAATGCTCTAAACTTCGTAGAATCTTTTTAAATACTTCCAGAGAGACTTTAATTATTATTAATAAATTTAATGTTGTAGGAGTAAAAATCATTATGAAGTTAATGAAGGTATAAAATTTAATAGCCCTTTTTTAATTAATAATACTCGTCATAGTCTTAAGATAGTCATGGTTCTGCTATAAATTTAAAGAATATAATTGTACAGTTTACACCAGGCCAGATAAGAAAATTGTTAGGAATGTAAATATAACTTACATTACTAAAATCCTTAATGTATTCACCTTGTATTTAATAGTTTGTTTTTGTTGTTAACTTTAGCATTATGTTAAATTATTTTAACATAATATTTAAATTATAGAATCTATGATGAAAAGGACGAAAAGTGGCTTATTATACTTATTTAACTATTTATTTTTCGACTTCATAAAAAACCTAATAAGCAGATTATTAAACCACGAGTACTCTATAGCATTATTGCGTTTTGCCAACCGCCAAACTTTACATTAAAAATTCTTCAAAAAAGGCAAAATATTGTCTTAAGAAAACTGGTTAACGCCCCATGGTACGTAAGAGAAGCAGATATCCACAGAGATCTGAGAGTCGATTCAGTCGAAAATTATATTAAAGATCGTGCACTGAAACTGTTCAACATAATTGACAATCACAATAATCCAACACTCAGCATCCTAAAAATACAGCGAAATTTGATAAACACAGGCAGATACAAAGACATCATTTCCATCATATTATAAAGCCCCTTATTCAGATATTCCTAGTGTGACTTAAAACTGTCCACAGATATAATAGAGTTAAGGCGATGAATCACCAACTCAGAAATTTGCATATCAACCTCTGATTATTATCGAATTGACACAAGATTTATCTTTGGCTTCAAAATAGGCATATGTTTCGACGATGACTTCTTCATTGGACAAATAACTGTTCCTGCAGCTTTTTTTTTTAAATCTATGAACAGATTGTATTCGCTGGGGGCCAAATTTGACGAATATGGTAGACACGAATATAATTCGAAGTCTAGTTTGTACCATTTTGTCGTTATAACGAATGATATTTTAGACGGTGCATTGTTTTGATGAAACATCCGCGATCTCATTTTGTATTTAATATTTAATGCTTTTCTGTCAAGGCAGTCGATAAATGTTAAACAATTCGCATCCTAAAATATGGTTGCCACTACCTTACAAGCCGAGTGTTACCGCTGTAGTCTGCTGTTACTGCTGATATCTATTACTGGCTGGTATGCATTCAGTTGACTGCCATTTTAACTCCGGCGTAAAGTTGTGTGCGCATGTTTGATTCATCGCTTAAACAGTTATAAAAAGCTCTCTGAATCTTGGACACTCAGGTTTTGGTCAACTTTGAACAAATGCGACACCACAATTTTGTGGACTTTTTAACGTTATCCAGTGTAATTGCCTGATACTGCCTGATCTCACTGTAGCATGCTATCAGTGCTTTTACGGATATGTTTAAAACCAATGTATGACGGAAACTTTCGATGAAGCGATGTTCAACTCAAGGTTTTGTCTAAATCTAGACTTTCTTAAGGAAAAGTTTACCTAAAAACTGAAACTTAAACGTGATAAGTATATTTTCTGTTCTTTAAATCCAAAACTTGTGACCTTTAATTCCTTGTAGAACTAATAACTGCATTAATTCTAAGGTATATAAATTTTAAAGTATTAATTGTTTTGTGAGAACACCACATTCGCTCAGCAACATGATAGTGGACTGGGGACTTGTACTAATATGGGGACTTGCACTCATTTTTAATGTTATTTTTGAAAAAAAAATTTATTATGCAAAACATTTTCCCATTTCGTTTTAGTTTCCATTAAAATTGATAGTATGGAAAATATTTAGGTGATCTTACATTCTTACACAGAACAAATGATTTTTTCCTATTTTTTCTTAAAAATTCTTAACAAATGATTTTTTCATAAAGTCGTGGACTAAATTTTATTAACATTAAACAAGTAATTTAGCACAAATAAAAAATTTGTTAAATTTGTTCCACGATTATTACCATATCCGATATATACGAGTATATATAGTATATATGAATTATTATATTCAATATGGAAAGAATGTTCATTATTGACAAAATTTATTGTTCAAAGTGTCTTTAAAATTAGAGTTACTTAATTGATTTGACATGGAAACACATAACCCATTTCAAAATATCATTTAAGTTAAACGAGTGAAATAAGGTTTGCGACATGTCCAAGATAATTAAAATTGAGGAAATTATTAAATATAATTAGTTAGGCATTCAGCACAGTTTTAAAAAATTAAAAAAACAGTAATGAGAAAAGAAGAAATAAAAGTTAATTAGCGTTCATAGCTGTGAATTTATAATAAATACAAAATTTGCTTATTTTGCTAAAAACAAACTTAAGTTTTGCCATAAATTCGAAAACGAAATCAAAACATATTTCGTCTAAAAACGCCTCGAAGAGGTGTTTTGTTTTCATTTTCATTTATAAACAAAATATATATATGAACTTTTTCCATAATGAGTCTGAACCCGAAACCGAGAAATGAATCGCTTGGGGAGTGACTTATATTAATAAATTATATATATTTAATAATTTTACTAGTTTGGATACTTAATTTTAGTAGAAAGCAACGAAGTTTTGTTTATATTTGAAAAAATGAAAGTTAATGGATTGGCAAAAATTGTAATATTTATATTCAATATATGTCTTTTTATATGGGAACTAAATGAAGTCATTTCACTATTCTAAATTATGATATACAAATACTTTCATATTCTAATTTTAGTAAAAAGTTCAGTAGCCATTATAAAAACAATGGTAAAAATTATTTTTATATATTTAGTAAATTTTTTATTCAATTATTTTCAAGTGATATGAAATATTTTATTTGGAAATGCTGCAATAAATATAACATATAACATTCGTTTATATTATTAAAATTTCTGTGGATTAGGATACAATATTCTTCTTTTCCTCATAAAAAAAAGGTGAACCAGAACAAAAATGATTACTGGGATAATTTACCAAGATTAACACAATCCAAATCACTTATTGGTACTTATGACAATAGGTGATACCAGGATTGTATAGACCTATCAAAAGAAAAAAACAGGATTATTAACAGGGCACTGTAAACTAAAATACCACCTTTTGAGACTAGGCATATATACGAATGCAAACTGTAGATTCTACGAACAGCGCAAAACTGTGTAAAACAAAATTGTTCTTTAAATAATTACAAAAACCATCTTTAAAATTAAAAATATTATTTGAGAAAAAGGTATTACATAACTCTAAACAATATTTGAAATATATTTTATAGTGAATGACTTTTATATCGATGGTGATACAACAGAAGGGATATACATTTCACGAGGCGTTAGACAGGGTTGCATATTATCCATTTTAAATATCTTGGGTGCTATGTGAATGAAAATTGGAATTGTTCCAAAGAGATCAAATGCCGAATAGAAATAGCACGAAATACTTTTCTTAGATACAAAAAAGTGATTAATAGTCATGATCTCAATATTAAAACTAAAATCCGTTTTGTAAAATGCTATGTCTGGTCTATACTTCTATACGCCATGGAAACCTGGACTTTGAAAATTGTTGATATTAACAAACTCGAAGCATTTGAGTTATGGATTTATCGGAGAATTCTCAAAATTCCATGGACAGATCATGTTACAAATAATGAAGTGTTACGAAGAATGAGGTGTGATCGCGAATTGTTAACAATTATAAAAAGAAGAAAAACAGGTTACCTGGGACATATTATGCGAAATTCAAAATATGAGCTACTCCAAATGATTATTCAAGGAAAAATCAAAAGTAAACGCGGTATTGGTAGAAAACAATTTTCATGGCTGCGAAACATTCTTCAATGGACTCAAATACGAGAGGTTGGAACCCTTATAAATATAGCTAGATGCAGAGAGCAATACGCAGATATAATTAAAAATTTGTAATTGTGTTTATTAAAAGCTAATCAAACAATATAGTATTATGTTATGTTATTATGTTATAATTATTACTATATTCTATGATCACCAATATTCGAAATCGAATTGGTAAATAAAGAAGAAGAAGACTTTTATATTTTGAGTTGTCCGGTTGAGTACAAAGCCTTAATGCGATAATACTAATCTTAAAACTTATTTTTTAATTTAAGTGAAAAAATATTTTTACTTAATTTAAAAAAAATTCAATTTAATTGAAAAATATGAAATCGTTCTAAACAATATTTATCAGTAAGACATGCTTGAGAACTAATCTCACCTAACCTATTTTATTTATTACAAATAGATAGTATTTCACATATAATTTTTTTTAAAAAATTTTAAATGAAAATAGAACATATCATGCATTTTCTTATGCTCTCTTCAGCGATCAAAGCATTTTAAAAATAACTGAAATAAGATTGAAATTGCAAATATTTTGTCATTTTAGTTTAAAAATTGTTTAAATATTTTTGTTAAAATTCATTAAAATATTTTAACATTTTGTAGCAAAAAAAACTGTTATGTGGTATAGTTTTTCCTTCATTGGATTTCAATGCCCGCTCGGCTGGTTGCTTAAACATTTCCTATAACGCAGTGCCAACATTTTTAAAATATTAATTAATTTTTGTTATTAATGATAAACTTTTAAAACAATTTATAATTTTGGGGATTTAAGCCTTCTTCTTATGACTTATGTCATCTCTAAACTCTGCTATAAGCTAGCACCCACTTCATATAATCTTTCCAATTTATTTCAGGTGAACGTACTAAAAGGTTTCTTTTTTTTGCAATGGTGAAATAATAAATTTGGTTTTACCCAAGACTATTGGCTTAGTAGGAGGTCTTTCTCATATTCGAGAGCAAAATAGTTCAATTTAATTTTAATTAATGAACGCCAAAGACATGAATTTAAATATAGGTGATTTTAAGTAGAAATTTCTTTGTAGAGATAAATGTATTATGATTAAATTAAAATGAGAATGAACACACATATTAATGTTTTTTTTTAAAACATATTTATTTTATTATTAGTTAACATAGAATAAATAATTTAATTTCTTTTGCAAGTTATATAATTTTATATAAAATCTTTATTATAATTTATTATATAATCTTATTTTGAACTTTCTAGTTACTTTGAATTTACATACATAAATCTGATGAGATTGGTTCTATAAGAAGTTTCAACAGAGTAACTTTGATAAGTAAATCGGTGTATATGGATGGTGTTATATTGACTTCAATGAAAAGACATACCATTCTAGGCGTTTCTTCTATTTGTGCATCAGTGCCGGGCACTCCCCTAGCACATAGTATGCGGTTCTCTCTCTTGTTTACATTATCTGCAGTCTGAGTTGGGTTGGATTCTTAAGTCTTGGGAAAGGCTCCCAATAGAGTTCTCTTTCCTTTTTTTTTGCGTCGTTCAAAAGAATGGATGAGTTTCTATACCTAGAAAGTAGAAACGTCTCGGTCTTATTGAAGCCACGCCTCTTCTTGCGAGTTTGCCTGCCATTTTATTGTACTGGATACCAGCATGCCCCATAATTCATATTAGGTTCACCTGATTGTTTCAGCTAAGTATGTTTAGCTTGTCAATGCACTCCCATACTAGTTTGGATGTCACCTGGTAGGATATGAATGCATCCATATTAAGTCCACCATATTAACTCCACTCCTATACCAGTGTAGATGTTATCTGATAAGATATGAATGTCATTATAGCTGCCAATCAGTTTTACAATGCGGTTCCGGTAGTTGCGTGCAAGATTGAAACTGGCGCATCTATCTATCACGTGTATGTCCGCTTGAAAGATGGTTACTTTTTTTTATTAGTGCTTCTGAGTATCTTTAGCCTGGCCCATATACACCAGTTCCAGCTCATTGTTGACGGAGCCGTCTATATACCATGTTATCATGTTTTCCCTTATTTTAGTTCTTTTTACTTTTTATCGATTTCCATAATATTTCGAGGCAATTCACATTTTTGCCTTCATATATAATTTCTTTTGTTGTCGACGGACATCGCTGCCTGTCAACTCAAAAAATTCGCTTGACAGCCTTTTGATGTCTTGGAACGCCAAAAATCGTCGTTTGGCCGCAATAACTTTTGTTGTTGTTGTATGTAGTATTGCTTAAATGATTTCAATTAGCGTCGATTTTTGTGGATTTACATTCTTTTTCGTTGTTATATTGGCCAACAATGAGTGCCAATTAACCCAAATACGCCCACCACAGCCACGATACAGGCCGTTCTGTTCTTTTCTTCTAATGTGGTCTCTCCACGTTTTGTTGGTTTTTAAAGACGAAAGAATGCTGAGGCAATTTTCTAAGTATTTCTGCCAATTCATTGCTTAGGTGAACTTAATTTTGTATAAAAATAATAATTAATGTTTTATTGTTTAATTTTTTATGGCAAGTATTTTTCTCTCTGTTCATTATTTCATGTTTATTACTTAATATAAATTTGAGCTTAAGCCGGCATAAATTTTCATTTGTAATCACAGCGTGACGTTCACTTTTAGCAATAAAAATGGCGAATTTATTGCATTTGTTTTAGGACCCGGCGATAATTGCAACGAGGAAGTGTTGCGCCTATGCGTAGAAAATGGCTGCGCAGGTAGGCAGTTAAATTTATTTAAATGGAAACTATTAAGCGCTCTGCTATACTCGCTGCCTGCAAAAATGTTCCCGAATAAAAAGCTAAATTCATTGCGTCATTTATGCTGCAAAAATAAAAGTGAAAAATAGCACAAATTTTTATGCAATCATAAATAAACGTAATTTGTTTTAATTGTTATGGTTTTTGAATTTATTTTCTATTTGATTTATGAAATTATGTGGGGTAATTCAATAGACTTGCTTCGGAGCTTCAGTGCTTCAATAGAGAATCGTATTCAAAACAGGATCAACTTGTGGTACATTTAAGGAGAGCCCATAAATACACGTACATATTAGAATCGTTTGGATCTACAAATGTTTGAACATGAAAATATATAAAACTTTATAATAAGTTTAATGAACCTTTGAGCTATTGAAATAAATTATAGAATTTAACTAATATCATTTATATGGTTTTTATATTCTGCACACTTCATTATCATACAGGTGTGTTAATATAATATATGGTTAGTCTTGGCACTTTAGTAATATTTTACACAATATTATTCTTTAGTACTTGTTTTCAGTGGATTATCATTAATTATATTAATGGAAAAAAAAAATCTTATTAGAAAAACGAATTATTTTTATATTAATAGCATATCAAACTTTATAATCATTTTCAAGAAGGTGTAATTAAAGCACAGTTAGTCAAGGATATCTGTACTAATTATTTTTCCTGTTTATGTGTAATTAATTCATTTCAAGAAACATGCTTAAGATAATGAAGTGAGTTAAGATGTACCATATCATTTCATATATTTTTTTTTCAATTTATTGAATATTGCAAGCAGTTCCTTGAATAAATGTAATTAACAGTGCCAGTTTTTGCATCATAAGCGTCATAAGCAAAATTGCTATAGCGCCCCTTCTCAACCATCGAACTTTATGCAAAAATTAATTAGATAAATAACAAGAGCAAATAATTAAAATATAAAATAAAGTGAAGTTCTGAAATAAAATTTCAAAATATTTTATATTAACACCTAACCTACACATTTGAGAATAATAATAATTAAGGAAAAAAATGTTCAAGATTTTTATATATAACTATAAAAATATAGATGTATAGAATTAAATTTAATTTTTTTTTGTTTAATAATAGTTTTTATATATTTTTCTATCCGGCTATAGCTCGTCATTCTCTTTATTCTATTGTCTATATTGAACAATTTAAATATTTCGATAATTTAAACATTTATTTATAAAAAAACTAGTAAAAATTAAATCTTTTTATTTTTTTTTTGGCAAACTCTCCTTTGCTAATACATCAAAGTCCAGGTTTTCGACAATTTTATGTTTAATTAACAAAGTTGCAAATTCTGTGAATCTAGATTGAATTATTATTAATAGTAGATTAGTTTTCATTAACTTAAATTTTGAAAAACTTCTTTCTCCGCTGACTACTTTTACATACTTCATTGATTTTGATACGTTTCTCGTATATAACGATAGTTTGTGATATTTAAAATATAAACAGAAGTAAGATCATTATCATTATTTAAATGTTATATCGAACTTACGTTTAATGCAGATCATTATCGAATTTAAGAAGGTGTTTTTTTTTTGACATTATATATTATATTCTTTCAAGTGATCTAGGCAGGCAATTATAGGCAATTATATAGGCAATTGAAAAATTGAATTTGTTTCATTGAAGTTATTGGGTTATCTCATTCATTTTCATGAGTTGTAATCGCGTAATTTGAAGAAGATGTTCTACTTAAAACTCATTAGACTTCAAATTCGGAAGACTTTAGAAATACATAAGAAATAAACTTCTCAGTTGTAGTTCGCACTTGTTGAAAAATTAACCATATTTCTGTAACTCGGAACTGAAGCCTCTTCTTTTTGTCATCCTGGGCGATTGCCTACATACACCGACTCTGAACGTCATTTTTATTTTATTGCATTTGGGTATAGCTAATACTTTCTATATGAAATGTAACAGACACTTATCAAAATGTGTAATATAAATATTTTCCTTAGAGAATACAATTTGTTTGGACTACTGCATCCAATACTTCTTACAAAAACGTGTTTACCAATTTGCAATTATGACTCCTGGTACGATATTCTGGCTGAATATGTAAGATTTTTGATTGATTATATTTATTTCACGATCAATAAATAAATAATGGTGCCTTACTCGTAAAATTATGTTTATCTGTACAGTTTTGTAATGTTGTAATCATCATCGTAATATGCGATTATAATCTAGAACAAGGTATAAGGACTGGTCATTTAGATGAAAATCTTAAATTCTTCCAAAGAACTTGAGTGGTATAGTTAATCTTAGCTGATTAAATGGCCTTTATATTTGTTATATTATTCTTTTTGTGTAGGGGCCCAACAAAAGTTTATTGAGACAGAAATAAACTATGAAAATTTCTAAATTTTCAGACTCTTCAGTCTAGAAAGAAATTTTAGAAGAAGAAATTTTGTATATATGGAAGGAATAAAAATATGCTATTATTTAAATACAATTAATGTGTAACATATTGTAAAATACATTTTTGCATAAAAATAATAAGATTTAAAAATAATGAATTTGATTTATCTTCTTTTTTTTTAATTTTTTTCTTTTTTCATTTCTCCTGTTTAAATTTTTAGGGGATTATTCTGTTTGGTTATTTGAAATTTTAAAAATGGAATCCTTATTTGGAAAACATAATAAGTAAGCAATAGGCCAGCACATAAGTAGTGATCTGAGTAAAACCAGTTACGCAACCCCTGTATATTGTAAAAACTTTGGGCCATGAACATTTGTTGTGACCCATGAAGGTTGCATGAACGTTAAATATGCCTTCAAATCTTACAATACAAACTTTAAAAAATTTTTTTACTTCGATTAATTACTTTTTGGGAAGTAGAAGTTCTAAAAGCTTTCTTAAACTGTCAAAATGCCATGTATGTTCAATGTATTCCTTTGTATTTAGAACATATTTGGAACGCATTCAAATGTCGTTGGGACGCATTCATACAGAATGTGATGAAATGGATCACATTCGTGCTTGAAATTTTGTATGTAAGAATGAGCTATTCGTTTCTCATTTTCGATTTTTGACCAAAGTGAGCCATTTTCGGCCAGTGTAAATGCTGTATAAGAATTAGTATCCGTGGCAACCTTTCATTCTTAGTTAAGAAAACTATATCTATTCAATTCTTTTCTCATTTTAGCTGATATATCTTTCATAAAGATCTTTCATTTTTTCTAATTTAACTTGGTAGAGGCGGCATGTTTGACTTTGCAATAATGAAATAAATGAGAAGAGACGTTCGTTCATATGTTCTATTTTATTATTTATTTATATACACTATGTAAAAGTTTTTGGTTGTATGTTAATTTAGATGATCTATGAATCAATTCAGTATTGTCCTTTTCACTACTTTTTGTTTGAAATCACGCCACTATGAACAGCCATCAGTAATGTTGACCTCATTCTGGACACGTAAACTTAAGTGTATTAATAGCACAATTTCAGTTCAAATATAAAGTTGAAGGCAACATATATACATATATGTATACATATATAGTATAAACGGACATATTTACAGATATGTATAAAAGTAATTAAAACACAAGTAAATAAAATATAAAATCAGAGATTGTTATCTGAAATAAAAGCAAACGTACGCGTAGGTTATTTACCTTTGCGCGCTTGTAAAACATGAATTGGAATTGTAACATTAATTGTTTATTGTTAATGTCTGTCTGTTTGCTTTTTCATAGCGGCACACACCACAAAAATTATTAATAATTATAATTCGTTCGGCACATTAACTGCCTCGTCGTACTTTGCATACTATTTTCGGTTTTATTTGCTCTTTACTAATCACATTTGTGCTGCCAACTTGAGAGTTATTTCTGGGCACATAGCCAGCACACTCGTTATCGGACGGCTTTAAACGGATTCAATAATTTTGATACACTCGTAAATGTGCGAATAATTTTGATTGAACGTATAAAAACAAATAATTTTGAGCAGTAATCATGATGTATTAGGTTTCACGGCAGAGACTTTACCTTGCTGTAGATTTCGTTATTGTTGCTTTCTTGCTGGTCTCTTGTCTCTACTAGTATTGACCGATGACTCCAACAGCTTGCTGGACTTTGAAAGCCAACGCAGATCTGAAACACTTACGAAACCATTGCCATCACCTGCCTTGGCGGCATTTCGTTGGCTTAACTTTGAATAAAGTTCAAAGGCGCGTGCGCTCGCATCGAACACGTTCGAGTTTTTCTGCGTTTTTATAGTCGATTTGAGCTTCTTTATTTCGGCTTCGTATTGTCTCTACTGGTAAATGTTGATAAATCGTTTGCATATTGGCACTTTATGTCTCAATTTTTTATTCTTATTTACATGACGTAATGCAGTCGTAACATAAGTTTATTGACTTTACGTTGTTACGTTGTTTTCGAAGTACTTAATTACGAGTAATGCAGAATTTGGAATTTCTTTTACCGTTAACGTAAATTTCGCATAATTGCGTAACTTTGAAGCCCATAAAAGTTTTAAGGCTTCCTGTTGCGGTAGTGCAGATTTAGTAGTCCGATTACATCTTTATAGTTTGAAGAAACGTCGTACTGCTGACACAACTATGCAAATGTGATTCGTAATAATTATTTAGAATAAAACGATTGATCAACTTATATGTTGATTAAGACATATAAGTTATGCTTATAATGCAAACAATTCTATTGTCTTTAGGGAAAATATTAGGAGTTCATGTAAGGAAGCCGCTCTGTAATACCCAACATCACATCCATCATTAAAAATGTCAAACAGCATTAGATATTAAGTTCGGTTAGGTAAAATTAAAGGGGTTAAGAAGTCCTGCTCAATTAGCGAAGACATTCGTTTTGATTCCACAATCTCGCGTAATAGTCGATAGAAAAATGATCACGTTGGAACCAACCGGAAGCATTGATGAATGCGGGTGTTTGTTTAATGCTAATGCTGGAAATATCGCCGAGTGTGTTAAAGAAGCGGGCAACTAAAAGCAAAAGCCTGGTAGTGGCCATAGGTGTTATGGTGTATTTTTCTCGATGCCGGTCGATATATACTACAAGAGATACTACAGGGTAGGCCAAGTTTGGCCCTATGCCGTCCTACAGACCAGTGCCCTGTTAAAACAGTCATTAACCAAGAAATTAGATATAACTCAACAGAAATCTTATTACATGAAGGCGTAATAATTCTCTGCAGTATTATTTACGTTAAAGTTAAACTTTTGGAAATTAATTTAAATTTAATTTAACATTAGCTTCAAGTCGTAGTGCATAATTGTAGAGATGTTCAGATAGACGTTTTCATCTGTTTCTTCGATTATGAAAAAGTTTTTTATTGTGTTTTATTGTGTATTATAAGCTCATACAAATCTTAAAAAAATATGGGCTTATACAATAAAATTATAACATTGATGATAAATTTGTATTGGAACCAAACTGCTGAGTTGAAGCTGTAAGATGTAATCGTCTAAAACTTAATCATCAGCAGACGTGTTCGCCAAGGATGCATTCTGTCTCGACTTTTCTTTAACATTTATTCAAAAAAATCTTTAAGGATTCCATAAACGATCTAGACAAAGACATTAAGGTAAATGGTACATTTATACACATTTATAAACGCAGGCGACATAGCACTCATAGCTGATAGTATAGAGGATCTTCAACTTCTTCTTGAAAAAGTTAATGAGAAGAGCGTCGAAGGCAAACACCACATGGAAAGAAAACAAATGTCTTGGATGAGGAACATTCGATGTGTTAAGAACGATTGGAGACTTGGTTCATACTGCTAGAGACAAAGAAAAATTTCAAAATATTTTGAATGTTGTTTATTCAACATTCAATTTTTGAATAAACAATAAACAAAACATTCAATTTTTGAATAAACAATTAAAGAAGAAGAAAGTTGAACTCTGTTATTACGTAAGACACTGTATTTGGGAAATCCTCAAAAATGTAATCATCAGGATATATTGTTAAGGACCTATTGTTATTACTTTTTGTACAAATATATATACTTAAGTCATTTTAAGGTACTGACTGCTTACGTATTTGAAGATAACGGGTTTATGATGAAAGTCTATTAATGTTACTTTAATTAATTAACTGTTAATTAATTTTGTAATTTAATTATGTTAAGTAATTTAAAGTCTTTATTCCGGATAAATTGCTTTAAGTTATTTAAAGTCTTTATTTAGGATCATATTGTACAGTTAGTTGACTAGCTTTTACTATATTGAGTCGAATAGATTGTCTTGATTAACATTATATCACAAAAGTAAATAAAATAATAAATATTTGATTACACTATGTGATATCTTGGAGTACTGTCAAATGCATTTTTAGTCACGTATCTGATGTAGTATTCACAGGATTGTTAAAACTGATGTGGAACTCACGAGTATTGCCGTAATCCGTAATTATCAATTTCAATTTTACGTAAATGATATTTAAAGAAATATATGTCAAATTAGAAAATTTAGCTGAAAAGTTTTAGTAAATAAATTGCATCTATCTTTCGGGATAACAATAAAAATATTTACAGATTTCTTAGGCTAAATTAATATTTAATTAAATTAAATTAATGTTGACTAATATGAAGTCACTTAAATTGTCACTAAAATCTGCAGATTCTATTAAATATGGATTGATATGTGAATTCACCTTATCTGTGTCTACATTCTCATTGTAAAGAAACACATAGTCTTTTTATCCAGCTTTATTGAATTGAATGATTTATGGAGTCTTGAATTAATAGATATGATTGAGTTGATTTCATACAGGAACAGCACACCTCTCAAGATCATAACACCAATGAAGTTGATATTAAAGGTTAAAAATCCTTAGATAAAAATCTAACAAATTCTAGACTGTTCTTCAAAGAGCCAGGCGTTGACGCTCGAGAAGAAGACAGTGGTGGTTCAACAGTTTTCAGTAATGAACTTGCTGGTATTGTTTCATGGGATTTATGTTGTGTTTACCTTAATTATCTAGGAGTATATGCAAGAATTGCTAAGGTCGTATCCTTTATCAACCTATAATAAAAAAATCAATATTACACAAAAATATTGTTGTTGCATACTTCATTATTTTTTTAGTAATAATAACGACTATTTCGCCAATCAGTACAAATTATATTATTTTATCTTTTACTCGTTACAAGTTTACTTATATGTGTTATACCTTTAGATAAGAAGATGATTGTTTGAGTATGTAAGGTGTAAGTAAGGTATAAATGGTGTTAGGGAAGTGGTGTTAGGGTCTATATTAACCAAGGTACTTTGTATTAAAGAAACTATTTCGAAGACCCTATTATTATAAAAGTTAAATTTATGGAAGAATATTAGTATTCTTATATAATGGCTAAATATTAGCCATATTCTGACAAGTAATTAAAAA
Source organism: Teleopsis dalmanni (assembly GCF_002237135.1). Lineage (NCBI taxonomy): Eukaryota > Metazoa > Arthropoda > Insecta > Diptera > Diopsidae > Teleopsis > Teleopsis dalmanni. The sequence goes on along the minus strand of NC_051846.1, from coordinate 68,354,052 downwards.
TTATACTGAAAGCGTCAAGTAGTGTGTAGTGTCCCGTGGAGAACATTTGAATTATGTTATATTTCACACCTAACACCAAGATTCAAACAATAAATTAAAATACAAATTTGTTCTAAATCTTGGTCATAAATGTATTTAATTAATATTTACTTTGGGAATCTCAAATTGGAGAATGTTAAACAAAACAACTCCTTTTGAAACATTTTTTAATTCTGCTACGATTATTACAAACATAAAACACCAAACATTTGGTCTGATTTGAACTACAAATTGCAGAAAGACATAAAAACAATGAAACACAAAGACATTTTATAAAATACATTATGTAAGATTTAGGAATGACTCTGTATAAATAGAGTAAAATATCCAAACATAAAACACTAAACAAAATTTGCTGTGCCAAAAATATTCATTAATAGAACGTAATTTTAAATAAATTTTTCATCACTGAGGCTTGATATATTAAAATAAGACAGATGCTATCGTTATATAGTATTGGCATTGCATATATTTAATGTAAATTACTAAGTAAATGAGAATTAAAAGTTCTTGAAAATAATAACTCTATTATTGTTTTATATAGACACATAATATACTCAACAATACGATATTTTATAATAGAGCAAAATCAATCTGCATTGTTAATATAACTGAAGTACGTGTGGCTCAAAAATTTATTATTTGAATTTTCGCCACTAAAGTTGGTTAGCGTGGGACACTATATTGAAAAATTCCTTACAATATAAGTATCCGTTAGACTTGACATTAAAGCAACGTTTGATCAATATTTAATTCACCTCTACTAAAACTGTATGTCACCTATGGGCAAATTCTTTCAGTGAACTGAACGTCTGTGTTTTTACATTATTTTGGGATAAGAAATTACTAAAGTTTAATTAGTTTTGCTGATAAAGCTACGCTTTCTTATAAAGAGAGAAAAGTTATTTTATTTTGTAAAATTTAGAGGGTTTCGAATAGCAAAAAAAAGGAAGAACACATAAATTTAGTTAATTTATTAAAATTTGGCTGACCATACAACGCTGTTTCGAGTATTGCACTCATCATAATTACTCATCATCAGTGGTCTTAGGAAAAATTCGAATTTCTAAATTAGTTTATAGTCCATATATAATTTGTTTGGTCTGCAATTGCCAGGTTTAGAACTAATTTAACAGGCATGAGTTCTAAGATTGGCACTTGCCGTCCAAACAAATTATATACGAACTATAAACTAATTAAGAAATCCGAATATTTCCTAAGGCCATTGATGATGAGTACTTGGGAATACTTGAAACAGCGTTATACGGTCAGTCAATTTTCAATAAGTTAACTAAAATTTTTGTATTTGACCTTTCTTTCTTTGCTATTTGAAACCCTCTGAATAAGAAATTATTTTTATAAATTTTGAAAAATAGTATTATTAAATATTTTTTATACTTTAATTGTGTTGACTTAAATTCACTTTCTATGTCATTTGGTCATTTGGTCAATTAACGAAAACTCTAATTATTAAAAATGGTTTGAAGCAACTCCCTAAGGGCCTTGACCTAATTACTGTTTAATTCTAAATATTTAAATTCAAATTACACGCAATTTTGTGTGCTATTAAGCACTTAAATAATATTTTTGTTGTTGTTGATGATCTTCAAACCAAAGCCAAGGTTAAGAGAATTCTTTATCTTCTAAGCTCATTCTTACTCGCTGCACGCACACATCTTCGGTTGTGTTTGGATGAAGTGAAGTTCCACTCTAAACTTGGTTTGAAGTCTTGCAGCACACAAGTTGAAACCAAACGCCAAGTTTCAAATAAAGCAACTAACAAAGTCAAACAAACTTTGCAGCAAACGAAGCAATTCAGTCTACGACGGTCGAGCCAAGCTTACGGATGTGCTTCGCGGAGAAACGGTTAAAGAAACGAGAAAATAAGAAAGAAGCGCGCACGCTTTACCCACAAAATTAGTAACGAAAGATAGAACGTACGAGTGAATTGAGCTTGCACGCAAGCAGACGGGCGCTTGCGTGAACGCGAAACTTGTGCTGTGTGGTTAACAAAAACAAAGAAAGAAAGATATATTCAAAGAACTCGAAGAACGTGTAAAGATTTCCGATCCGTCTTTTCTTTTCTATTGTGTTGGGCACTGTGTGTTGCATGCGTGCGTGTTGCAGCAACATAAATCCATGCGGTGCAACACACAAATGCTAGCAGTGTGCCGTCAAAATATCAGTTAGGCATGGTCCGTCACGATAGACGGTCGATGGCCGCAACTAACTGGCTGAACGCAATAAGAACAAAAGCGCCTGAAATGCCGAAATCGAAAACGCATATACGCGTGCAGAGGCACACATTATTCAGTGTTATCGGTATAATTTGCGTGTTGCAAGTGCAGCACGCAGCGTTTGCACTTGATGCCGCGGCTATTGCGAGTTACGCGGATAATGGGTCAATGGCTGTTGGCCGCAGTGCGCACGAGCCAAAATTCGGTGAACGTTTATTGCCATTGCGTAAGAAAAATGTGAATAACTTAAGTGTTGCGAGACCAGAAGCGGTGCCTAGTACGACTGCAAATGATAAGCATGTAAATAGTCTATTAAATAAAAGTGATTATGTAGTGAGTCATGAAAATAGTGCAAAAGTGCATAATAATATTATTGAAAAGAGTGAAGAGAACGATTCATTTACAGAGGTCGTCACCACGTTGGATAGCGACTATGAAACTTTTGCCGGAAAGCCAAAGTCAAGGCAAGCAAAACAATTAAATCGGCGTGAGGATAGTAATATGGCTGATGTTATCGAACAGCCATTAGTGTCGCTTGCCTCATCGAATATGTCGAAGGCGGATCGTTTGGTCGTCATGTCAACAGAATTCTTTTTAGTGCCAACGAGTTCATCGACCACAACAACTCGCGCTACACCGCGTGCAGGTCCAAAATCAAGAGGTGTACCTGCGTATATTCATCCACCACCGCCAAGTCCGCGTTCAGTGCTAATTGTGGCACCAAAAACTACAGCTATAGTGAACTCAACATCAACACCACCCACAATAGTACCAATACAAACGCCTTTTACAGGTTTGCGTAAAGAACCTTGGGTTGTGCCAGTGCTAGTACTAGCTTCGCTGACTATGCTAATGATGGGAGCATTTGAAATATTTGTGCTATTTAAGGCATGGCGCACGTCACCTTCAAGGCGACATCTATTTCTGGGTCAAATGTTGCTCTTGGGCCTATTCGCATGTGCTGGTTTAGGTGCGGTAATTACAGCACAACCATCGTTACTGAGCTGCGGTGCAATACGTTTTGGTGTTGGTGTTGCATATGCGTTAGTCTTTGCAGCACTTCTGGTCAAATGTGTATTTTTGATTAGTTTAAATGGTGGTGTCTATTTGCCTGCACCTTACCAGGGTTTACTACTGCTGTTTGCTGTGCTGATACAAGTAGCGATTGGAGCGCAATGGTTACTAACACAACCACCCGAAATTTATACGCTTAGTGTGCCAGTCATTGGTAGTGGTTTGCTAGCTTCCACTGTAGCGTCTAGTTTACATGCACCCAGTGGTGCTACATCAGCAGCCTCAACATTTGCTGCACTTTTTCGTCCTGCTGCACAATCAGCTGGTGCTGATCTCTATACACGCATCACTGCAGCTGGCACGGTTATATTGCCGCTGTGTAAGACACAATTTTCCGAATTTTTATTTTCACTTATCTATATAATTTTCCTGATTGTGTTTGTGGCGGTATTGGCGATCAAATCGCGTGGTATACGTGATAATTATCGTGAGGCCACGTATATTGGCTTGGCTATTGGTGGTGCTATACCAATTTGGCTTGGTTGGATGCTATGCGGATTAGCTGTTGCGGAGCGACATAAGGATGCTTGCATTGCTTTTGGGTTAGTCGCTACTTCTGCTACGGTATTTTTGGTTATGTTTATGCCAAAAGGGCGACAATTGGCTGCAATGGGCAAAGAAGGCCTCTACGTCGAAGATCGTGAAGAACAATTTAGTTCACTGAGTCGTGCTGGTTCGGGGTATTCACCATCGTTCTTTCATTTTAAGCCATTGAAATATGGTGTGATGAGTGGTGGCATACAAAATTCAACTTCAAATGCGGGAAACGGCGTGAGTGCAAAGCACTGCTCCAATGCTATAAATGGAGGAGGTGAGTACTGCTCAGATATAATTATTTATTGATTTTTTTTATATGTTAATATATTTTTTGTGAAATTAATTGTTGCATAAGAGTATATCACACAATAGAAAAATAATTTAGTTTTCAATAAATAAAATAATTTTTAAGCATGTGAACTGAAATTGAAGGAAGAAAAAAAAATTTGTTCTTTTTAAATTTACTATTTATTTATTTAGTTGTATCGTTATAATTATATTATTAAATCAATTACTAAATGACTTGAATAGTTACATTATATTACATTTATTTATTTAAATATATTTATCTATATTTGTAACAAACAAAGACATGCTGTCTTCTTAATACGATATTCATATTCATTTATGAAATATAGGGAACTACCCTATTTTTTAAGAATATGCATCTTTTTTAAAGTTTAAAATATTTTAAACATTTTATATACGATGATAGAAGTATTTTATCTGATTCTTCAGTCATTTTTGAGTGTAAAAAGATATTTATTTATAAACTTATTTATTTTACCACTAGCATTGTTGTTGTAGATATTCACGTATGTATTATTTTTTATTTTATTTTTTTATTTTCTCTTATCATACTGCTTAAAAAAAGACAAATTTACAACAAAAATGATGTTGTCTTGTGTAGTTTGTATGCATTCACTAAATTTATATAATCCAACGTAAATAAAACATAGACAACCACAATTTTATAGCTTAACAATAATACCCAAGTATTGCCAAATACGCAAGTATTGCCAAATACCCAACAACAATAATCTTGAAATTATTTTTTATATTTAATTATTCGTAAATAATTTTTTGAAATTGCAAATATCAAGGGTTGAACTCGTGCCCTGTCAAATTTGAAGCTCAGAGTCAGTGTTCATTAGCCAACTGATCAAATTTGGAGTTTTATTAATTACTGTAAAAGTTCAGTAATAATTTAACCTGCACATATGTATACTGAATCCTGGAATGAGAAGGGTACTGAAGGACTGAATTATATTTATTATATCAGAATACCAAGTAATGCATACTGTATAAAATATTATTAAACAGATTATTGTCAATGCAATTAGATAAATTATCCAATTATCCAATACTCGTTAAACTGAAAACAAAAACTTTTATGAAATCTTTAACTTGTTATAAATATATTAATAAAAACCTTTATTCGTGGTACCACAATGAACCATAAATGGAGCATAGGTGGTGTTTGGCGCATTAGACCTACTCCTACCTAACTCAAAGTAACCATCAATATGGTTAACAAAATAATATTCCGAATATAAATATTATAAATATTATAATATTTAATAAGGTCAGAACAAAATGTTGTTTATGTTATTAATTGTAAGATATAGTTCAAACGTTGATTGATGGTAAAAAGAAAATTTTTAACAATATTAACAGAAAATTAATTTTAAATGCTAAATATATTAGAAGAAATTCCATTAATATATGTAAATAATTTTTGTCTTTAAAAGTGATTCTATATTACTATTTGTTTATTATTATTTAATTTTTTTTCATGAAATTGGGATAATTGGTCAATATTGCTATATAGCTAAAAATATAATTTTCACTTTTTTTACATATATGAAAGAAATATATATATTTAATTTTTTAACACTTTAACAGCACTTCAAAAATACATATGTATTATTTTTTCTCGACATCCCCATTTTCTTTTGTAGTTATCTTCATTGAAATGGACGAAATTATAAAATATTGAGAATAAGTTAAACTATCTACATTAATTTATGAAATAATACTGGTGAAATAGTTAAGCCATGTTTATATGTGTTGTATAAATATTAAAAAAATGTTTTTGTTTAAAATAAAAATTTCATAATTAACACATTCCTTCAAAAATTAAAATAATAAAAATTGGCTAAATTTATTGCTTAAGATTTAAACCTTGATCTTGACCCATTTTATTGTATTTTGGTTGTATCAAAATCTTTCACACCTCTTTCCACACACTAACCCGAAGTCGTGCGCTCACTGGGTGCAGCTTTCAACAGCATTTTTTACAGCTTAAGATGAAAAACAATAAATGTCTTAAGGAAGAATCTTGTTTTAAAATTTGATTCAGTGGAACCATTAATTACTTCACTAAATTAATATGTTTTTGAATGGCTTTTAATGCTGAGAGCGTCTTTCCATTTTTGTTAACAACTGTCAACTTTCCAGCAGAGAGTTTCGCATTAAAAACCGAAACATGACAGCTGTCATGTTTAAGTAATATTTATACTTTCATTTATCTTAAATTATATGATAGCGCAATCAGTAGAAATTAGAAGAGATTGCACCGCTAATACAAGAGACAAATTATTTATACCTTCTATTGTGAGGAGTTGTGTTAAAGCGGGCAATGCAGCGAGGAAAATGCGGAAAGGCGTAACCTAAAATGCGTGAAGTAATGAGCCGTTTGTCTTAGCACGCGCCCGTCAACCAAGCCTGGCTTAACACCGAGCTTTGCGGTTTTTGACAATAAAACTGACTTTGACATTGAGATACATAGTTTCATTGTATACGCCTTGAATTAAAATAATAAATTACATTTTTAATACCAATGTTTAAGTTGATAATACACTACACACTAGTATTAATGGATTAAAACGGGATTTTATGGAAAAAATATAAATTTTTAATTATTGTTGTTATATTTCATGTTTACAATAGATTTAACTTTAATATATTTTGTTTAAATATATATTTTAATGATTTGCCTAGTAAACATTAAATTTAATATTCTTATTAAATTTATATTTATATTTATATTATTTAACGTGCAGTTTTGTATTATTTTCATTCAGCTTAATTTCTATTTAAATTCTCCAGATTTCTGAGTTTTAATACTAATACATTAAAGTTTAACGAATTTCAGGAAAATAAAATTAATATGTAAATAATTAATAATATTTAAAAAGGCTTTATAAGACAATACGAAAAAAATTTAAGGAATAACTATAAGAAGTTTTTATACATAACTATTTTTTTTTATTTATATAATTATTATTTTAGAAAGAAACTAAAATTATTTTATTTAAAAATCGTTCAATGTTATATTATTTCTATTTATTAAATTTTAAATTCTACGCTGTATGGTATATGGAGTGGATATAGAGTGAGTAGTAATAAATTTCATATAACACCAATTTTTTTACATTGTAATGTCACAAAAGAAATGTAGCTGAAGGTATATTTGTTCAATTTCTTGATTAGACTAGACTCGCCCATAGACATAAGACTCGACATAATATTTTAATTACACTTATAAGGTACCTGACATTTTTTATTCATTTTAATTGAATTAAGAAATAGAAATTTTCTTAAATCAATGTAAATATATGTTTTAATAAACTGAACTTGTCAGACTTTACGAATACAAGAATACAATAACATAAAAATTGAAAAACAGATTTTAGTTAAAATTTTATAATATAATATATTGTTTAAAATTAAATATTCTTGGAAAAAAAATTAATATAAATGCCTTTCTCTAGTCTTTAGAACCAAGCGCCACAAATTAATTGATTTTTATTTAATAAATGATTAAAAAATGCCACAATGCGACTTTAATGCAGATGTCTTAAACGTAAGTCTACTTTTTACACGGTTCAAGTGTAAGCCTCTCCACTGAAACTCTTAGCATTATATATATATCCAATATATAAAAAATAAATGCGAAAATTATTTCTAAACATCACTAAAAACAGGTATCTGAAAATATTCGAAAAACCTATATGGTTGGCCAAAAATTTAATTAATTAACAAGTTTAAAAGTTTTGTACTTTTGATATTCTTCACTACATGCCAGCAATTATTATTATCATCACAATTTAAATTCTTATAAATTCAGAAAAATATTTAATAGGAGAGATATTTTTCAAATTATAATTTAAATAACTCTGCATACGGTTTCTAGTTCTAATCATATTTTAATAATACTTACAGATTAATTATTATACTCAAATTTAATATATTATAAAACAAAATGAATATTTTAGAGTATTGCGTTAGAAATATATTGAGTAATTACATATAATATTACGTTATTAATATTATTATAAAAATATTATATTTAATATAAATATTATTCTTATTTGAATGTAAAATATCAAATCTTATCCTCAAGGGATCATAGAACTGCACTATATTCTTTCCAACGATCTCGCCTGTTATACATTAGATAGTTATTCTCTAGTATATCTTTCATCAACACTTCACTTTGAAGAAAGAATACTTGCGTAGTCTAGTTTAATGTGGTTTAAACTATGTAGTCATTGGGTTCTCTTACTGTACGATTAACACGATACTACTGCATAGTTATATCTTCGTAACATTCAAATTTCACTGTCAGTTCTTATAATTCTAGATAATTTGTTTTATACTACGTGTCGATGGTTTTATGTGTCAAAACGCAGATACTATCTGCGAAGATTGATGGTTCTTTCGAATTGTTTACCTAATGTTTTCTCCTCTGCAGATTTTATCATCATCTGTGAAGATTAAATTCTGGAAGTTGTTTCAAATTATCCTAGTAACCTTTTCTCCTCTGCGTATTTTTTTCATGAACTCGTTTATATAATAATTGATGTGAACAACTAAAGTTTTCATTGACACCTGCACTTTATTTCGTGAAAAAATAATATATGCATTGCAGAAGTTATATGGGATATGACATTTAAGATGATTTCTCAATTGTTTTTACTATTATTATTTCTGTAATAAGCTTTTATTAAAACCCACAACTAATATCATTTAAATATTTTTTATAGCAGGTTTCTTAAATATTTGTATACAAATTTAAAAGATTGTGTTTAAAAATTAAAAATTATCACTACTACTAACCATAAAACATCTGCAGTATATACATCCAATATTTGCAATTTAATAAATATGCAATATCCTTATCGAAGACTGAAATTTTTTAATGTAATGTATACTGATTATTTGAATTAATATAAAACCTATTTTACTAATGCTGTGAAGACTTTATATGAGAGTTTAAGATGATATGCTTAAGAAGCATTGTTGTTTTTTCTTGACACTAACAATTTTTTTAATAATGAGTGCCGTGTATCATATCCAACTGTTTAGTATAAAATTTCCAGCAAATTTAAGAAGCAGGACGTCCAATGATTCCATAAAACCATATGTATTCCCTTTTTTATTGGTCTAAAACGTAGGAAAGTCCCTTCAGCATATAAACATACTACAAATTAATTGTATACCGCCACTCATAAACATACCAAAAAGGTTAATAACTGTCTTTTCCCCATTAAAAATTTGCGCACACATCATCTGCATATATTAAGATCCAAAAACCATTTAATTTTATCACAACTTAACAGGTAACTAATGATTATCGCATTTAACACCTGATTTCCACTGCTTGTACTTTAGAAAATATACTTTAGTAAACGTATTTAGTAAACGTACTTTACTAAATGTATTTAGTAAATATATTTAGTAAATGTACTTAAGTTAATATATTTATACTTCACGAAAAATTGATGAATATGTGTTCTATGTCTTTCGAGGCGCAAATAACTTTTAATTTCAGCACAACTCAATAGGTAGATAATGAATTTTTTATTAGTTACCTTTCCCCAAAATCTATTGAACTTTTCTCATGCATTTGCTATTTCCATAACTAATCATGTTCACCGAGAATATATAAGTTTAACCATATTTTCTTACAGTAATTAAAAATTATAGTTTTCGTATAAATTATTTTTATCATTTTTTGTTATTCGTTTGGCTTTAGTTTATTTCTTTGGAATAAGGCTAAAATCTTTTGAAATTGGTTTGATTATTACCTACATTTGTCATGATTATAAAAAAATAATTGGAAATATTTTAAAATGAATAAAAATTAGCACAAAAAATATATAGTATGCAATTTGTCAACTAATCCTTTAAACAAAAGATACTGTGAAGTTTGTTGCTTAAGTCTTTAGTTCGTAAAAAACAAATAACTACTTAACTGTAGCAATGAACAATAACAGTAGCAAAACTAGATATTGCATATACTTTTTTTCATATTTTTTATAAACAATATTTTTCTAGAAATTGATATTCTGTTTAATGCCTTAATTAAAAAAAATATAAAAAAAAACTATAATATCAAACGGTTGAATGGAGCTCTGGTTTAGTGAACAATTCAAATCAATTCCATAAAAAAACAGTGAATTTGTATTGGATTTTTCGTGGCATTTAAATTAGTTTTCTTTTTCATTTCTTTTATAAAAATTTTTTTATTATATATTACACACAAATTAGTAGTTGATTGTTGTATCAACTGAAAGGGAAACTTTCTACAAACAATTGACAAAAGAAAATGTGGCAACTATTGTGATCAAAAATGTATAACAAATCACATAAAAATTTAGATATTTAGCGAATTTTGCAAAAAATGTGAAAACATTATTTTTATGTTTTTTTTTTTTGTTTTCTAATGGAATTTCGTAAATGACACTGATTTGTTTCAATTTGGTATAACATTAAAATCTTAATTTAAGAAATTCCGTATATTTATGCGGCAATGTTGTTCATATGTCATTCCTAGACGTAAAGAGGCCTAAAATGTTGTTTTGCGCCAAACCTCAAACGTAAATTGAAAGTAATTAAATTAATTTAAATTCAATTGTGTTGTAGTTGTAAAAAGTGTAAGAGTAAAATTAAAAGTAAATTTTTTTATTCATTCCTAAGACATATTTCATTTGGTGGAGCGCTAACTGCGTTTCTTTGGCAGGCCTCATACGAGAGTAATTGTCCACAATAAAACATAATAAACTACTAATTGTTTGCTTATATAACTTTGCACTCAATTATATTTCAAACTCCATTTCATTTCATAAAGACGTCGTATCTGAAGCGCCTAACGCCAACCGAACTGTGTAAACTACATAAATCTAGTTTTTGTCCGTCCAGCTTTGGTATCTTTTTATGTTGATTTGGTCTGGCGTTTGGCTTCGACGCGGTCTGGAGCGGTGCGTTTTACTGTTCGTCTGTTTATGTTGCTTGCGTTTGTTATAATTTGATTTGACCACAATAAAAAAAGTAACACCAAACGAAATAAAAGTGTTTAAAATACCATTATTAAATTATGGTTAAGGAATGTTAATTCCATTTGTTGTTTACTTAAGAAATTAGCACCTCATTGTTGTTCGGAAGTTAATCTCTACTTCTTCACATTCAAGCCTCTAATCACTTGAAGCGGCATAAATTTGTTGTTACATATTTCATGGCAATTATATTTAATAGGTCCATTACATGCTGGAGAGCCTATACTATTCCAATAAACATATTTTATTAGTATTATTAGTGGAAGATATACGGAAATTGAATGGTTAAATTAAGATTGTAGTATTCAATGTAGTGTATTTAAATAAAAAATTAATAATGGTATCATGATAATCCATATGACGGAATACTAATAACTACAAATATTTTATTTGTATAATTGAAAGAGAAAATTCAATTTACATGGTGAATGAATAATAAATACATTATTATTTAATACATAAGTATATTTATATAGTAACTTTTAATTATATTTATTGGGCATTCATGAGTTTTAAATAATAATTTAAAATTTTAATATAAAATAATGTTGTACTATTTAAGTTTACGCATAAAACAATTAGCTTTAAAGATATTTGAAAAAAAATATTTATAAAAATATATTATGTATAATATCTATTTATCTTACATACAAATTTATATCTTATATTTAATTTCACATAATTTTATTTTAAATTGTTTTTAAACGTTTGTTTTGACGAAAGAAACTTAATTCTTAATATAAAATTACAACAAAATTTTATTATATTATTAATTAATTGAATATTTGGCAGACCGTATTGCTGTTTCGAGTATTGCCAAAAAAAAAATATATATATATACATATAAATTTATGTAAATTTGTATTATCATTTTGAAAACAGTTATAGCATAAACTTTTACTATTTCTGGTTATAAAATTGAATAATGTATAAAAATTAGAAACATAAATTTTAATATAATATCAAATGTAATATTTTTATTAAAATTCTCTTTTAAAATTATTTTAAATAAAAAACTTTTGTGTCGTTAGTATCTTTTCTGAGAACATTCCGTCCCATAGGAGCTGGATATAATTCTATAGTTCAGAAAACAGAGAAATTTATAGGCTATCCATTGTCATTATACACCAGGCAGGAAATTGAAAAAAAAACATTTATCTGAAAAAACTTAATAAAAAATCCCTAATAAAATTTCTCAAAAATTTTTTATCCAAATAAATTAAGTAGTGAATAGCCTTTTTATAGTATGGTATAGTATATTACATGAAAAAAAATTAATATCGTTCAGTAATAAAATTCTTCCATTTGAATGGATGATAGTGCAAGGTTGTTCTAAACAGAATTCATTTCCAATTTAATTGCATTATTGTTCATTTCTTCTAAATTAAGAAATTTTTTTACTGAACGATATTCAATTTTTTCGATTTCATGAAGTATCTCCAAGGTGCACTAGTCCATTATAGTATTTGCAAAATGCTAACCAAACATTTGATGAAGTCCAAAATTTTACAGCTGTTATTTTAAACTTGTTAAATATAGAAAATGTGATTAATTTTATTTTGGCGTTGTCTTTTGTTGTAAAGTTAGGCCAGCTAGAATATTGTATGTGAGAAAAAATTTCACACATAATAAAATATTAATATATAGTACGATATACTAACTAAAACTAAAAGATATAATTTGCTTAAATTATACATTAATTATGTATAAGTTTTAAAGTTTTCGAAAATCGTTATAATCTTCTTTAAATCTTATATAATTCTAAAAATTTGCACATTCTATATAAACTATATGGTTATAGTGGTACTAAAAATTTAATATTGAAATTCAAAATTATGTATGGTGGAATAAATTTTACTCCTTTTTATTCATGTATTATAATTTATATATTATCAATTGTTCTTTGTAATATTCAAGTCGAGATATTTTATATCTATATCAGTGACACACAGTTTCCGACTTTCTGAATTAATAGACAGCATGCTTTGAAGTAATTTTATCTTCTCTTCTTGTAGTGTACAAGATACAGTTACAAGTATTATTTATATTAATATATAATAATATATATATATATCATATATATATATATATATATATATATATTTACTTTAATTTATATTAACTTTATTGAGATTATTTTTATTTTTAGTTTAATATCATTTTGTTGGCCTTATCGTTCCAATTATTTTTATGCAACCCTATTTACGATATTCCTATTTATAATATTCCGCAGACAGTCAATAAAATTATGGCGAAGTCTATACTCTGATCGGTCGCTAATAATTCTTACGGTTTCAAAAACTACGCCAGAGTTTAAAGATTTACCAGTATTTTTCAAATATTCTGTCAGTTTTCAGACATTTACCTTATTTTCTATAAATATTCAAAATATAAGTATAGCATAGATATACATTCACATCATTTAACAGACCCGTCCTTAAATAAATTGCTTAATTTGGTGATGTAAAAAGGATGTAATTGTTTAATCAAGTATCGTAAAATCTGAGCACAAAATTATACTAATCATAGCAATAAATAGCTTGTAATTAGTACTATACTGTAACAAATATGGAGTTATCCATACTTTTAAACCTGATTTCACGTAGCTATTCTTCCGGAAGCAAGAATAGATAATTGGTGAATACAAAATCTATTGTTCGGTCAGTACCAAGCTACTCTCCATCTGGAAGTATTAAATATATGTTATCCATATAATATATGCCAGACTATGAAAGCAAGCTGGTTCCACAGCTAAATATGACTAAAAGCATAAGATAACAAATAGTCATTTCGGATCCTATCTTATAAGCATTTATTTGTTTATAGTATTGGTTGAGATGTCAACATTGCTAGATTTAAAAAATAAGCTTCATCTATATTTAAATAATTATTTTGTTTATATAACAGTTGCAACAAACAAAATTCGATTTCTTTAACAATTTTTCTATCTGCAAATGTAAACCATTTGTAAATTATTATTAGGAAATAAACTGATCATTTGCCGTAACCGTTTTTTCGATTGCAGCAATTGAACTACAAATCCCACAAACGAAATTACAAAGCAAAAATAGTTGACAAATTTTTCGTTTGTGGTAAATGAAATAATTTTTTAAACTTGCGCTTCATTTTCAGGAAATAAAGCGGAGTTTTGCGGTAAATGTTTCTTTTATAGCAGATACTAAACTTCAGTTTACATAAATATGATCTGTAAATGCAAAAGAGTTTGTGTGAATTCTATTAGATAAAATCTGTTCGTTAAAATATTTAGTAATACTCTTAACTAAATTTTATATAAACAGCATGGGTGAGAATATCCAGATAAAATCATGACAAAATTTAATACTACATACGAGTATAAATAAAAGTATTGAGCTTATGGCATTTTCGATTGGTAATATTAAATATTAATATTAATAATATTATTATTTATTTCGATCGTCAATAGTCCAACTTTTTTTAAGTCTGCATAGTTGGTTTCTGTCATCCATTAGATTTGTGTTTAGGAAATTTAGATGGGTAGTTTCCGAGTTATGGTAACTGCATATCGTTGCATATCGTTGATACTCTTAGAAGATTTCTTTGTTAACAAATCATGGTACATTTTGGTACTTTGTTATAACCAGAATCTACCTAATATTCCCTAAGTTGAATTAGAGAACCCCAAATCCCATATTTGATCGCCATATGGTCATATTGGTTACATTGTAATTTTGTAGATGAGGACTATATCGTAAAAAAGAGTGTTCATTTACGGCCATTAACGATTAATTATTTGCCATAAATTTTTTGTTAACGTTAAATGAAATATTTTTCTCTTAATGTCTCATAATATATATTTTTATCATCATATACAATTTTGAAATGCTCTAAATTGTAAAAACAATCTAAAATATATAGTAATAGTAGTAGTATTTTAGCTTTATTTTACTTCATTATAAATTTGTTGTATTACATAGAAATTTATAGCCATTATATTATATATATAAAGCTTACAGCTATGTCATTTTAGCCGTCAGCCGGTCTAAAACATATATATTAGATTATATACAAATATAATTAAATATGGAAAAATTAAATATAAAGCATATATCTTAAAGAAAGGGTGTAAAAGGCGAAAATAGTTCTCATATAATACATATATATTATAATGAAAAATTAAACATTAGTGTTATATCTTAAGGAATACATATAGAAGGCGAAAAAAATTACTATGAAAAAACCAGCTTAAGTAAACATAAATTAAGTCGATTGAAACATATGTAAAATAAGCAAATATTTGTTAAAATTAATTATTATGCATGTAGTCCTATTCAAACCAATTTTAATAGATTTTTTATTTAATTAATTTTTTTTAATATGTAAATAACACGGCGTGCAGCAAATTGTTTACATTATAAAACGTAAAATTTGCATAAAAGTTTAATAAATCTTCAAATCAATTAATAAATTATTTTTGTATGCATAACATTTATTGTAAATTTTTAAACATAAATATTTTAGCAATAAAAAACAGTAAACAATTTTGAAATTTTTTCGTGTTTTATTTTTTACATAAAAATTATATTTAAAAAAAATTATTTACAAACATTTTAATGGCGCCTGAAGCAATAAAATCTTTCCTAATAAAACTTTTGAACAAATAATGTAACAGTAATGTAATGCAATGTAATGAAATGTAAAGAGCGGTGTAATTATAATTAAATTAATTTTTCGTGTTGTAAAATTGCATAATTAACACTTGTAAAATTTGTTATTCAGTCGAAAAGAAAAATTTCTCCCTGCCAAGCGAACAAGCTGAGGCATTAAAATTAAGTAGGAAGTATTTACTTACACACTATTTCGATACAGTTTCAGTGCTTTGTTGTGCAATGAAAGCCTCTGAAATCGACTGAAGTACAACTTCAACTTCATTCCGATAATATTACAGCAATAATATTACAGCTTAAATACACTGAAGTTGCCACCAAATTGCATTTGAGTATATTTTATTGAATTTTTCAAAGTAGCCAAACCATGAACCTGGTAGCGACTTTTGAATCATTTTTTGCTTTATTCGAGCACTAACTATGCGTTAATAAATTTCTTTCCAAACTATTTAATTTGGGCTTATAATTAATCAAATAAAAAAAAAACCATGAAATAATTGGAAGTGTAATAAAAAAAATAAACCTGCTATTAAATGTGTAATTATGCCATTGAGATACTTGTACAAAAATAAATAGCAATTTTTAATTATGTACCATAATTGGAGATTTATAGACATTAAATAAAAATTGCTTGTTAAATTTGCTAATGTGAGTGAAATTATGTATAATTTAATTATAGTTTTTTACGAACAAGTAATTTATTAAAAATAAGTAATCACTATTAATAAAGGATAGTTTTGTACATAAACAAATAAAAGCTAAAATTAAATTTGAGCTTCATAAAAAACAATAATATTTTAAAAAAGTTTTATTTATAACTTGCAAATATAACTTATACATATGACATGATTAATATTTTACAAATAGTGTAAATAATATGTATACATTATTATTATCATCATGATCATGGCATTTCAGACACCGTGTTTATGCTATCTTCAGCTGTTTGATTGATTTTTTGTGTAGGCAGTTCAATTAAATCGGGTACATCCTTTTTTCAGTCTATAGATTTCTAATATAAGTTCCACGAAATAATTAAAAAGAATTCCAAACAGAATGATTTTACTTTGCTTTCTAAGAGCATATCATATGCAGAACGAACAACTTCATAGTTCAACAGTAACTGTAAAACGTGATCTTCTCCATCCTATTACATAATTGCTTTAATATATATAATCGGGTTGAAAATTAACTCCGTGTTTTATACAAAATTTGTCCTACACTATTTTTTGTACTATTACTTTTGCTGTAGTATATCGTACAGTTGATATCGTTAGATAATTTAATTCTTCGCTGATAACAAGATTCCAAAATGTGATTGCTAGTTTTCTTTAATTAATGTTATTAGAGGTTTATTTTGAAGTCAGCAAACAATATATATAGGTTAATCCTGCAGCCTCCATGTTTTGTTTACGCACAAGAACTTAAATGGTCATTGATTTAAATAAAACCTGCTTTAATATTCTTGCAGAATATTTTCAGTTTCAGGTTATAGATGCTCTATTAAGAGTCTAAAGAATAGGCAAATAGCTATCTAGTCTTTTGTAACTATTGGCACAACAATTTCAGTGTTTCAAGGTACTGGTATAATCTTGTCATTCTATATTCGTCAAATAAAAGTACGAATTTTTGCAGTGGTGAGATATGTCATATTTTCAAAGAACTTTGCATTTGTTTTATCTTCATGGTGTGAAGTGGAGGTTCATTACTGTTTATTATTATAAATCGCGTATAAAAAATTAAGGTTGATAAAAATTTATGTGATAGAAAATACGTGTGCATATAACATATACACATTTATTTTTATAAAATATATGTATTTTTATAAAACAATATGTATATATATAAATATATGTGTGTTTGTCTCAATAAAATACATATAAGAAATTCAACATATTTCAAAAATATTTGTCTGTACTCGTATTGTTTATAGATAAAAGATACCACACCATATAATTTGGATAATTCTTTTATAAAAATAATTTGAAAAATTTTTTAATTAAAATTCATTTAATTCCTCTGTTCAAGATTTGATTGCGTTCATTGATTTTTAATTAATTATTTGTTTTAGAGTTTGAATTTTAATAATGAAATATACTTCAAAATAAAATGAACTAACATATAACACTCAAGTTGCTTTGGGCTCTAAACATTGTGAAATAGTATCTTAACCTTCGAAATACAAAAACTTTACAGAAATTTATTAAAAACCATTCAAGTATTATTTTTTATCATATAAATTGCTTTAGTACGTGTAAAAATATTGTTAAAAATCTTATCAAGGCTTAAGCAGCAGCTTAAGCCACTAAAGCGCTGCGAGCACTTCTAACTGAGTCAATGTACATGAGCAGAATAAAAACCAGCGGCCGCTATGAAAAAACGCAGATAATCTGCTTATATAAATATTTTCATTTATAACAATAATTTTGTGTGTTTACTATTATTGTTATTATATAGTTTTTTAATCTAAAAATGAATCTGAAAAATTGATTTGGTGTCTGAAAGCAAATGTTGACTTGTTCGAACCACAAAAAACCTTCACTTTTCTTGCAAGAATGCAGACAAAACACCCACATACGGCTTGAATGCAGCTTGAATTTGTATGTCAACGTTTTCTTGGAGGAAAAGATTTTTTTTTGGTATGAAAATAGAAGTAAAATTAATGAGAAATGTCTAGAATTTCAATTAGTACCCCACAGATCATACATTACCATAATCATTATATGAAGGATATTTCATTGTGTATTATTTTAATTTGCTAAAAAAAATTACTTACAATTAAGTAAAGAAAAAAATTGATTTTGGAGTTATAATAATAAAAGTAGTTATATGTAAATAATACAATATGTATAGACATACATGGTCGTAGTCATGAGAGGATCATATAAGGCAGTGCACCCCCAGACTTATGATGGATACCTAATTGTATTAAAAAAACGTCTCAAACGTATAAATATAAAAGAATGTTATATTACCAGGTATTATATATCCTATTCTAGGAAAGTGATCTAAAAAAACTAAAGAACGTTAGTATCAAAAATTTATAAGCAATAGTAAAAAAAATTCAACAAGACGGCTTTTGAGCTTTCATTATTTCTTCAAATATTAATGATTATATGTCATAAATAATGTACTCGATCATTACTATTGAGGCTGAAATGGGTTCTGATACACAAATGATTTCATAAACCTCTACAAAGGTTATTTAAAGTGAAATCTTAAAAATTCTATTTTGACAATTTTTCTTAATAACGCACTGATTTCTTTGTTACTATAATATGTAGCGCAGTCACATTGTGGTCTCTTGCGTTTTTACGGACGTCGTAAATTTCGGACGACATTTCAATTTAAGTTTTTTTTTTCAAAAAGTGCGAACTAACCAAACCACTAGTCTTTAAAAAGCCCTTAATAGTAAAAAGCCCTTCGAGTTCTGTATCTTCACTCGAAATGTGATCGTTTATTATTCGCAGGACATTAGAAAGTCACCTTTTGAATATATACAAGTATACATACATTGTGACCGAAAAGTTTTCGGAAATTCTCATTTAAAATTCGCGCGCTGTATATTTTTCGATATTTTAAGTTTATGTAGTTTGGCAGCACTGTCCTTAATTACTATGCCAAAAATGAGCGCGATCTGTCAGACAGTTCGTTTACGGCAGCTGTTGAAACCAGTTCACCTCAGTAGTGCGTTGCGAAAAAAACAATGGAAAAAAATATTGAACAAAGAGTTTGCATCAAATTTTGTGTTTCGAACGAAATTTCGTGTGCAGAATCGTTGCGAATGCTACAAAAGGCTTATGGGGAATCAGTTTTATCGAAAACTCAAGTTTATGAGTGGTACAAAGCCTTTCAGGACTGTCGTACGACCGTCGAAGACATGCCGCGTTCTGGACGACCTTCGACCTCTACCACCGACGAAAACATTGAAAAGGCAAAGGAAATCGTGTTCAAAAATCCTCATGTGAGTGTTAGAGAGATAGCACGAGAGCTAGGCATCGGTCGTGAGATGGCTCGTTTGATTTTGGTGGACAATTTGTGTATGCGACGTGTCAACGCTCGGCTTTTTCCGATTCACCTCAATTTGTTCCAAAAACACCATCGTGGACAGGTCTCGTTAGACATGCTTGATCGTGCCAATTCCGATCCAACTTTCATGGAACGCATCATAACGGGTGACGAGACATGGGTCTACGAGTACGACATGCAAACAAGCCAACAATCATCGGAATGGAGAGGAAAAGACGAGCCGAAACCGAAAAAACCACGCCAAAGTCGCTCGAAAATCAAGGCAATGCTGATTGTTTTCTTCGATATTCGTGGTGTGGTGCATCATGAATTCGTCCCTGAAGGACAAACAGTCAATAAAGCCTATTATTTGACTGTTTTAAGACGTTTGCGTGAAAATATCCGCCGTAAACGGCCTCAATTGTGGAAGGATAATTCATGGATTTTTCATGACGATAATGCTCCCTCGCACCGAGCCAACATTATCAACGATTTTAAGGCCAAACATTCAATAAATACCATCGAACAGCCCCCGTATTCACCTGATCTTGCACCGTGTGACTTTTTCCTGTTTCCCAAACTCAAATTACCACTCAGAGGAACGCGTTTTGAATCCATAGAAGACGTAAAACAGAATTCGCAGAGGAAATTTCCGGAAACTTTTCGGTCACAATGTATATCAATGCCAGTACTACATAAATATTTCTTTTTGAAAATTTATATGTATGTAAATGCTTTATCGTCCCTTATGTATTGTTTAGATGAGAATTTTCTGATCAGAATTTGAAAAATCTTAACTGGAGATAACGAAGAATGCAGTAAGATCGTGGAGAGAGCCAAAATTATTCCCATTTTGCAGCTTAAAGCGATGACTATAATTGAAATAGCATATGCACAATTGATAATTGTGATTCATAAGTGTTATTGTCTTGTATTAATATGTTTGGTTCGCTTTTATAAATTGAATTTAAAGTCAATAATCCTACAATTTTTCTATTTATATTCAATTAGTTCTCTTGATAAGACCAAACCAATTGTTTGAAAATATTTTTTAGGTTGATTACTTATTTAGAATATTGACAGAACACAAATGAATTTAATTTAACGTTGTTGACTTTTTAATTGTTGGAGAATTTCATTAACGACGTCGAGCTGAACTGTGGGATATTAACAATGAAAAAATTGCCAATAATTGATTTTAATCAACTTAAGATAATTGCATATATCTGTGTGGTGCCCACCTTAAACAACAGACTTCGCTTGGGTGGTCCTAGCAACGCCATAATTAGTAGATCCATTCGCAAAGTGGAAAGACGGATACTGATTCACAAACAACAACTATTACCTCTGAGGGCAATTCTTTGCACTTTGCGACGCCCTTAACTATAAATATTATATACAAATTAATGGTGTTGGACTTAATCTATTAACGAATTATTGTCATCAACAATTACATGAGCGCCAACAGCCGTAAAACAGACAATAGCAGTATAAACAACAAAAAATAAAAACTAAAATATAAAAAAAAAATAAAAAATGAAAAAATAAATGTTGCAAGCTGCAAGTTCCTTGTTGTTGCAAATATGTGCAAACGTGAGCCAATAAAATTCTTTAAACAATCGATTAAGGACTACACTTAAAAATGAAACGAGATTGACAGCACAACGAAAAGACTGACATGAGTGCGTTCCAGGGCAGACATACCAACCAACAGACAGTTGGACAAACAGACATGCATATGTACTCACTCTACTGCAGTTGTAATAAGCGGACAATAGTTGTACACTGCAACAACAATAACAGCAACAACAACAGCGACAATAACAACATGGCAGCTATGGCAATGGCAAGCATATAAGAGCAAAAAATTGGCATGTTGCAGGCAACTTGAAAGATAGATTGCAGCAGAAACGTTTAAAATAAATATTAAATGCACTAAAAATTAAAAATGTTGTTTTTAAAGAGTTCAAGGTTATTTATGTTGTACTCGTAATATTGGTAAGTGAGTGAGTAAGTAAGTGAAACACAACTGCATCAATTACAACGAATCCCAGCACAAAAAACCGAAACAACTTCCGCCGTTGGCATGATGAAATCATTTTTTAGGCGTTTTATGTGCGAGACGAGATTGGCAGCTTCCACTTGATCGTAAAATTTTGACGTTACGTTACAACTTCAAAAGATTTGTAGCTATAAATTTCGTTTTTTATTCTGCATACCAAGCTGTCTGCACAACTGAATCAGGATTGTTGCATGTTCATCTGTTGCCATCAAACAAAAAAAAAAAAAACAGAAAACAAGAAACTCAGAAAAAAAATATTAAATTTATTTTTGGCATAAATTAAAAATAGCATAAAATATCAGAAGTGTGAGAGTCTCTTAACACGAAATGTAAGAACAATTTCAAAGAACCCATTTTTAGGTTAATAGACTTCGAATTGTTTTAAATTTCTCATGTATATAATATAAATAGCAATTTATGTTTATCAGAGAGTACAAAGATCTATTGAAAGTATCCAAAATTAAGCTATTAGATTTTCTTAACATGATGTTTTTTCACAAAAAGCCACTTATAGTAACCATCCATATATATAGTTAGGCCTTGATTCATGTTCTTCAGAGTGTGCAGCTATCAACTAAAACCGTCCAAAATCACACAAGCAGATTTATTTAACACTTTATCAGAAAGCGTAGCTAATAGTTGAAAGTGTCCAAACTCCAGTTGTCAAATTATTGTGACATAACACTTTGTGACAGATATTTACAACTCATTTATACAAACACGCTCTCATCCATCGTCTTCAGCGAGTGCAACTATATATTAAAACTGTCCAAAATTAATTAGCAGAGCCTTCAAACATCAATTTTTTTAAAAATATCAACAACTTATTTGTTTAATCACCCCTTCACCGATCTTCTTCAAAGAACGCTATCATCAATTGAAAGTGTCCAAAATCAAACAAACAGATTTACTTCACACTACTTCAGAAAGTGTGGCTAATAATTGAAAGTGTCCAAACTCCAGGAAATTGTCACATTTTCTTAAATGGATACTTTAGGTATGACAGAGGCACCTTTCCGTAAATCATTCTCCTTTAGGCGTTTGCATTGGTCATCAACATTAATCGGTTTTCAGTTGCGAGGCATTTCTGCGTCCTTCATTGACAACTGATTTCACGTGACAGTTGCCAAATGCTGTGTACAACCCAATTTTTAAGTGTTGGGGATACGACTCATTATACACACTATTAGTTCATTACCCAGCGGGTGCCAGATAACTATTCAGGAGTGCAACGTGGAAGTTGTACGACAACTTGGATGGAGAACGACTAAATTTGAGCTGGCATTTTCCATGTTAAATGCAATCACTCACGTTGTCTTGTATACTCGCTTCGAGGGGCTCCCAAATATAATTAGCCCATAATTAATTTTATTCAGAGAGTGTGACCATAAATTTAAAAATGTCCAAAATTAAATAAGCTAATGTTTTAAGACGATACTTTACAACAGATACTAACAACTTATTCATATAATCAGCCTTGATTCAACTTCCTCAAAAAGTACTGACAATAATTATATGTCTAGAATCAAATAAATAGATATTATTTATTCATGAATTCAGGCAACCAGCAAATAAAAGTGTGGAAAAGTTATTAATCAATTTAACGGATTTCTTTAAGACAATACTTTTCTACAGATATCAAAAAGTCATTCAGCCCTAGACTTATCTTCTTTACGTAGTGCAGCCCTCAATTGAAAGTGTCTAAACTTAAATCATCAGATTATTTTAACAGGATACTTCGTCACAGATATCAACAATTCTTTATAATCCGTTATTGATTTGAATACTCTTGATATGCGATATTTAAGTTCATGCAACATAATATCTAAATATCTTACCCATCTGTTAATAATAATGTTTGTGAAGTTCATCTTAAATTATGATTATCTAGTTTTACTTTCATAGCATTTCAATGTCATTGCTATAACCAATATAAATGAATTATAGGTAATTTTCGAAATTACCATTCATACCTTAAACGTTATTAACTATAAAATATTGAACCTCCCTATCTGTGCAATTTATATATTTCAATTCTATTCCACCTTTGCTCTGCATCCACCTCTGATTGCAACTTCCTTCCACACACTTCATGTACTGAATTGAATCGGCGCACGATTTCCAAGTCAAGTGTGGCATCGTTAAAATGAAATCGATCACCATTCAACACGATTTTATTGCATTTCGACTTATTGCTGATGTGTCAGCTACTGTTGCCACAACCGAAGCAACAGCCACTACAGCAGCAGCAGCTGTTGATTGTGATTTGTTGAGGAAATATTTTTAAAATTCCAATTTCGTATTGCATGAATTTCGAATTTAAATTCCATCTTTTCATTTTATTCCATTTCATATGATTTTATTCAACTGAAGTATCTTTCCTCTGAAGAAGAAGTGATCACGATGAATTACGCATTTACATGAGGCAAACGAAGTGCGTGTGCCAGGTTTCCTATAACTTATTAATATGAATTGCATAAATAAAGTCTTTTTTTTGAATTGCAAAGGACACTACACAGCTTAATGAGGAGATTTTGCTATTTTTAAATTCATGATTTCTTTTATATCTATCCGCACGATTTTACTTAATTATTATTTACGATATTCCACATTACGGAATTTAAATGTTAGTAATTATTTATGAAGTTAATTGGTTAAATTATATAGAAGGAGCTTGCATCTCTTGAAAGCCATTTCTTATAAGTGTGATTATAATTGGAATCATCAGTATACATAAAACTAATAGATTTTTTGAACTTCTATCTAATACTACGTTCAAACACACCTTAATTTCGCAAAAATCTTAATTTAATCTTCGTTTTAGCGAAATTAAATTGTTTTGTCCATACAAAATTTAGTTTTGAGGTTAGAACGTAATTAAGGAAAATGACTTTAATTTCGTTGAAACGAAGGCTGAAATTAAGAGACATTTCAAATGCAACTATGCGTTAGATAAATTTTAAGCAAAAGATAAAGTTAAGATAACAAAAAAGTAACAATTTTTTAAAAAAATGTCAATGATAGTTGACTTTAATAAAACCGGGAAATATTTTGAAAGTAGAGCAAATTTTTAAATTTGAATTAAGAGAAAGAACTGCAACTGTTATTAATTTAAAATAGAGTTAAAAATAATAATTCACATACCTGAAATCCACTAATATAAATAAAAATACTGAATTCCATCCTTTATTATAACTCAACTATTATAACAACTTTTAAAATTTCCCAGATACAAATGGTGTTTGAATTTTTAACATTCGATTTGTAAACCAAAAGCATATGATTTCTTTAATTTGGGGCAGTATGAATACTTTCGAAATTAACTTAATTTCATGTTTAAAAAATTAAGGAAATTTGGTTGTCTGAACATAGCATAAAGCAGTAAATATTTTTGAGATCAAAGTTAATAAAAAAATTCACAAAAAGGCGGACAACAGTATCAGTTATTATATTTTAAGTACTTTTAGTTTCTGATTTTACTAGTATGTGTCTCCGCAGATCACTGAAAATAATACTGTCTCATCATTAATTTCCATAAAAACATTGTTTATTCGTATGTTAAATACAACCTGTACTATTGCCTAAACGAAATCGGTCTCTTCTGTTGTAATAAGTAGTATCTCTCCCTGTCTGAAGTATTAATGTGACTGCCCAACTTTTGGAGCAGAATCTCCTGTCTTTGTCTGAAATTGAAAACTCTTTAGTGAGAGATATTCGTAACCTGGGCAAGGCTTTCAATTAGGAATATATGATTTATTGTTCGCAGTGCTTCGCTTCAAAAATTCGTATTTATCCTAAGTGTGATAAAATTTTTTTTTACAAATGCCATAAATTAAATTACGAAATAATATTGTGATTAAGTGGGGAGGAAACAATATATCCTAAAATTCAGAAAATAATTTTATGGCGCAATAATAACAAAGTATAGTAACTATTAAAATCATAAATATAGTAAAAAATTAATTAAATAAAGTCAATAAATTAAAATAACCTCATTAAACTTTCGTTAAATGAAATCAAATCCTCGTAAATATCGCCCACCCAAAACTCTTAACGGTTTCCGCTTTTGGATCGGCGTTGCACTGAAAGCGAAGTTAAAAATAAAACCTCCATGACAGACAAGGAAAAAAAATCTTATCACGTGCTACAAAAATGATTTCGGCCAAAATTATGTATCAGATTTGGGATAAGCAGCAGGAGCCATAAGAGAGGAGGCATAAGGCTAGGAGACAAAACATAATTTTACTGAAATTGAATATTAGAAAATGAAACAAAAAAAAAAAAATTAGGAGCAGCAAAAGTGAACAATAAACCAGTTGCCATTCATTGACTTTGCACGTAATTTCAAAGATGAAATGAAATTGAAAACGAGTTAAAAAATTAACTGAACATATTAATAACAAAAAGCAAATACAACAAAAACAACAAAGACAACAGAAACGTCTATAAAATGGAACCAAACAGGCGAACTGGTTAAACAAGCCGCGCAGTTGCGACCGAAAAGATTTGTTAGCCATGCAGGAAAGTCTACATAGAAACTATAACGCAAATTATGACGACAGCTGCGGTGGCTATGACGATTGCAACAAAAACAGTAACAACAACCAGACATATACTATATGTTGTCCGAGTATAATGACAAAAATAGCGCAACAAACGCAAAAAAATAATGAATGAAGAGAAATAAATAAAATAATATATAAATATCAATATACGTATACATATAAACAAATCTAACACACACATACTTGTATACACATATATGCTAGCTAAGCTTATCAATAACAAATCCATAATATGGCCATACATACATACAAATGCATAGCATTTGTTGCTTACACTGCTGTTTATGTGGTAGTTATAGTTACTGTTGCTGTTGCTGTTGCTTTACATATCTATGTGTCATAGAGTTGGCAACACTATTGGCGTTTAACTTGATTTATTAGTTTATGATTGCGTTGATAATATTGGCAGCCACCGGCAATAGTTGACGTTACCAACGATTACGTTTACATTGACTTAGACTATGATTACATTGATGACGTTTAATGTAAGCAGCGCAATTACAGTGCACTTCAAGCAGTACATGCTAGGCACCATGCCAAGCCATTCCTTACGAGATAATAAGAAAAAATGTTGCTTTGATTTGCGCTGCACTGTTGACCAAAGTCAACAGTTGGCAACAGTTGAACATGACACATGTGTGCACATAGAAACACAAAACTGTTTTGGCTGGATTTGCTATTGGCAATGTTGTAATATGCAACCGGTTACGTTATGATTGGCGCACATGGTTCGATGTGGTCTGACATGGCACACAGTTGGTTAATTATGTTAAACTTAGCCCAAATGTTGTTGGCTTCTACATATATATATGTTTGTCTAATGCATTAATAAATTTCGCTGTTATGCGAATTCTGTCTGATACGATAATGAAAAATCATGTTGCGTTGAATTAATAATTTTGTCAATCCGGAAGACGTCATACGTTATTGTTTTTTTTTACACAATTTAAACATGAATAATTTATGTTGAGTGTTAACACAGTGAGAAAATGTTTGTAATTATTAAAAATGCCATAATATTTATTTTTGTTTTTTGTTTAAAAATTATAAGTAACACAGTTAAGATCGGAAATACTACAAAGAAAATAAGTTCTTAACAAACCAGTTCGAGAAAGTCCGCCTTTTCCTTTTTCCTGTACCGTCTTTCATTGCAACTATTTTGCATTAAATTATGCGAATTTTCCACTTGCAATCAGATTTTTTTTCGAATGAGAGCGTTTGAAAGAAAAGCTATTAGAAGAGTGTTTGCTAAGAAAGGAAGAATTCATTCATTCATTTATTCATTTCTAGAACAGAAGAAGTCATACGGAAGTCACCACATCAAGTTAATATGCCGCACAGTGTGACAGAATTAAAATTAGACGATCAAAACTCGATACTTTTTGAACCAGTAGAGATAGAGATCATACAATTTTACTTGAATATAGTTTTTGAGATAGGCTTTCTTTTAAATGTATTAAAAAACATTTTAGGCTTGTACTCTTAAGGGAATTCCTCCAAATTTGAGCTAAAACATGTTGAACTATTCCATTAGTTTGGAAAATTCAAAAACCGTAATAGATAGGAATATAAAATTTGGAATACGAAACACATACACTATATCATTAAGGTTCAGAAAGTTTCGTTACACTCTATTCACTATAATTCAATACAATTCTCAATTCAATTTCAATGGCGTCTTTCAGTAGTGGATTTCAGTAATATTCTAAAACATTAGTTAATACTTATAAAAATACATTTTACCTCTTAACTGATCTTAACATATTACCTCTTGTCCCTTTTGATTTTATTGTCTTAAAATTGTTTAAAAAAAAGGAAATAATAAATTATCTAAGACTAGTTAGTTATTGAACTGAAATTCTTGAAGCAGAAACCTATTACAATATATTGCATTAAATCGAACCATACACCTAACTTCGACGTAAACGTATAAATAATTAGCATATTAACTGACTATTCTCCTCCGAAAAATGCTATAATCATCAGAATACGTTATATATTTAAAAATATGAAGCAAATAATTATTAAACAAAGAAATTATGGTTTATTAGTTCAGTTACAATATTCTAGGAGTTAATTATAATATGTAATTAAATTAAACTTTTAATCATTTCTAAAATATAACCATACAAATACATTTTTAATATTGTTCACAAAGCATAACTTGTCATGGATATTTTATAAAAGTTTTATATTTCCATAAAACATCCAACAATAAAAATATATTTGTGGTTTTCCCTTGAAACTTACAGACATATATTCATCTATATGAAATGAACAATACACTCTCGTCTGTAGTTTTGCAAATGCAAATATAATAATGTCAATAAATTTGTTGTAACTTTAAAATTGACATTTTTACCTTTCTGGACTTACTAAATACTTGAATGCAGCTCAGTTTTGTATGCAGGAACACTAACAAACAACAAGTAGCAAG
>NC_051846.1:68321612-68325004 GCF_002237135.1 Teleopsis dalmanni | reverse complement strand
GCACGGTTGCCACTTGAAAATTTTTTTCTGTACCAAAATTGGTTTAAAAAGGTACCATTTCTGTAAAAAAAGGTCCAAAATTATTCTATTGTCTTTTTATAAGAAAATACAATTTATATAAAATGTACAAAAAGTATAAAACAATACAATATCCACAATAAAGTTGGGTCGCCGAAAATGTACCATTTTTTGAACATGAGTACCAGAGTACCAAACGGAAAAAAAAGTACCAATTTTGGTACTAAAGTACCATAAGTGGCAACCGTGAATACGCGTAATGAATACACGGAATGAACATAAGTTTCGTTTTTTAGAGTACTCTAACTCTCAACATTCTAAAAGTAGTTGAAGTATTTGAGAGTACTCTAAGTATTTAATTTTCAGTTCATGCAAAAATTATGTGTTTTTAAATAGTAAGACACAAATTTATTTATATAATTTTTTTTATTTATTAAATATTATTCCAAATATTGACAATACTAATTTGTTAATTTTATAATAAAGCTAATTACATATATAATATGATATATTTATGAAATAAAATTTTGAACAAAAATTTATTTAAAAAAATTATAATGAGTTTTAAATAAAAATATGAGAAATAATAATGCTCTATAGTAATTTTAGTTTGCTTTTTAAAGTTGATATATAAAATATCACAAATTACAAATTAATTTAATATACAAATTAAATGTTTAGCATCGCCTGACTTAATATCTCTTTTTCAAGATTGTTGTGTTATTGATCTCTACTTAAATTCCATATTTATATAAATATTTATACAATATCTACACAATATCTAAAATCTATACAATATACAGAAACTGAGTACATATTCAAGGAGATATTTTTATATTAGTTATAAACTGAATCAATTTCTAAACATTCTAAAAATCACTCTTGACTCAAGAAGACACAAAGAAATATTTTTACAATAGTGCCTATTATGAATTGTCAATCGGTGATAGACAGTAGAAAAATTTCTGCTGCTGGTAGAAAAAATCAAATTTTGGTATTATGAATTGCAAACCGATAGAAGTTTTTCTATCAGCGGTAGACAAATTTCTCTACTGCATTTGAGCAGTAGAAGTTTGTCGATCGTATAAAATATATGCTGTTAAAACGCTTTATATAGTCAATTTAACGTATAAATTTAATATAACTTAAATATTACTAATTTAATAGTTAGTAATAATTCATTAAGATTTAATATAATATAATATATATTTAATATATTTGATTTCAAGTGTAGTGTTATATGTATATTGAGAATAATGATTGTTGCATTTTTGTTTTGGTTTGTTATTTATTTATGTGTATTTATTCAAATATTTTCAACATACGCAAGCATTTTCCAAATTTCTTAGATATATTTTTCAACGAATAATGTATTTACATAAAATTAAGAAATAATAAAATTAATGAATTTTGTTGTAGGGAAAAATTGAAGAGCAATAAAAAGCAGATAGCAAAACTTGTTGCAAATATTGGAAAAAATATTGTTGCAAATATGGAAAAAAGAAAGGCATTTGGAATAAGACACATTCCAGACCAATGTGGGACAAAATTATGATTGAGCTTTCTAGGGGCCTAGAAAATATTGAAAACATTTTAGTGAACGGAGGCAAGAGTATTGTGATTAAAAACTTACTGTAATACAAGAAATTTGTTATGGAATTAAAATTGGCTATGGAAAACACCGACTAAAGATATAAATATCGGTCCTTTAAGCTTCAACTGCTTAAAAAAGATATGAATATTACTAATTTAATTTAATGTAATATATATATAATGTAAATATAACTACATATTATAAAAATATTAAAATTAATCTATATATAAACATATTTATTTTTAGAATATTAAAGTTTAAGTTTAATATATTACTTTAGTTTATTAATGTAATGTAATATTAAATAATAATTTCGTATTAAGAAAATATATTTTTATTTATTTTAAAAAGAATTTGAATTCAATTTTAATGTTTCTTAGTGAACACAATACAAACAAAATAAGTTCAATTAAAGCTGGGCGCTCTAATAGTGCAAATGTTTGTCTATCAAGTTTCATAATACCAAATTTGCCTACCAATCGACTCGGTAGACAAATGTCTATTGTCTATTGGTAGACATTTCATAATAGCCACCATTATTTCGGTTCATTATTTTCATTTCAAACAGTATTTAAAAAGTCAATTAGCAAAAAATACTTTCTAGGTCATCATGTCTGAAGGACACTCTAGAGATAGAGATATAGGAAGAAAATGGGATTCCGGCGCTTCCAAAATAAAAAGAAAAGTTGAGTTGATTGCGTCCAACCAAGCTATGAGTGCTGCTATGAAAAAATTTCTTAAGAAACTATTAGAAACTTTTACTC
The DNA here is from genome assembly GCF_002237135.1 of Teleopsis dalmanni. Classification (NCBI taxonomy): domain Eukaryota; kingdom Metazoa; phylum Arthropoda; class Insecta; order Diptera; family Diopsidae; genus Teleopsis; species Teleopsis dalmanni. The sequence continues at coordinate 68,322,628 of NC_051846.1, read as the reverse complement.
CACAGTCTGATGAATCTCTTATACAATGTTCTGAAGCAGGGGTTGCTTCAGAGTTCAAAGAATTTGATGTCCAAATTTCTACACCAACTTTGGACGCTGGTGAATTTTCTATTGACCAACTTACTGAACTCCATAAAACATTCGAAATTGAGAAAATCAGTGATTTGAAAAATGAAGAGCAAGCAGTTCAATTAAGAGCGTCATTTGTTAACTTAGATCCGAGGAGGTGGGTGTTTCCAATAACGGATTCACAACATCATGATTTAATTAGCAATGACCCCCAGAAAAACGTGGAAAAATTTGATGAAAATCATCCTAAGGATTATTATAAGAGACATTTTTCTAATTTTTATTTCACTCGAAAATTGAGTAACAACGAAACGCAACGTCGTACATGGTTAGTTTACTCTAAGTGCCAAGATAAAGTCTATTGCTTTCCATGTAGACTTTTTTCGCATATGCAGACACTGATGGTAAAAGAAGGCTGCTGTGACTGGATAGATTTAAGTCGCATATTGCAAAGACATGAACAAAGTCAAGGGCACAGAGAATGCATGATTGATTGGATAGAATTTTATAAACGAATCACACACGGAAAAACCATAGATAAAGAAAACGGGAAATTGATTAGAGAATCGCAAAAGTATTGGTATAACTTGTTTTAAAGATTGATTGACATAATAATATTCTTAGCCTGTCATAATCTGCCATTTAGAGCTCTCGAGAATCCCTTAGCATGAACGATAGTGCAAATAGTGGTAATTTCATAGATCTATTTAAGTTATCTAAATATGATCTTACACTACGGCAGCACCAACAACGTATTAGTGACAAACAACAAAATCTATTTCCTTTTTTCAAAGTCGAGCAAGCTTTGGAATCTTGTAAAAATCAAATTAAAATTAACCTTAAAATCTCTGTCTAAAACCAGATGGGAGAGTAGAATCAGAGCAGTAAGAGCGATATATTTGCAATTTGATGATGTTATTGAATGCGTGATTGAACTGAAAAATCAA
>NC_051846.1:68312941-68321512 GCF_002237135.1 Teleopsis dalmanni | reverse complement strand
AATATTGATGAAGGTTAAGAATTTTGCGTTTTATTTAAAATTTCCCGAAAACTTTTCGGTCACAATGTATATGATTTTTTTCTGTTTTTGAAATAAAGTTCGAATATTTCGTGTTCAATTTGGCACAGGATGTTTAACTTAAAATCACAGCATATTTATTTTATTAAACATGTGGGTATTGAAATGGAAATAAGGTAAATATGTATGTAAACACATATACACTGGTTAAATATTTTTTATTGTATTATTTGAATAAATGTTGGACTAAAATATTTGGAATTTTTTCCTTTTGAAGGCGCAAATATGTTTCACAAATCGAACTTAAATGGTAAACATTTTATACATTTTTGATTATAAGCAAACATGTATTCTATAAGAACTCAACATTTGTTTTATGCAATATAAAACGAGAACACAATTTTACAGATACTTAACGTTTTTACGGGGAAATCGCAAAAAAAACAGTGAAAAAAAACAAATAAGTTGAATGTTTACTTTGAAAAATCAAATAAAAATTCCGCAAGCTTCAAAGCTTCAAATAAAATACTAAGAGTTCAGCATTTGTGGCATGACATTTAAACCCTCTTTATCCTTTAATAGGTTTCGGTATGGAAGTGTTAACCTTCGCAAATGCCGCAAATACTTTAAAGAAGGTGCCATGATGATTGCAAAGAAAAATGTAATAAAAAGCGAGTATCAGACAAATAAAAATTTCACCTTTAAATTTCACAGGATTTGTCTAGGCGGCGCCTTCACTGGTTTATGTATTTTTCATGTTTACAAGGGTTGTGCGAAAATTCAAAGTCGAGAGCTTGTGTTTGACAGGCAATTAAAACAGATCCTTTGCGGGCGAAAACATGCGTTCCCCTGTTTTCAAATTTTACACATGTTAAATTTAAAAAAAATATGTTTACAAAACCATTAAGTTTATTGGGTATTTGTGATTTATAAGATTTGATGTTATTAAAAAAATTTTTTATTTCACTTCTAATGTGTTTTATTTAATCTGTCAATACATCAAACCATTTAAAAATCATTACAAAAGGATAATTTTTTTTTCTTATAAGTACTTATATTATAATTTAATATAATATAATAAGAGTGAAATTATAATAACACAACTTCAAAAAATCAGTTTTAATTAATGTGTTTCTGAACAATTAGGGTTATTCATGAGAAATATATAATAAAGTACCCCTGAAAACTTTTTTTTTATATTAAACTATTAAAAAAAGTTAAATGTATTCGTTTTATTTTTATAAGTTTCAATTAAAATTAAAATTTTAATAAAACTTGTACAAAAAAAAACTATTTCAGTAGAACTGAGTAGATTCATTTGAAATTATCTATTTGAGATAAAAAACTTTTTAAGTTAAATAATTCTTGTGGCGAAAGTTTTGGTAATGCAGTTTTAAATATTTTACAGTGAAGTTCTAATGTTTGCAAAAATAAAATAAAGTTCTAAAATCTAGCTAATATCTAATTAAGTTTAACTTCTGAGAAAACTTGGGTAGGAAACTATAAATATTTTCCGTTCTATTTACAGTAGTTGATTGAAAGCGGATGATGGGCATAATAATAACTGCTGATGATTTTATAAAACATTCTATATTTGGTTATCAGTATCTAGTCTGCAACATATCTCTGTTCTCAAATCATCAATATGAATAAACATTATTTTATTGTTTAAGTCAAGAGTTGATTGGGAAACAAAATTTGTCAAATTTAATCCTAATCTTCATATATAAATATCAATATATATCAATTGATATATAAATATCAAATAAATATATAAATATTCGATATCCTTGGTGATAAGTATATACACCTATACTACAATATCCTCAATGATTGAGCAACCTATTAAACTTAATAAGTTCAATATTGCTATATTGCAGATTTGGCAACATGTGAACTCCTTTAATGGATTTAATAATCCGAAGCACACAGACTTGCACAATCAAGAGGATATTTAAAGAACTATATCAATATAAATATATAGATATTTTTATATTTATGTATAAATATAATAAAATTAAAAAATGTTTAATTTTTAGTAGTTAACAGATTTTGTTCAAAACATATGAAATGTAAATAATATGGTATAAAGTCAGTAAAATAATTTATGTCCCAAAGATTGTGTGATTTTCGTTATGACAATTATTTTTGAATAATAGTTGCATTCATATATTCATTATAGAACGGAACATCTCTACTTCAGAAATTTGTGATAGTACATACTTTAGAGAAGGCTTCATTTATAAGAATCCAATAAAACTATGTGTGATTAGTATTATTATTATTATCCTTTATTATTTTTAACTCTTATATCATTAAATGTTGTCGTTTTTGGGAACTTGCTCCAAAAATATTGACGTATATACTAACTGAAAAAGAAGGGTCTGTCCGAAGAGATAGATAGTCTAGAAGCAGACGAGACACTGGGTCGAAAATTACTCTACCCTTCTGACATTAGGAGGTCCACAACGGCTGACATTCATTCGAAAGACGAAATGAGCTAGGACTTTAAAAATAAAATTGAGCTGTTCTTTTTCTGAACTATAATAAGAGTCGTCAGTTACTACAAACAGTGACTATATTTTAAAATTTTTATAATTATTAATTTGTGTATGTTAACCAAAAAAACAATATACAACTAAAAGCAAATATTAATTTATGTTTAAAAATGGTTGAACGTACGAACTGCTTAAAAATGTATACTGGAAGTCATCAGAAGAGTCAAACGAGAGAAAATAACGCGCTATCAGAAGACCTAACAGGTTTCGATTCAAATCGAATTTTAGTAAATTCGTTGCAAAAGGTCAGACCATAAGTGCAGAGTAGAATACCAGAGTTGGTTTTTTGTTGTGCTGTTTAATCATTAAGTTGCATTTCAAGTAGAATACCTTGACTCTATTATATGTATGAACTTGATATTTGTGTCCATTGAAAATATGGTAAATAGATTTTAAAATATTACTGTGTGAATATCCGTATTGCTGCCAGAAGTAGAGGTGGCTATTATTAGCGAAGACAAAAGCTATGTTGCAGGGCATAAGTATATAGATAAAGTAAGGATATATCGAGGAGTCTATGTAAATCTATTGACCTGATGAACCAAGGCACTCTCCCGAGTCGCTACTATTTAAAAGCGGTCAGAAGTGCTAATAGAACATTAGTGTTCGATTCATGATAAATCTAATGAAATGAAACATATTGTCATTACTTAATAATTTAATAATAAGACCATATAAAATTTAAGTAAAATATGTCAGAAAAATATATTTTTGCAATTTTGCAGAAAATGTTATACAATAGTAGTTATTGAACCTTAAAATTATTCTATTCAAATAGAAGTGAAAAATAGAAAATATTAAATAATTTCATATTCAAAGATAGACTCAATCTGATTAATCAATTCAATATAAATTTATTTGTCTTGCAATTCTTTTTAAAGTTTTACTTAAATTTATTACTTTAAAAATAAAAATAGTTTTGTAATTTTTCAAAATTAAATGTAACTTAAACCCGCAACGACAGAATCGAAAGAAAAAAGACACACAAAAGCCCACTTGAAACTTTTACTTTTTGTTCCCACTGTGAAGGAACTTATCAAGTAACCACTTCAGAGGTCCTTTTTGTTGCATTTGCCATCCTTAAATGTGTAACCTGTTGATTGTTGATACTCAAATAAGAATCTTGTAACTTGTAGCGCAAACAACTATGCTTTTTTCCACCTCCTCGTCCTTCGCCACCTTCTGACACATTTTTTCATTGTGTTTTCCTTCGTTTTTTATATTTTGTGACTCACATTTTTATGGCTGGGCCTTACGCTAAGTAAACTTAGACAAGAAATTTTCTATTAAAAGTCATAATGAACAGAATGTGAAGTTGAGAAATGAAGAGAAACTTTCACATAAAAACTTAATCAATTATTTTTTTTATTATAGCTTTTTCTTAATTTCTAAATGCTACTAATTAATTCTTCAAGTAGTTATACAGTTGCTCATTTGGTAATTTATTTCTTATCTTTTTAGCTGAAAACATACACTTGGATGACTTGTACACGCGATATCGTCAACGCCTTCGCAAATCCCTTTTTAGATCGGGTTTACTGATATCACTAGTGGCATGTGTTGTATCCATTATAATTGGCATCATCTATCAGCAAGTAAGTACTGGCCAACATACTGCCGAGCACACCTATTTTGTGTTCTGGAATCGATACTTTTGTTGACTTTTGCGAAAAGGCATTTCACTATTGTGACTTTTATCTTGCCTTATAAACTTAAACGATTAATCTTTTTTTCTTATTTTTTTCTCTTTTTTATCTTTTTACATTTTCTGTATGCTGACAATTTTAGCAATGGTTGCAAACTATTTTGTTGGCATTGGCAGCGCTTATATCTGCAAGCATCCTTACTGCTCTCCAATTTCCAGCTGTGCTCAGTTCTCCTGCGGCTGCTTTAGCCTTTGCCATTGTGACCACTTTCTCCTTGGGTACGATAGCAGCAATTACAGGTGAAGAATTGGCGCCATTACCGTTATTTGCTGTTTTTCTGGTGAGTACACAAACAATGCGACATGACTGTTCCTACCGCAAATCCTTAATGATACCATTTCCGTTTCCTTTCACTTAATCATAAATAAATGTTAAGGATTGTTTTCAACATAATGCACATCAGGTAGATTTAGTGCGATTACGACTGTACATGTTGGTATTTACAGACAAACATCAGTTTTGTTAGTTTTGGGGCTAAAAGCACAATAAAGTTTTGTGGTTTTAATGAAAATCATTAGTCACCGCAATTGGGACAATTCAGTGAAATATTTAAGTTGACTTTCATTTAATCAGGCAGCTTATAATACTTTAAGTAGAACCAATGTAGATGATGTTCCAGATATTGATTGATGATTGTTTGACTTGTTTACTAAAAGAAAATTACCCCAATTATATTGTCCAATAATTATTCTGACAAATAGCTCTTTAATATTAGATTTTCTACGCAAATAATTGATTTTGACAATGTCAGAAATATTGAAGCAAATAAACAACATTTATTTGAGGTTTTCATTGTATCAAAAATAAGTTTTCTAATTCTTACACTGTTGAAAAATCGATTAGAATTTATTTACTGCTTTATTTCAGTGGTATTTTAGATTTGTTAATAATTAGGTATATTCATTTATAGGGAACCAACTGTGGCTCTTGGAATATGTTTCAACACATGATCATAAAAAATAATTACTTTACTTTTATATAATATATAATTTAGTTTTTGATTTCTGTTTTAGAATTAATCAAGCATTGTTTTCATGATCATTGTTAATAATTCTTTAACCAATCACTTCGAAAATGTATCCTTATACTATTTCTTTTAAGTCTAAATGCTTCAAACTTTTGGATGTAATAAAAAATAAATTATTATCATAACAAATTATTTTATTCATTGTAATAAAGGTCCTAAATAGGTCCTAAATAAAAAGGACCTAGACACAAAAATGAAATTTATTCTTTTTTTAACTTCTATTAACTCATTTACTTATGATCGAAGACATTTTGATAACTATATAATCTTAGTTATCTCAGTTGAAATCTCAGTGGATATTTAGGTTTAACAATTCGATTCTGATGTTAATTGAATCTGTTAACTGGGGTAAAATTGTGCGGAAAACACTTTGAAATTAAACTTGTGGATTCCTATGTAGACTACCGCTGTCCTACCGTTTTAAGGGATAATTTCAAACTTTGAAACAGAGTGACAGAGTAACAGAGTCAGAATTATTATTAAGAGTCAAAATTATTACTAAGTGTCAGGTTTACACTATTGCTTAATTTCTTTTTTTAATTTATGATTACGTTATTGATTCCAAGTCTCCTTTCCAAATAATGCACACAATCTTTTTTGTATTTCATAAAATACGTCAGAGGTTCGCTGACAAACCCGCATTTGAATCAGGCATTGTGTTCACAACTTTTCAAACTAAAAACATACCGTCCAAACCCATTAATTACATACCATATGCTATGATTTTCTTGATCATGTTGAACAGTGCGATCCTACGCCAGTTATTTCTCTTTGTTAAGTCGCCTTTTTTAGGGAGCTTGATAACTGTACCTATTTTAATTTGCAGTCGTTGAAACTCATCTAATATTTACTACAAAAATCACAAAGGACAAGATTACACATCATGTGGTTATAAATCAAGAACGCTGTGAATATGCCATGCGAATATTAAGCAATAATATATTTATTATACAAAAAATTGAATTTGAATTTAAATCAACTTTTGGATAAAAAAGTATTAACAAATTATTATGAAATTAGAAAAAGTAAGGTTTAAACAAAATAAAGAAGATTACTACATAACTTCGTTTTAATACGAAGATCAAAATCGTCAAAACTTTGGGAATTATTTACATAAATACAATCCTTTGCGTAAATTCATAAAAAAATGTGCAATGGTTAGATAAAGAGCATTATGTTGGTGATTGATTCTAATCACCACAATTGAAATTATATATTTCTCGCCTTAAATAAAACAAGACAAAAGAACAACAAAACAAAAACAAGACGTATTGTTTGCTTTCTGGCATCGTTTTGTCAATACCATATCTTCCAAATTCAGATCTTCAAATTAACACAAAAAAAAAATTGATGATCATGTGGCTGTAGCGATCAGAGTTGACCATTTGTGCTAGATTTTATTCATTTTCAAAAAAAAGTTCTGGAGGTGGGTTATCCGTTTAATTATTACTTTTCACTGCCCCAGAGGGAGCAATATCATTTGTTGATATGTAGTACTCCTCATATGTTGAGACAGTCACATCACTGAAAATTTGATGCGAAAAATTTGAAACTATTACAATTTTATTATGTTTAGAAGTCGTTAAATGATTTATATTATAAAATTTATATTAAACTAAATATATAATACATCATAATAGGGCTGCCCAGACCAGATAAGATCGCGTCCCAACACATATCATTGAAAAAGTAAGGTTTAAACAAAATAAAGAAGATTACTACATAATTTCGTTTTAAAATGAAGATCAAAATCGTGAAAACTTTGGGGATTATTTACATAAATACAATCCTTTGCGTATATTCATAAAAAAATGTGTAATGGTCTGATAAAGAGCATTATCTTGGTGATTAATTCTAATTACCACAATTGAAATTATATATTTTTCGCCTTAAATAAAACAAGACAAAACAACAACAAAACAAAAACAAGACGAATTGTGTGCTTTCTGGCATCGTTTTGTCAATACCATATCTTCCAAATTCAGATCTTCAAATTAACACAAAAAAAAAAATTGATGATCATGTGGCTGTAGCGATCAGAGTTGACCATTTGTGCTAGATTTTATTCATTTTCAAAAAAAAGTTCTGGAGGTGGGTTATCCGTTTAATTATTACTTTTCACTGCCCCAGAGGGAGCAATATCATTTGTTGATATGTAGTACTCCTCATATGTTGAGACAGTCACATCACTGAAAATTTGATGCGAAAAATTTGAAACTATTACAATTTTATTATGTTTAGAAGTCGTTAAATGATTTATATTATAAAATTTATATTAAACTAAATATATAATACATCATAATAGGGCTGCCCAGACCAGATAAGATCGCGTCCCAACACATATCATTGAAAAAGTAAGGTTTAAACAAAATAAAGAAGATTACTACATAATTTCGTTTTAAAATGAAGATCAAAATCGTGAAAACTTTGGGGATTATTTACATAAATACAATCCTTTGCGTATATTCATAAAAAAATGTGTAATGGTCTGATAAAGAGCATTATCTTGGTGATTAATTCTAATTACCACAATTGAAATTATATATTTTTCGCCTTAAATAAAACAAGACAAAACAACAACAAAACAAAAACAAGACGAATTGTGTGCTTTCTGGCATCGTTTTGTCAATACCATATCTTCCAAATTCAGTTGGAGGGCCGCAAAAATAAATACATCCGTTCATAATTTTTCTGGAGAAAAATAAAAACACGGCGATAATGTTAAATTTAGTTTTATTAATTCTTCATTAATTTATCTTTAACAATTCTATCACTATTAGCATTATTAATATTAGTTCTTGCTATACGGAAAATATTTTATTTTTAATATAACGTTAAAATAATATTGTACAAAGAAACATTTACTAAAGTCTTTGTCAATTAAGTGAATTAAAGTGAACTATAATAAGTTATTTAAAACATTTTTATTCATTTATTTGGGATACAGTAATAATTAAATAATGTATTGTTACTGAAATATAGTAAAGAAAAATTTGCCTAATTATGATACATTAGAAACATATCGAAGGCCGCACAAATATTATCTCCGGGCCGTGCTTTGCACTGCTCTGCATTAGACGACAATTATGTTTGATATATATTACTGAAACAGTATAGTCAAAATAGAATAATGAATTGGATAAACCTTTCTATATACCTTCTGCTCAAAAAGTACTCGGATTTTGTAAATAAAACACAAATTCAAATTTTATTCGAAATTTATTTTATCTCCTTCAAAATATGCTCCTTCTGAAGCGATACA
>NC_051846.1:68303987-68312841 GCF_002237135.1 Teleopsis dalmanni | reverse complement strand
TCTCGATAAGAAATCTATATGGGTAGCACTAAGAAGCTTAGGATGCTGTTCTCAAAAAAGTGACGTATTAAAAGAGATGGATAGTTTGGAAAGTTGACTTCAAAATCTCCACTACGCATAGCACATAGTGCTTGTCTTTTCGCAAAGAGAACATTTACAAGCAAAAATCAACGATCTAGTAAAAATCGCGGCTAAAAATACGTGCTAATGTTGTTCTTTTTATTTGACACTACAGTCCAGTGTGACCCTTCCTCACGATCTGCCTCCATCTGTCGCGATCTTCTGCTACTCTCTTCCAGTTTAGTACTCCAATCTTTCTTGCATCATCATACACGTTCTCATCCCATTCTGTTCTAGGCCAACCTCTGTGCCTGGAAATTTATTTCCAATTGCTATAACTCATAACTTGTAACCTCTGGGTTCCAGTTGCTCAAAGTACAAAAAAAATCTCTGAAACGTTCTAACATTTCTTTTTTTAATTGGGTTTAACTATTTTAGATTTATATTGAATAACAAAATTTTATAATTGATTATAAATGTATTAATAATAATTTTTTTTTTTGCAGATGTATATTGCCATGAAAAAAACTGTTGTTCTTAATAATTTAAATGCTGTTGGGACGCAATTGGACGCTGAATTTGAAACGATCATTGAGCAATGGTGTTCAAACAAATGTTCTGAAAGCTTTAGGAAATATATACAAACGGGTCATTTTTGAGAAAATCACTTTTATCTGCTGGCAAAACAAAGGTGTGAGAGAGAAACCAATGATTTTTGTAACATATAAGGCCGTGAAACGGATAACCCAAAACATTTTTTGACTTTCATTTCGTTCAAACTCCATAAAATTCTATATATATATATATATGTATACATATAGCATATCTTAACATATAAGTATATCTATACGTACGTAACATATATATAACTAAAACTATGTGGAATTTGAATTTAAAAGTCTAAAAGTATTTACATCTAAAATAAAATATTATTGTATACATATGTATAGGGGAAATAAACATATATACATATAGTTATGATATATATTTATAATTTATATATATATGATTTATATATATATGATTTATATATATATGATTTATATATATATATGACTTATATATATATATGACTTATATATATATGATTTATATATATATATGATTTATATATATATATGATTTATATATATATATGATTTATATATATATGTGATTTATATATATATATATATGATTTATACATATATATGATTTATATATATATATGATTTATATATATATATGACATATATATATGATTTATATATATATGATTTATATATACATGTGATTTATATATATATAAATATGATTTATACATATATATGAGTTATATAAATATGATTTATATATATATATACATATATATATGATTTATATATATATGATTTATATATACATGTTTTATATATATTTGATTTATATAAATATGATTTATATATATATATGAGTTATATAAATATGATTTATATATATATGATTTATATATATATGATTTATATAAATATGATTTATATATATATATGATTTATATATATATATGATTTATGTATATATGATTTATGTATATATGATTTATATATATATATGATTTATATATAAATGATTTTTATATATATGATTTATATATATATATATGATAAAAATATATAATATATATATATGATAAAAATATATAATATATATATATATGATAAAAATATATGTATAGATATGTATATTTCCTCCATACATATATATACAATAATATTTTTTATGAGATATAAGTACTTTTAGACTTTTAAATTCAAATTCCACATAATTTTATATATATATGTAGGTTTATTCCTGTATACATATACATACAATAATATTTCATATGAGATGTAGGTACTTCTAGACTTTTAAAGATAAACTTAATAGAGAAGTGTGGATAAATTCAAAAATTGATCATTTTTAAAAATAGGTCTTTTAGAACGTTTTCTATTTCGTAAACTGTTTTTATTTTAATGGAAAGATATGTAACTATTTTTTTTTTTACAAACTGACTGTTTTCCCAAATTTGTTCAATTACATAAAGTTTAATGCCTTTTATTCTTAATGAATTGTAAAAAGCAGTTATGCGATTTGAAATTATATTGCTTTGGCAATTGATACCTTTATGATATCAAAGCGATGTGGTAGACTACTTAAGATATACAATATATAATCTATGTTTAAAATGGGTTGAATCAACCTGCACGTTTTAACTTTAATATAACGTACACTTTTTTTTGGATTGCTTTGAATAGGTATCACGCGTACCATAGGTTTATTATACTAAAGACATGCATAGACATACAATACAACCATGTCAAGCAATATTTTTTTCAGTTTTCGCTCCGACAAAAATTTCGGTTATTTTTGCGGTTCGGTTCCAGTTCGAAGCCATGCTATTAAGTATAATTTTTGTTGTATTTGTTTTAGCGCTGAATATTTTTTTTAGAGATTTTTCCTACAAAATGTTTTCATTTCACTTTTATTTCGAATTTTTATTACAATTAACTAGCATTTTTTTTAATTCCCAAATTAAAGAGTTATCATTGACTTTGTCTATTAATATCGGTAAATTCAAGTTATCCACTACCATCAAACCTGGATATCTGCATACGCCATGGCGATTTGTAGTCGGCTGAAAACTCGCATTAACGGGTTTGAAGTCTTACAAGGTAAAGATAAAGATACTCTGCTGGAAACACCCCAACCTAAGCTGACCTATGTTTTAGTCTTAATGCCTATATTTTAAATAATATTAATATTGTATGTTTATGTATAATGAATCTATCTAACTACGTAAAAAAACTGAACTAAATCTGAAACAAAAAACTGATTTGGGTTTCCGGTGAACGTGCCACTCTATATGCTTTATTTTATTTGCACTTAAATTTTAAATAATAATTTCATTGTAATTATGATTTAAAGTAATATTATTAATGTAAACAATAAATTGTAACTCCTAAGTCCATTTCATAAATCGACAAACAAAATTGGATCTTCATAGTAAATTTCATGTTTATAAGTAATCGAAAATGTATAAAATAGTATAAGTTTTATATATAAATAAGCGATATGATTGTTTAATTTACGTTTTACTTTAATACAGCAATTTAGTTTTACCATAAAACAAGAAAATAAGAAAAAATAACAAAAATGCTTGCAAGATTGTAAAGTTATTAAGATATATATTTATATATATATATATATATTAATTTTTACTACATAAAGTGTATATTTAAAACGATAATTACTAAATTGAGCGTATATTTATATTTGTTAAATATGATTAATGTTTAAATATGATTTTATAATTCTATTTAAGAATTTTTTTGTATTTAGTCATTATTACAAATTATTCGGAAAATTATTTTTAATGTTATACATATATACTCTTTAATTTTTAATTGTAAATTGATCGTATAGATGCATATTTTTAATTTTAAATAATTATTTAAATTATATTTTAATTCATTCAAAACATTTTTGCATATAATCTTACAGAAAAATTATTAAAAAGTAAAATCTGTTATTTTTAATATGTTAAAAATGTTTTATTAAAAAATTTTAATGTCTTTATTTACTTTTTGTAGTAGTGATCAATATTAAAACCTTTGAATCTATAAGTGGGATATTTTAAGAATGTAAAAATATATTAATTTTTTTTGCTTTATGTCTCATTTTGATTAATTTTATAATAAAGTCCTAATTTTAACAAAATAAACACCAACTATTTTTATTTTTAAAAAATCATTTTTTATATGAGTTGTTATATTTGAGAGGATGATATATTTTGTTTTTTATTTATTCATTTTAATCGTGTATGAGTACAATTAAGTATTTGCAAATTAAGCAATTTAAATAATACTTCATTATAAAGTTTTATAGTTAAAATTATTTTATTAGTTTATATATAAATATGTGTTTAATTTTAGTATATATATGTTCTTATATATATATACCTTTTTCACAAGATTTTTTCATAATATAATAAAGATATTTATACATTAAGTGATATATATTTTTAAATATGTATATGCGTATATATTTCTTTATGCCAATATCTTTATTCTGTTACAAAAAGTTTACAAAAAAAAGGTATATATAATATATAAATAAATATATCCTATATATAAAGGACATATAAATAAAAACTAATAAAATAATTTTAGATAAAATTGTTTAAAATTATATATAATACATATATGTATATATATATATATATCTTAATATATTAATTCATTCTAAATAAATAAGGACCAAATCGTAACTTAAAAAAGGTTGAGTGTCTCTACATCTCATTAAAATTACAATTGATACATTTTTTTTGTTAACATTGAACTTATAGCACTTTCAAATATAAGAACTCATAAATACATTTTTTATTCTGTAAATTGTAAATGTAAAAACTCTTTAAATAAGTTTAAAAATTTATCATAAAATGTACAAAAACAGGATTAAGAATGTTAACATAAATGTTATTATTTTTAAGAGTTATCTTAACTTAAGAAAATAGTGAGTAATAGATCCTTAGCGTGTAATGTATAAAATAAAATAAATTTTCTATAAAAATCAACAACGAAATAGATTTAAACAAATAATAGTAACATTATTACTAAAAAACAATTTTTAATCAAGTCTGACAAAAGGTTTTATAACTTATCTTAAATATTAATAATATAGAACAGGGCTGTCGAGATCAGATACGATCGCGGGCCAATACAAGTCATTGTACAGATTAAGGGGCCGCAGAAACAAATAAATACGTCTATGATTTTTTTTTTGTGAACAATAAAAGTTCGGTGATAATGTCAAATTTAGTTTTATTAAATTATTCATTTGTATTCATTTTTTTGGGATAGCATAAAAATAAAACATTGTAATTTTACCAATATTTTAGATTAACATAGCAACTTGATGCGGGCCGCATCTGGTTCGTGAGATGTGCTTTGGGCAGCCCTGATATAGAACATTGCAGCTAAATTGTTATTACAACTATATTCGTTGCTTGAAAGCTGTTTTATAAAGTTTACAATTATTATATATATTAATATTAAATTATTATCGTAACCCATTAACGGATTACATGAAGAATACACGGGATGGAAAATGTGAGGGCAAGTCGAGAGTTTACTAGGAGAATGATGGAAAAAAATGTTAATGTGGGTGAGGTGACAATTAAACGTAGCTTAAATCCATGTGAAGGAAGCTTATTATTTCGATAAGATTGAATGTTAAACTAATCGAAGTAAAACTGGTGTATGTGTTCGGATATTATAGCCGATTATGAGGGATAAAACTAGAGTTAGGAAAGGAAAATGTGTAAAGTGAAATTGATTGATTTTCATAAAATTTGATGTTAACTTTAAGTTATACTTTGTTCTGCTAAAAGATGATTGGCATTACAATATGTCAATTACAATTACGATATAGCATAGACCACTTATACTGTGTTGTAAAATTATAAAATTACCATCTTCGGCAGAGTTGAAAACTTTTTTTCAATAAAATTTATGTCGGATCTTTTAAACCAAAAAATTTGTAACTTAAAGTTAAAATCTATATAATTTATATAAATGGAAAGCTAAGCTATATTGAGTTATAGCATAGTGGAAGAATATGTTCAAAATATGTGTTTTCTAAAATTCACTGCCAAATAAAAGTGCCCGAGAATTCGGGTCGTGCCTAAATTCCTAGATAAACTGCTCTTACAATGTATAAATCAGGCATTGATCAATGATTTCATCAAAAGTTTCGTGAAATTCCCGGGAATTTGGATCGTACCTAAACTCCTACATTAATTGCTCTTACAATGTCTAAATCAGTCATTGATCAATGATTTCATCAAAAGTTTTATAAAATTCCTAGGAATCCAAACTCCTAGCCTAAACTTTTAGATTAACTGATGAAGGCAAAGGCGAATTCCTAATATTAGGAGATACACAAAGTACGAAATAAACGTTAAAATATTAAAAAACAAAAATAAACTTTAAAATATTAAATGCTTCAAAGAGAGGCTGGAACCCCAAAACTCTTCGTCGTTTACAGTACTTACAAGAATCCAATGAGATATATTTGTATCAAGAGATGTAAAAAATGATAAAATAAAGGCATCAATGTGGACACAATTCTAGACAAGTGCATGTAATCCTTTAGTGATGTGTATATGTAGTTTGATTTAAGATTTAATAAAATTTTTAATTTAATATTAATAATAATAATATTATAAATATTTAACAATTTTCGGAAAGAATTTGTTTTACGGTATGGAATTTGATTAGATACAGATGCCCTAAGATACTGGGATAGCTCAAATTATTAAATCAGGTGGCATTGAAATTAGGGAAACGGCTACAGGTTTTCTTATGACTTATGTGGCAAGGACGAGTTTTCTTATGATTTACGTCGCAAGGACCGGTTTTCATGTGATTTATATTGTAAGAACGGGTTTTTTTGTGATATATATTGCAAGGACTGTGAACTACTAATTGGTGGAATCACTAACACCACATACGCAAAACATTTTACTGACAACAGCGAATCTCCACTTTATTTGGATGACGAAAACACAATAGAGAGAATGTCAGTATTATGTTTCTGTACTGCATTCTCAAGATTCATACTTAAAATAGTAAAGTACGACGTCGTATGTAGCTTTAATTAAACAAAAACACCTGAACATTGGACAAAAAAAGCACAAGTCAACTATTTCAACTAAGACCGAAACCTACTCAGCGACAAGGTATCTGTGCTAACGAGCCATTGCGAAATAGAAAGGCATGCTATGAGACTCGTTCTATCCTATAATAACTTTTGTTGTTGTTATGGCGATGAGGAGACCGTGCTTCATCTCATGCGCCAGTGCCTTTTTAAAGGTTCCTTTTCTTACCGACTTGACCGAGCTGTCATCGTGTAATATTATGGACTTAGCCCAATACACAGAACTAATATTATGGACTTAGCCCAATGCACAGAACTAATATTATGGACTTAGCCCAATGCACAGAACTAATATTATGGACTTAGCCCAATTCACAGAACTGTTAGGTTGATTTTCTTTTACCTATTGGGGGAGTCATTACCTTTTTCGGTGTTGGTCGCATACTGATCTTTCAGTCTATGTACGTACTAGTGCTAATCCCGTGGTACTACAATAGGCCAATATTTGAGTTCAATTGGGCTTTTTGAATAAAAGGCCGTCACTTCAATCTACCTATCTAAGTAGCTCGAATAACAGCTCCTTACCTCTTTCAAATACTATTCGTTTCTTTAAAAGTCAAAAATTGATGTAATTATTGGAATGAGTTTTACAGTACAATGGATCTTTACGGTCTGAGTGCAGTAACTCTATCCACAAAACATTCCCAAGAGGTGGTTTTAGTAGGTACAAATTTTACACGTTGACTTTCGACGCTTTCAAGCAACGGAAAAAAAACGTCACGTTTTTAAATACGAATCAAAAATAATTGACTGTCCGGTTTAAAGCAGGAATTTTAGTTAAAAAGAACTTATAGTGGCAAATTGAGTGAGTATATACGAAAGAAACCTTATATAAATTCCTTCAACTCCTAAGAATGAACATAGGACCGCAAAGAAAGAAATATTAATATTATGAAATTATTACTAAGTCCAATAGATCAGCGCAAAAGCGTAAATAGAAGCTCAAAAAGGATTTAATGTATCGGATCTGTTTGTATTACCTAGCTTATTCCACAACCCATGTGGGATTGCACCGTACCACATCTGTGCGTGCGTATCTTTAATCTAACAAAATTGAGTACAAAATTTTAATTAAAATTTCAAAAAAATAATTTTACAATTTCTATTTTGTTGTCTATTTTACATAACATTCTATAATTATATTTTTATTTGCAATTTGGAAATGATTTAAGTGGGAAGAAGTGTCAATTCCTTGCTTAGATTGGCATTATTTTAATATATATTGAACTTTGAGTTCTAATTGGAATTAAATATTTTTTAAAGGGAATAATTTAACCTGCAGTTATTTTATTTTCGACCTTATGTATTTCAGTTTGTATATTTTTGATAACGATTTCAAAATTACGTATATCCGCCGATATCTGTTCAAGACTCAGAGCAATATTTTTCATTTTTTCACGATCAATTTGTACTTCAAGATCTCGTATTTCCTTTGTGACATTACCTGTTTGTGAAACCAATTCAACAAGATGACTGCAGGTTTCATGCAGTGTGGCCAACAGTTT
Source organism: Teleopsis dalmanni (assembly GCF_002237135.1). NCBI lineage: Eukaryota > Metazoa > Arthropoda > Insecta > Diptera > Diopsidae > Teleopsis > Teleopsis dalmanni. Next base: position 68,304,562 of record NC_051846.1, on the reverse strand, counting down.
ATAGGCTTTCTTGGCATGTAAATCGTGCTTGGCACTCTGGAATAGTAAGTCGTCAGTATAGTTGAATTGACGTTGCAGTTGTGCTGAGACAGCATTCAATTGTTTTTGTAAGTCACGCGTATCATCCAAGACCTTAAAGATATCATTCCGTTGCTTCCGTATATTTCCTATGAATTCTAGTATCCTACGTGTGTATTCCTTGCGTAAAGCCGCTGCATTTGGATTATTTTTGAGTTCTTCACTTAGTTGTGCATGTTGAATATTTTTCTCATGTAGTGTTTGTTCCAGTTGTGTGATTGTTTCTCGTAGTTCCAGTACGTTTTGTACGTTTTTTGCTTGTTTTGCAGTTTGCAACACTTTAAGTGTCTCTTCCATTGGCTTGCGATAGCTCTGCCATTGCTGTTCCCTTGTTTTGCGTCGTTCCTTTGTTGTGGCTATAAGGTTTTCAAGTTTGGCTATATTTTCTTTTGGGTTTTCAAGAACGACACATGTGCGTTCATGCATTTTTGCTTCTTGCTGCAAGCTTTCGATTTCATTCTGTACCGCTGTTTGTTGACTTCTTAAACTGACTATTT
>NC_051846.1:68284713-68303887 GCF_002237135.1 Teleopsis dalmanni | reverse complement strand
CTTGAACTTATTACTATGATAAGAGTGTGTAATTCAATTAAAGTTTTCAAATGAAGATATTACTTGTCTAATATGTTTAAAGTCTGCAATATAACTAAAGAAATGAACTCTTTTAGAAAAGTTTGGAATCTTTGTTAAGCAATGCTTATATTCGCTGAATATATCGAGTTGAACCAATGGCGCTCAATTGTCTGTAGTGCATTTAATCATAAATTATCTGAAATTTGTTTTCTTCTTGGTTTAAATTTAGAAACGTTAGATTTAATTAAGAAATTACAACATAAACGACTATGGAATAAATTATTACAAATACAGTTAATTAGTGGATATTGTACTCGTTTATAATTTTAAAGTCAAAGCTTCTACCAAATTGAAGCTCTATTTTATTTATACCATATAATAGCTCCAACATACTAGAAAGGAATGTATGACTTAACCTACATTATTTCATCATATGTACATATACGTATAGCTGCTTGGATATGTTGTATTTGCGATATTGAGTAACTTAGAATTAAATATTTTTTTGTGCAGATTATAATTTGATGCACTATAAATGGATTAAAATTGAAAATTGACCACCTCTCTCATAATATTTTTTTTTAAATATTTTTATAAAAAATATATTTCTTTATTATACTAAACATTTTATTTTATCGCATTGAAATGGGACTCATTTTGTTCTGAACTTTACTATGAATCAAAAATTCGGAACATACCATAAATCAATTTTTAGTTAAATAAATATTTTCCAAAATAAAATAAATATATTTCCTATCGTTTGCTGCTAAAATCTATATAGAAGCCAATTAAACAAAATATATTATGAAATATTATATTGTTCTTGTTTCATCATTATATATATATTTTTATACCCTTAAATTCTATAATAAATACAGTTGTAAAAATTATATTAATAATTATAATACAAGACTAAATCAGAAACTTAATTGAGAAATAGTTTACTAGTAGTATAATAAAAATAATGTACGAAATACTTGTAGAACGCACTGCGCTATTGCCTTCCTGAACATCTTGCCACCAAGTCCATTCATATTCATAATACTTCGGATCACATAGCGGATCGGCGGGTTTATTGTTAGGTTCATGTGCATGTTCACGGAAATATGAAATACGTTCTAGCAATTCCAAAACAATTTTGGAATTTTTAAATTGTTCATATAAATTATTTTGTTCGCAGGGATCCTCATCTATATCAAATAAACAAGGCGAAATAAGTGGGTTGCATGTAATCACTTCAATGGCAGAAGTATTCTGACATTTGACCTCTGCATCAAGTCGTAATTCAGTGATATTACTCGCTTTACCATTGTTAGTATTAAATTCATACAAATTATGCCACACTGTTGTATTTCGTATGAGATTCTCATAATCCTTAGATCGATTGTCAATTTCATCGTCATGGTTTGGTCGCGTACCCAACCAAGAATCGTAAATTCCTTCTTCAGTAGTACCATTAATAAATTTCCATTTACCTTTAAAATAAGAAACATAATTGTCAATATCGTCTATGTTATGTACGATCTCCCGTTCAACTGCTTCATAGCCATATTTGAGTGCAGACCACAGGTTGACACCATCTAATTTTATACTTTCATTGATGTATATACCAGCAGCTGCAGCTAATGTCGGCAGTAAATCAGCTACGTAGATACGCTGCTTCCAAACTGTGCCTAATTTTTCAAATTTTGGTGACCAAATGGCAGCTGATGAACGTAAAGCACCTTCCCATGGCGAATTTTTTTGCTGCGTATATGAATGGAGATATTAAAGTGATGTTTTGAAAATGTATTTATTCTTTAAGTACTTACTCCTCTTAATGGATAGTTTGAAGCTGTTGTAGCATGCATGCCCACAGTTGGACCACCATTATCGGAATAAAACAAAATAATTGTGTTGTTTAAAATTGATTTTTTGGACAAAGCTTCTATTATATGTGCTACACTTGTGTCTAATTTGGACATCATAGCTGTAAATATATAAAATTGACTTTTAAGTTATTAAATTGAATAATGAAAAGCTTTATTAAAAACGAAAATTGAATCGAATTGAATTTTATATTCTATATTGAAATTACAAACTTTTGAACTAAATATTTAAAGTATGTGTTCTTTTACTCATCTGACTTGATAAATTCTCTATAAAAAACAATTTCGTTCCAAGTTTTCAACAAAAACATGCTCTCATATGGTTTAAAGCTGGCGAATATTTTCAAATTATTTAAGCCATCAAAGCTACTTAATACGATCACTATTCTACAAAACTTTTTTAACAATTCCTAACTCGAAATTTTTCTAGATAGTACAACGGATATATCACTAGATAAAAACTTAAGTGAACCTAATGCATTTTCTAATTTTTTGCAATTTTTTCAAAGATTGTTGCACTACTTTATCAAATACTTACAGATAAAATACAGTGGTATACTAAAAATAGTAAAGTATACTTGAGATGTATACTGTTACAATAATATACTTGAGATGACGAAATAAAAACTATTACAACATGTCCAATTATGACATCCCATATATATAAACTTACTTTGGAATATCACAACAGTATCGACACCTCAATATTATTCTCATTATATTACGAGATATATAATGCATTAAAGAAATTGTTTATATTAATTTATGTATAGTTTATAGATTATAAATTCATAATCTATATAAAATTTTTCTTTGCTTTTGTAATTTAACAAATATTCTAACATAGGTAAATCGAACAATTTTGCATTCACCATAGGTTGCAATACTTATCAATTCGATTAATTGGTTTAGCATATAGTAAATGCAATGGTCTGAGAATTTTTCATTAAAATATTTTTTGTTCCAATACAATATATTGAATATATTGCGTAAACTCCCAGGAGCACCTAGGTGTACGACCCGGTCCCACTTGTCAGACAACAAAATGATCTCATGACCTGAAAATGACACACTGACTTTTTGTTTTCAATTTAACTACAGCTGGAGATATTAGCTAAAATTTAACAAACGTCTAGGTTAAAGATCTGATGCTTCTTATTGGTCGAACAAAGAAAAGAACTCACTCTTCCTGCTTGATAATTGTTCAGTTGCCTGGGCTATAATCATAAACTCCATATATAGAATAAGCTATATACAGCAATATTGATGACAAGGGATGACAAATTCTTAACACATTACATATAATTTTCTAAATAGGAAATTAGTTATAAAAGCAATTCAAGAAAGTAGAAATAATTACACTTTATTCCTATGATTGACCAGCTTTTTCTTACACATTTTTAGAAAAGTACCTTGCCGGTTTAAGCTAAGGTAAGGAGAATAGATTTGTTAAAATATATATAAATTTAACACCACCTTTTTAGTTTAGAATAAAAGATCAGTTAAAATATATAAATTGAATAGAATGAACATAATTAATCTTAACGAATATCTTAGGAAGAACGTTGTATTAAAACAACAAATAATCGCTAATTATGAGATGCGATAAAATACAGGATCCCTAAATTTTGTCTGAAAGCTCTTGAAGTAAATTTCTGACTACGGGCATACAGTCGCATCTCTTTATTAATAATTATTTGATTATTTGTTTACCATTGAAGTATATTATATTGCAAAAGACCAAACAGCGTTCTCAACCAAAACAGGAGTATCCTAAAATCACTCTCTGAACTACACAAAATAGGTATATCCGATACAAATATTTGCAGATTTTGCTGTGATAAGGAAGAGTCTATGGAACATCTGATCACCAACTCTAATGCACTAGGCCACAGAACACATAAAATTTAAGCTGCATACCAACTAGAGGATGAATACCTTAAAAACTACCTCCGAAAGAGCTGGTTTGATTCCTCAAGATACGAAATGTTTAAATACAATGGGATGCATAATAGATAAAGCTGGTCGCAGCGCATAAAAGCCCTAGCCTAACTTATAAACCACTACCATTTCCATTACACTCACCTGCATACGTTCTTCTTTCGGGATCCTTAATATATGAAAATTTTTCAATTTCGTCTGGAGGTGCTTGTAAAGGTTTATCGTCATTTGCGGCATGTGGCGCTAAATGATTCAAAAGCAAGAACAACGGCTTCTCATTGATATTGTGATCATCGATAATTTTTACAGCTTTTGCTGTTAAAAGATCTGTGATATAAGTGCCGGTGTATTTCTTCGAAATATCCAAATTTTCTCGAAAATCGTGTCCTCTTGAGAAATTTTTGTTCTAATATTAAAACATTTAAGTTTTAGTATTAAGTAATAAGTATATACAACTTACTGGATTATATAAAGTGTGATCAAAGTAATCGATATAAGCGCCCAAATAGCCAAAATGATAATCAAAACCTCTAAGAGTAGGCGTGTAAGCTTTACGTGAGAAACCCAAATGCCATTTACCGATAATGCTAGTATAATAGCCATTTTGTTGGAATATTTGTGCCATTGTTGTTTCATTGACTGGCAAACTCCACGGCTGATCATTTGGTATAACGTAATGCTGCATGCCTTGTAGAAGATAATGATAATAAATCAAAAAAAAAATTGATTTAAATATTGCGGGTATATTTACTCACCTGTATTGATGGGGTACTTTCCCGTAAGTAAAGCTGATCTGGATGGTGTGCACATAGGCGGTGTATATAAATTTTTTAAAATGACACCACTGTAAGCCAAAGCATCTATATTTGGTGTTAGAAACTGGTTTGAGCCACGGAAACTGACATCATCAAAACCCTTAGAAGAGCAAATTTTACTGTAATAAATTTTTTAATATAAAATTAAAACCATACCATGTCATCTGCCATTATTATCACTATATTCGGTTTATCTACATTTTGTTGAGCTGAAATAACCTCGAAAATGGCCAAAAATATTAAAAGAATAGTTTTTCTCATCGTAGTGCAGTTCCGTTTCCGATTGATATATAAGCACTGAAAATATATTTATTTTCTTTATTTAAAATTCATTGTCATTGTCGATTTCAAATATTTTTGTAATTAAAACTAAAAGTAATTATTTATTTAATACAGTTTAAATACATAGAAAAATCTGAAATGGAAGAAATTATATTATCAGTTGGTTATATATTTATTTTATTTTGTTTGTATTTATTTGCATAAATTATTTGAAGTGCAGTACTTTATCAAATGAAATAGAAATGTTCCCACAAATTTGCAAACACAAGTATCTACAATATTCAAATGAAACATTTTATCTGCGGCTTAATCTTTTGAATATTGAAACGGATTGATGTCTTTTGAATGTTCATTTTGAATGACAATAAAAAACATACTTCCCCAAAGGTTGCAAAGAAATAATATTTAAATTTTAATTAAATAAGAGTATCTCAAAAGAAATTCAGTAAAAATGAATTTGTTTCTAAGTTTTTAAAAGTCTAAAGCAGAAATGGGGGGTTCATATTCTATGTTCGTCACAAAAGTTCAATACCTTGACCCTAAACCAATTGCATAGTTTTTTCAACTTGAAATTATTGTTATGATTTGCTAATAAAAAAATTTAAATTTCTATATAAATGTACATAAAAATTAGTTATATTTTATTAATCACTATTTTTTCAAATCTATGTCATTTATAACAAATATTTTGAAATATTAAAGTGCATCAACCTTAATTGAACTTTACCGTATTTATGAATATTTATTTAACAAATATTTATTTTTATATATTACGGGTGTTATCTTAATTTAATATATGATATATAATTAATTTATTATAAGTACATTCCAAATAAATTACTTAGTTTCTATTTAAGTGAATAATAAAGTTAGCTATGAAATATTAAAATAATATAAAAATAATTCATGTGAATATTTAAAAATAGATATGTATACATACTCAATAAATTAGTTTTATATATTACTAACATACTATAATTATTATTCCTATTATTTTGTGTAGGAGTTTGTTTCTCTCTTGTTCGTCATCCATATAAAATATTAATAGAGAGTTTACCACCATCAGTCCTCGCAAAAAGTCATATTGAAAAAAAGTTCTTTAGTGGTTTAGAATAAGCTTTAGTTATTAATAACAATTTTTACAAAAATCTATGAGTTCTCAAAACATTAACCTTTTGAATTCAGTTGCAACACATCACAAGCAATATCGATGAATACCAATAAAAATAATAAATCATAATAAATGAGAAGTGAGGAGTAGTGACAGACCGCCAAGCGGCTATCAACGCACTAAACTCGCATCAAAGCTAATCCTGCTCGACGAATTGAATCAGGTGTCGATTCTTAGATGGCATATATACAGATGGGAATTGTATATTCTGCGAAGAGAATGAAGATTCACACACCGAACAGACTTCTGGGAATGTATATCCTAACGGGAAAGGCAATAAAATAAGATAGGTAAAATAAATTAGGTTCTATATTACTTTTTATTAACATAATATGGCTTAAAGACTTACTCTATGCTCAAAAGGAGACACAATAGACCAGATAGTCGTACTGCCATATCCCCCCTTATTAATAAATAAATTATTAAAGAGTGATTTTAACTCGAAGAACAACTATTATAAAAACCGACGAACAATAATAAAAAAAGAATTTGTTCAAATACAATAATCGTATTAATAAAGATTCGCAATATCATATCCATTATTAAATAATTTTCCGGCAAAAAGTCATTTCAGCAATCAAACCTGCTAATTAATCTATTATAATTAAGTCGGGGCATAACCCATGTGACAAACTTTATTTTGAACACATTTTTAGGGTGTAGGAGATGCATTGACAAATATGTTCTCCTTGGCTACTGAAACCGGTTAGGAGCTACAGAGTATTTAAATTAAAAATTAAATTAAATTATATTCCTCACAAATAATTAATGGAAATAAAATTATTCCCAGAATCTTATAATACATCATTCGTTAGATCAATTTTTTTTGGAAAAACTATTTTGTTAGAGAACTACTAATCGCATTCTGCAAAATCAACTCATTAAAAATTGAAGATAGTATAAAGAAACTTAAGGTTACTTAGTTATAAACACTAATGTTATCCAGGATTACTTCAAAGAAAAATTTAGGTTTTATAAATATTATGTTAGTATATGCTACATATATCGTAATATTTGCACTTCGAATTCGATATTATTATATTGACTCTAGCTAGGTCTTTAAAGTTCTAACTTATTATTACTATTAGATAAATTATCTGAAATTTGGCAAAGTTTGAGTATATTTCGCTAATTTTTTTTAATTGTTAGAATTTTCAAGATTCCCCTGCTGAGTCAGAATCTCTGATATTCATAGAGAGCTTTCTATTCAAACTATCACCAAGCACACCAAGGTAAGAATGGCTGCAATTTTCAGCTCCTTTTACAAAAATTTAATCGTCGGAGAGAAGAATTACTGATATCCGTTATGTAGTGCTTTAAATATAGTAGAGATTTTGCAATAAAAAAAATGACACAATCAGATAAAAGAGTAAAGGAACTAACTGCTACGAGCTTACTATTTTCGACTCTGAAAAAATTCAGTGTGAATCAAAGGTAGTGTTATAACAAAAATATATGATTTTCAAGATATAAAGTTTAAATCTTCCTGTTGTTGTCCATGGAATAAATCTAAATAAATCGTCATATTTACTTTCCATATCTAAGAAACATTTATTGACAACACATATGTTTTTAACCATATTTATGGTTCTTAGTGCCATCAAATCCATTATTAGATAAATAAAAGTATATAATATAGCAATAATATATATTTTTTTGAATTAATTTTAAAAATAGTTAATTAGAAAATACTAATAAATATTTGAATAATGCCTAAATTTCATCTGAAAGATTATAACCAAATAATAATTTTTTATCGGAGATCGTATGTTTGTGTTAATAATTATGTTTTATTCTGATAATATATGTATTGTCAAGATCGCCTTATTTTTAAATATATTTTTATACCTGTGTATATATTATATTAATTGCACGCATCATTCATTATTTTAACATTTTATCTAATTTTTTCTGATATAATTAGATCTTATCTAAAACATTTTCTTGGTCTTATCAAAAACATTATTTTAGAAAGTTTAACTGTCAAAAATATGAATATTATATTCTTTCTGAGATTTTTGGGGCTTTATTTAAAATTTTTTTTTAATTTTATATTTGTTCATCATTAAAAATTACTGCTTTGATTACATATAGAATCACAAATGTTAGTACCAAAGTTCAAATATCATAAATAATTAGTTGTAGACATTGTGGACGTTTCAGCATTTCAGGTGCATTATTATATCATTATTATACATCACTAAATAGATTGGCGACACCATCATTATAATTACTTTCAATTAGGTTGGTAGGTTATACCGGCATCATAAGGGATCCACTTAGGCCTATAGGTCCAAGTGCACCTATTGACCACCACGGCTGATCCACATATGAATAAAACTTAATCAAGAAATCCAAATTTTAAAGTTACTAACGCCAGATATTGGTAACGATAAGATATTGTCTTTGTGATTTTTGTTTTCTAAGTAGTTTCATGTATCTAGTTTATGTGAGTGGGTCAGCGACTTTACATATTTCTTTGAGAGGTGATACTTCAGAAAGGTAATACTATAGTATCACATTACGATACAACATAGTTGTGTAGAGTAGCTATAACTTTTCAGATTCAATGACTTCCAAATGATGTGTTTCCACAGTTGGACATTTTATTAATTGAAGTAAATGAATATGCCCATATATAGAAGAAAAGTGTATAGCACATAAGCTTTAAACTCTTTTAACAACCTGTAAACTTATGCCTAAAAAAATTTATCTCTATATATAACATCTTCTTTTAATTAAATTTAGAAACGTCACAACAAAATGTTACTTACAAGGTGCGAAAAATTAATCTATCTGTATGTCTCTATCTCTATATCTTAACTTTATCTATAATCTCTATAGATTTATGTCTTATAGATCAACAGTTCGGTATTCATATAAATTGTGTGGTGGAATACTCCGATGTAGAACAAAACTGTAGGCAGATAGTTTTAAAAATCACTATTTTTATTGAAGAAGATATAGCATTGAAAATGTTAAGGAAATCATCAAACTTAAAAGACTCTGTTAACTTGAGTTAACTTAAACATGTATGTTCCACAATGTGGGTCTTACAGTTTTATTAATTATTTTGTCAACCTCTAAACAGTTCAGCGAAAGTTTCTATCAGGGTGATATGATATTACAATGAACTCTCATAACAGCTTTAAATTAGAAGCTGAGTATCACAAAATCACCAATTGATCTGCAATCATCGTTCAATTCCGTACCCGTTTTTGGTGATTCAGTATTATGTATCGTATTTTAAATAATGTGTAAACCACCAAAGATTAATGTGACTGCACAATAATAAATTGCCTTAAAAAATTTTTAATTAAATTATTTATTTAAAAAAAAATTAATTAATTATCGAATTATTTGTTCATCTAATCAATTGAATTTATTTTAATTTAATTTCACGTATCTGTATTTAACACTTTTCACTTGTACCCGTTATTGGAATAAATATTATTACTATAATATTATTAATGTTATAAATATTATTTTTATTTTTTATACCTTTATTTTATGTTTATTTCTTCGAATTATTTTTACTTTTTTGTATATATTCTATATTCTGTATATATTTTCCTCGAAAAAAATCATTAATATTTTTTCTAATTTTCTAAAATGAAAAAATTAGAAAAATGCATGTTTAATATTATTAATCAGTTTCACATTCATATATTATTACGTTATTTACTTAAAATAATATGTAACACTTTTGTAATAAAAATTCACTGAATATTTATATATAAAACGGATTGCGGTTTTGCTTATCAATTTGTACGTGCAAAACCTGCCTTAACAATAAAAACTCCGCCACCGTCTCGAATTTTTAAAAAAGTGTTATTGGTTTTACCACGAAATCTTATCGAATTAATTTATTAAAATGCTTAACAGATGCAAAATAATTCAATTATATGTACATTATTGTATTTTAGTTGTGATTACATATTAATTATATACAGCATTACAACAACAGCCGTTTATACTATTTATATAAAATCAAAAACAATTGTTTTCAATGTAAAGTCTCACCCACAATAATTGTCTGGAACAACAATGTAATGTTCACCAGTGAATCGTGTTTACCCCATGTAATTTCGGTAAATAAATAACTTTATTCAAACACGATCGTACAGCCTCAACAGTTAACTAACAAATAAAATTAAAATTTTAGCAACTCAAAGTTTTTATTGAATTGAGTCTAAATTAAATATTTGATTAGAGCAAAAAGCTCTAACCAAAAAGCTTAGAGTTGCCATCACTAAAATTTGCACACCAAAAAGCTTAGAGATTAGAACTTTAAGTCTTATATGAATTTGAATTTGCTATGTAAGCTTACTTATTGATCTAAGAGCTTTAAAGAGCTTTCCATTTCATATTATTCTATATGTTGAGTTGATCGAATCAATTCTTGCGCATACATTATATTAAAATGACAAAAATCTGTGACTTTATCCTATAGCTATCATATACACTGAACAATCCATTCATTAATTCATTAATTTTTCTATAACATTATATATTTTTGTCATATATACGAGGGCGGTTTGATAAGTCAATGACTTTTTGAATTTCCCGCGCAATTACTCCAAATGCAGAACTGCTGCTGTCAGATGTAATCTACCAGTGGGAATTTTTTAATTGTGAGCAAGCTACGTTGTTCAGTTGGTGTTTGATATCCGTTCAAAGCAGACAACCTCGTGAATTTTTACGAAAATGGGAAAAAGTGAATTTCGTGTGCTGATTAAGCATTGTGGCCAAAATCAACGAATTGGGATACGAACTGGTACCCCATCCAGCATATTCTCCAGATTTAGCTCCATGCGACTATTTTCTGTTTCCAAACCTAAAGAAATGGCTGGACAGTAAGAGATTTGAGTAGAATGAAGAAGTCATTACCAAAACAAACGCGTATTTTGAGAGCTTTGAGAAAACCTATTATTTGGAGGGAATAAGAAAATTAGAAAAACACTGGACTAAATGTATCGAGCTAAAAGGTGATAATGTAGAAAAATAAAATGTTTATTTGCCGAAATAAATGTATTTTATTCAAAAAGTCACTGACTTATCAAACCGCTCTCGTATATTGGATGATATAAAAAGTATTTGCCATTTTTTGGTACATTTAGCGACAAAATTTTTCTTTATTGAAAATTAATTTTAATTAAGGCCATGTACGAGTTCGAGTAAATTGAGCTAAAGCAAACTGAAATTTCCTAGAATTTTTTGCACTGCACTTATGTAAATATTTATTTATTGCACTTATTTATTATTTTTGGTTAAAATGTTTCAAATTTATTTATTTATTTATTAAACATCTTATAGAATTTTCACTATGGTAGCACCTAATTTACATAATTTTTATCTTAACTACCCTACTCGAAATTCTGGTAAATGCCAATATTCGCTGCCATACCGACATAATTTATTATTTCCCATAATTTACTATCAATTTACTCAAACTCGCACACGGCCTAAGTATTTATTGGTCGTTATTATTATTATTTATGGCCATTTATAATATTTCGGGAATTGTCATAATTCCATCGGTGTAGAACTTCTGCCCTTTATGGGCGAAAAATTTGGTTAACTTATTACTATTAAAAAATATCAACACCATCTGGTGACGAAAAACGATGAATACTTTTAATATTGCTTAATATATATGTTAGTGTGTTGCTAGCGCTCAGTTTTTGATCAACTGTTTTTTTATATGGTCATGATAATGTCATTTTTGTCTAGATTAATGATTTTATAGAGAGGTTTTGAACAATAATGAATTGCAACAACTAAGGTTTTATTATTTTTATTTGATTGAATTTTTGCTTGTCTATATACCTGTTTCGAGTATTGCCAAATACCCATCATTAGAAATCTTGAAATTATTTCTTATATTTAATTATTCTAAATATAAGATTATTAATAAAAAATTTGAGAAAAGAAAATCGAAATAACAAAGAATATCTGAAGAATATGGTAGATGTGACAAGTTGCAAAAACTTTTGGCGATTTACCAAACTTGTGTCGGGTTTCGTATTAAATTAGTGGAACACTGTTGATCAATTTTCATTTTTTGCTGATCAATTCTAGTCTTTGCTATTTAAGTGAATCATTCAAATTATCCCTCCGATTACAGTTACTTTACGATTAAATGTTATGTTTATAAAAATTATCCTTCTGAAATCCTGGTTAATCATTTTTACTCTATGATCTCTTGAGTTGAACTCATTTTGCGTCCTTAGTGATGACAAATTTCAAAAGTATGTAATTTGCTTGACATTAAATAATATTTATTAGTGCATTTTAAAGCTATAAAAAATTTTATATAAATTTATTTATATGTATTATAGAGTTTCTACCTCCTACATCAGTTGTTTCGAGACAAGGAGGTCCATGATATCCACAATCCAGGGTATCTAATATAATAAATATATATATTAAATTCAAATATTTTCTGTATTAAAAGAATATAACATACTATTTGTTGGTGCTTCTTCTAGAAAGTTTGTCCATGCACAATTATGTCTACTTGGATCATATTCCAATTGTCCCGGTAAATTGCCTGGTTTAGTAGCGCATTTACGATAACTTTCTACACTTTCACGCATATCATTTAATATGTTCTTATAAGCAGTATCCCAAACTAAATTATTTTGCTCACACGGATCATCGTTTAAATTAAAAAGACATTCCTCAAGTAGCGCATTACAACTTCGTTGCAGATTACCACATTTTACAGCGGCCTTATCACGTAATTGCTCAATTCTATACATCGTCAGTCGATATTTATCATATTTTCTTAATGCTTTTGACGTAGCTGAGTTTCTCACTTCCACAACATAACGTAGTTCTCTTGGATCAACGTCGTATTCTTCGCGATAAGTTATTAGATTGTCATAAGCACCATTCGATGTTGTGCCATTAATATATTTCCATGGTCCACGCATATATGAAACTACATTCCATATATCATCCAAATTATGTACTATTTCGCGCTCTTTGTAATTTGTCTCTGTATTATCATTTTTTAGCTCAGACCATAAACTTATGCCATCCAGTTCAAAGTCCTTTGGTAATTCGACATCTGCAGCTTCAGCTAAAGTAGGCAACCAATCACCAACATATATAGGCTGTTTGAAAATACTTGCACGTGCTTCAATTAATGGACTCCAAATGGCACCTGCAACTCGCACTCCTCCTTCCCATGGCGTATTTTTTTGCTGTAAAATATTTGGTTCAAATTTGATATTGTTGTGTTTTTGATATATTAACTTTAAGCTTTACTTACTCCTCTTAATGGCCAATTTTTGCCGGTGTTAGAAAATAAACCTACTGATGGCGCGCCATTATCTGAGTAAAATATTATAATAGAATTCTCTAACATATTTGCACGTTCCAAAGCAGCTGTTATACGACCTACGCTCTCATCCAATTTTGAAATCATAGCTGTTAAATAATAAAGATAGAGTTTATAAAAATATATAATATATAGTATAATAATAATAATAATAAAATATACTATATAATATATAGTATAATAATAATAATAATAATAATTAATTTAATTATTAACTTAATTAACTGAACTAATTCTTTTTGTTTTTTTTTAACTGTTACTCATGTCTTTCATATAAGTGGTTGCTTTATACAAGTATATTTGATAATTTCATTTATATATATTGACAAATGTTCCTATCTACATCCTATACCTTTTTATTTATAAAAAAAAAGTGTTTCTATAAACATATATTTATAAATATATGTAAAAATACATATTTAAAAAAAAATATTATTTATTTAAATATATATTTTTTTTGATTATAAATGAAATGAAATCGAGATTGTCGACAAGGTATTACATGGGCCAAACAACTGTTTTACTGCCAGTATTGTCATAACAACAAACAACTACCTGACTAAGTAGTGGATCAAGTATATTACCAGTAATTGTAAATGAAAAACTTTATTAAGAAACAGACCCTAATTGGTCAGAAACGAAAGAGTATTTCAAAAATACACATATTACTCTGAGACCCCATTAATTGTATCATATCGGCAACATTGTACTAACAGGTTATAATTTGTTCGGATCTTCCTTATAGTTTCTTCTCATTGTAAAATTAACCTCAAAAGAAGAGTGACAACACGCAATAATTATTATAAGAAAAAATTTAGGATGTTTATAAAACAAGATTATGCCAATAATCTAGCTTTTATGGGTCTTTGCCGAAAAATATTGAAAGGTAATAGAGTAAAATAGATTCTATTTGAATTATTAAAATTATTTCAAATTAACATAAATATATTCAATTTACTCATAGATTTGCAGCGACATCTATTAGTAAGTGATAGTAGGTGAGTGGTATACTCTTCGTCTTCTTCTTACGTCTATTTTAAATGAATTCAATTGATTTCACCGTGGCTAGATATGTTGTATAGTATCACTTCATGTATGTCTGACGAATTAAAAAAATGGAACAAAGAGGGAATGTTATATTTGGTTTTAAATTACATAGATGGCACACAGGTCTTCAGTTGGCTTAACCGACTCTGTCACAGTCGTATGAACCTGGAAGACAATGATCGAGGACCGCAGACAGAGACATTATTCGAAGCCAATACTCTGTGTTCTCCAAAATTAACTCATCAAAAAAAAAAAACCGAAAAACCAAAAAGGCACAATCAATTGACATTTCACCGAAGATTTGAAGATATATTTTACTAACATATCAACCCACCCACTAAAAACAATTATTTGCATATGCTCCCACATTAAATATTTTAGATACATTTCGAAGAGAATGTAACATTACATTTCTAATCATAGAAGCATAGTTGGGTTTATATTATTTTAATTTATTATTTATTTATTTATTATTATTTATTATTATTTATTATTATATTGTCTGTTATTCATTGATAATTTTAATTTATTCCTACTCATGCTTATTTTAGTTCTATTATTTTAAGATTATTTACGTGGCCATACTTATTCATTTTATTTTATTTAATCTTTTTATATATATTTTTTGTTTGTTTATTTTTTATATGTTTATTTTGTTTACTTTTAATTATTTGTCGCATTATTTTATTTTCTAAATAATAAATATTTATTAAGTTGCTTTATTTTTTTTAATTAATTTTTTCATTTAATTTATTAATTTTTTTTATTATTCTATATAATTTGTTAAGCTTTTTTTTTACTCATACGTGTTCTAATTAGTTTTCATATTTTTTGCATTACATTTATTGTATTAATTTTAATACTCTACGCTTCAGTATTTTTTTTAAAATACTTAAAGAATGTTTTTATTATATTTTCATTAATTTGCTATTAGTTCACATTTTTATTTTTCAAAAAGTTCTCTCTCAACAATTTACACATTCGGAAAATAAAAGGTAATGACAAATTGATTTCCACGTCAAATTGATGACAAACACGGGAAGGTCTTCCATTATCAGTATTAATCGAGGTACATTATCGTAAAATTTATAAATGGTAATGAAGATTAATGAGTTATGGAGAACTCTATAATTGAATATATTGCATTTATAAGGCAACGTTACTCTATTTTTCTCAAGGTCCTATCCTATGTACATGGTTTTATTTATAATATTTTAATCCCTATATATAGATATCACTTTTCTTTTTATTTTATTTTACTATTGTCTATCTTTTTTTATTTTTAGTTTGTATAAGCATAATTATTGTTTTATATGGCAGCGTATTTTAATTAAAGGCAAACAATAACGGCATATGGGAATAAATCATGGGTATCCTGGTTAAAGTTAAAGTTCCTTAGATATTTTTTAGAAAGTAAAATATTTCTTTCTGGAATATAAAATGATTAAAATGGAAATGGAAGTAATGAACATGTTGCAACAGATGTCTATTTTTGTCTAAAAAGTTTTTAAACCTTTAAAATGTTATAAAAAGTAGAGTATCTTTCTCGAAAAATAGAGCGATTATAACAAAAAGAAAAAGAAATAATGTATCATTAAAAATGAGACCTAAAAGTTGCAATTCTTATTAAAAAAAGATTTAAGGATTATTTAAACTGAATTAAAGGTTTTCAAAACAAAAAGTTTAAACTTCAAATTTTCGTATACTGAAATAAAATTATGATCACACATTTCTCAAAAAAAATTTTTACCTAAAATTGATTGAATCTTGTTATCTGCCAAAATATCGGAATCATCACCGACCTATAGTTGGCTTTGGATTCTCTTGATTTGTAATATACAGTACATATATAAAATATTTATATAGATATGTATATTCTATATATACTGTAAGCTATTCATTTATTATTTATTTATTTATTTGTGAGTTAGCATTAAAATTAATTTTAAAGTTAACTAAATATAAGGAACTGGACTGCTAGTTCTTTCGCTTTTAGGCTATTAATTGCTATTTAGTTATAATTAATTATGGAAGTGAATTTAATTATTTAATTAATATAAATATCTGTTTACAAGTCCGTCGCTAAAAATTCATTTTAAAGAAACTTGCATATAGAATTTTTAAGAAATCATTAGCTTATTAAACAGTCAACGTGCATTTATAATGAATATACATTCGTATATGAGAATAGAATTTATTTTGGGTCTTCAACCTCTCATGCTTCCACCCAGACTATGTGCATATATATAAACGTATATGTATATTTATATATATTATAAGGTTTATTATTAGGTTTATGAAAATGTAATTATTTTCTTGTAAAAGCTTTTAAATAATCAAATTTTATATATATACCTGCATATATTCTGCGATTAGGGTCTTTAATATGCTTAAATTTTCTTATCTCCTCTGCCGGTGCTTGCAGCGGATTATCCTCATTGCCTGAATGAGGTGCCAAATGATTAACCAATAGAAACAACGGCTTTGTATTTTTATTGTTAATGATAATACGCTCGGCTTCATTAGTAAATAAGTCAGTTACATATGTATCTAGTTTATCGCATTCTAAATTCAAATTGCGACGGAAATCATACCCCATATTATAGTTTGGAACCTAATAAATAAATGTATAATAAATTTTTTAAACTTCTAATAGCATATTAATGTTAATTTTTGGTTACTGGCATTTTTGATCTGCGCTGATAATAGTCTATAAATCCACCCCAATAACCATAATGGTAATCAAATCCTCTATATGTTGGTGTATATTCCGTTTTAGCAAAGCCCAAATGCCATTTCCCAACTAAATTTGTGGCATATCCAGCTTTTTTAAATATTTCTGCTGCTGTTGTAACATTCGTTGATAATCCCCATGGTTCTTCATTGCTAATGACAAAATGTTGGGTACCTTTAATTATCATAAAAATTATGAATATATATTAATATTAGATAAGTATATCCATTCAACAAATAAATATTGAAAGAATATTTAGTTCCACCTGTATGTATGGGATATTTTCCTGTAAGTAGTGCACTTCTTGATGGCGTACACATTGATGGCGCGTATAGACGATCTAATATTCTACCATGATAGGCTAAGGCATCAATATTGGGTGTTAGAAATTCTTTTGCACCACGAAAACTAACATCATCGAAACCCTTTTGATTTATTTAGAATTATCAATGGACACTTTTGATATCACTTTTTTATTATATATATTTTATATGTTTAATTACCATATCATCCGCTAAGATCATTATAATATGTGGTGATGTTGGTTGCTTTATTTTGGCTTCAGCATTGTTTACAATAAAAATACTTAATATTTTTAATAAACAAAAAATCATTTTTAATCTCACTCCGTAAAGCATTTTGTATTATTTTCTATAATTAGCGCTTCTAACTAAAATATTTAATATTTAATTAACTGATAAGTCTGTAGTCTTTGCTTAGCTGTAGAACACTAAACTGTAATGAACTCAAAACGGTTTTAAAACTTGTCGTTTTACGTTGATTTTGGGTTCATTAAAGCTAATACTCAATCAGCACACGACATAGTAAAACTCTTTTACACTAGTCAACAAAATATATTTATATACATTTTTGTTGTCATAAAATTTAACATTATTAAATTATAAATTACATATTAAATTATATGTATTTTAGAAAGTATTTTTTTTAACAATTATTAAGTTAGTGTTTATGAACGAAATTAATTTTTAATAATAACAATTAGATAAATAAATCATGTTGAGATTTTGAAATGCTAACTATCTCACAAAATAACGATCACACAATTAAGTGTTATACGCAGTCTCACATTTTAGCGATAGAGTACATAAAAAAAAACTTTTATACCTAAAGTAATCTCAATTTACAAACTGAGAGAGTTGAGAGCTTCATCAACTTAATGAACTAATGTTAAATCCCTCTACATACGTTAATATATTGGTCCAATAGATCCAAGTGGATCCCCTAGGGCTCGCCAGTATAGCATAACCTAATGTTAAATCGATTTTTTGTATTGAGTAGAGAGAACATAAATATTCTTATCGCATTTTTGACAAGGCACTGCTGGTTGAATTACCATCCCAATAAAATAGGCCTTTCAAAGGCCAGTATATAGCGCCTTCATAAAATAAACGTTAAAACGTTTGAAAAGATTTTTCGTAACTACTAGGTGAAATGAGCAACAGCTAACGAATCTATTTTTTGATCCACACCATATTTCGAACAAAACAAGATCGTTAAAGACACTAGTTTTTATCTAATAAACATAAACTATCTAAATTGTAGTGTACAGCATTCCCTTGTTATAATAAGAAAAATAATAAGTTCCATCGCGTTTTGAAAAGACCTAATATACCCTTTTTTCAGTTTTTTTCTGAAAAATAAAATACCAACAAAATGGACCTCTTTCTCATACAGTAGAAAGCTTCTGTAAATGCAAGCAGAGATGCTGCTTTAAGTTAATTCGACTTTTCATTATCTACAACTGCAATGTTTCCTATACAATCCATACATGTTTCTGATGTGTAAGTGTATTTAATTTTTCTTAAAACTCCCTCTCTAATTTCAATGCCACCTGATTATATTTAATTATCATAGCTACTTTATAGTCTGCTGTGTTTATTATTATGAACCTTGGTTCATCATAATGGCCGGTTAAATTTTTCTTTT
>NC_051846.1:68282553-68284613 GCF_002237135.1 Teleopsis dalmanni | reverse complement strand
TTTTTATCCTTACCCAACCATCACTCCGTTAATCCTTTGTAGTATTGATTGAATATTCGAAATCCTTGTTGACGCAAAACTAACAAGAAAAGTATTAAACTGGCATAAATTCAAAATTTAATGTATTTACAATTTTCCTGATTGCGGCACAATTTGCAATGTTGTGTTAGGAGCAACATGTGCCACGTGTGCCACATGCAAATATGACAAGGCAACATGACAAACAATAAACTGCTGATATGTTGATACTCTAAGCGCATTACCCGCTTCCATGGATGTCACATACTCAACTACATGAGAACGAATGCTCGAAAAATGGCTGCTTGGCATAAGCCCAAAGACACAAAATAACAGGATGATGCACAGAGCACAAACAACAAAAAGAAACCAAACGAAACCAAACGAAAAAGAGGATATCGTTTACACGCAGGCAGAATATGCATGGCTTTTTATCCTTGACCTGAAATATTCACAAAACCAAAAATGAAATGAAATGCAGAGGGACGAGTACAACTACGAGTACGAGGGAGAGGATGAGGACGAGGACGAGTAAAATATGAACCGAAAACAAAATAAATATTGTTGAATTGAAGCAGCAATGACAAATTGACAAATAGGACCGACTATATATATTGACATATGTGCTTTTATTTGTATTTGTGGGAGCGCCATTACGTTCGCATCTGCGGCTCAGAAAGGATACTTATGTAGGTGTGTGTGTGTGTGTGTCCGTGTGTGCGAAGGATAAGAATAAAATGTCAATATTTGACAGTTGCAGATAGAAAATAAATATTAAAGCATTTTCATAGAGATTTACTGACATACGAAGAGGCAAAAGTTAAGCCACTAAGAGACGACAATACACAAAATGCTCGTATAATAAAAATATATAAAAAGTTTTAATATTTTAATAAACAGAAATGTATGGCTTAGCGATAATGAATACTTTGTACGACTTTGTATGGCTGTGTAAACGGAAGATACAATATCTTATATAAATAAAATGTCAATAACATAAACAAACAATTTGTAGAAATATTTTTTATATTAAAAAAAATACAAAATGCCTGAAGAGAAGATAAGAAGTAGCACTGACATAAAGATTAGTTTAATAAATTTTTTGTTTTGATTCAATATTAAAAAATATAAAATAAGTTAGAAATAAATTTAAGTAAACAATGAATTTATAGTACTCCTAGGACACTCGTTTCACTATTTTATATGGAATATTAATGGATGGAAATATAGATAGTTTCACAAAACAAATAAAATTTGGCACGACAAAATTTTTAAATAATATTTCATAATTGATCATGTAATACATATGATGTGTAGAAGATTAGAGGTGCTTAAAAGCGCAACTAAAATAACTTTTGCAGCTAATAAAGAGTACTGAACACCCATCTACCTTAACACATCTGCTCCCCTCTTAACAATTGGTCACTGACAATTGATCAACTATAAATAAAAGTTATTATTTATATTTGATTGTTTCTAATTTATTACTTATAATCGATTACTTATAATTGATTACTTATAATTGATTATTTATAATTGATTACTTATAATTATCACTTACTGTTGATTACTTATATTTGAATACTTATAGTTGATTACTTATAATTGATTACATATAATTGATTACTTATAATTGATTACTTATAATTGATTTCTTAAAATTGATTACTTATAATTGATTTTTTATTGATAACTCATAATTAATTACTTATAATTGATATCTTAATACAGTAGAGGCTTACAAATTAGAACTCTTTCAAATTCGAATTCTCCAGAAATTAGAACCCAAAAATTTCAATACATTGTATGCACTAAAAGTTCTACGGAAAAATATCTGTTTAAATGTTTTCTGTTTTCATATAAGCCTGGAATGCAGTGTACACTTATTGGACCAGTATTAAAGACGAAGGCTAAATTAATTATTGCTCAAATACATCCAGATGAAAGTTCATCAACGTTCAAAGCAAAATATGGATGGGTCACAAACTATCAATAACCGTAACGATATCATTGTAAAAAAGTTGACTAAATCTAAAAAACAA